>NW_012115167.1:1554937-1575246 GCF_000951035.1 Colobus angolensis palliatus
CCCGTCTCGGCCTCCCAAAGTGCTGGGATTACAGGCTTGAGCCACCGCGCCCGGCCAGAGGACTTGTTGAAACACAGAATGCTGAGCTTCGCCCCGAATTTCTGATTCAGTAGTTCAGGGGTGAGGGCCAAGAATCTGCATTTCTACCAGGTGCTCATGTAATGCTGATGCTACTTTTCCAGGAACTGCTCTTTGAGAACCTTCTAATAGGATACAAAACTGCATTCTTTAATGAAGAATCAGAAAAACTGACAGGCAAACAAAGGGACTCACTCAAAATGAGACAAGGTAAGACAATATTAGATCCTATATGAACCTATTAAACAAAGGCTCATCCTAAAGTGTCCAGCGGTGAGATACTATTCTCACTGTTATTTCAAACCCAACTTCTTACATGGATATCTAAACTCCCTTGGAACCCATTTTTCTAAGCATGTAGAGCCTTCCTAAAATCAGAAATTCACTCATGACTTTGTAATGCATTGGCATGAGCATCCAACTCAATCTGAGTTGTGGTATCAACTTGTAAGTATATATACCTTTCTCTATGAACAAGCTGATAAGCTATGACTTCCTTAAAAAACTGTTTGTGGGATTGTTTTCACTGTTTTTGTTTGTTGTTTGTTTTTCTGGCTGTACTTAGTTTAGTACATCGAACCACATTTAAAATGTACAAAGGGACTTCTATTTAAAGGAAACATACAGAAAATCTTTCTAATGTGAATGACTATTGCACACAAATTTATCTCTCTGATAAGCTGTATTTTTATGTACCAGTTTTGGTAAAAAGCAAACTTGTCAACACATTGCTCTAACAATTTTAGATTCGGAAAATTGCTTTTACCTTTTTGTTTCTCTCTTGAGGTAATTCTCCTACTTCAAGTTAGCCTCATAAGTAAAATTTTCACATGTGTTACTTTTAATTTCTTTTCATCCTTGAGAAAATGAAAGTATCAAGAGATTCTTGCTTTAGAGTGAAGGGCTTGTTTGAAACTCCAATGCTCCAAGCAATGCCCTAAGTAGGTCAAATTTCCAAGCTGTAATTTCAGCAGACAAATTTGCCTGATTCCCCAAGACAATAAAAGAAGGTACTTAATTCAAAAGCATTCAGCTGTCCAATCTTGACCTTCAGGGTCTTTGTGGTCTGGCTCAACCTAATCCGATAGCCTATGACAAGTAAACATTAGCTTCAGCAGGGATACTCATTCCAAAATTCCAAACTGTACTTACATATTTCTCTATTCTGAATATCCTCTGTCTTCCTATGTAGATTCTATCCATTCATCTTCAAGTCCTACTCTACAAGGCTTTCTTCAAACACTCTGCCTCCCAACACTCTCCATTTTCTACATTCCTCAAAAATTTATTTTCTATAAGGCTCTTTATGGAAATTTAAGATCAAATTTAAGAACACATATTGTCTTGTGAAGGAATTTATTTCACATGTCTGCTTTTATCCTTAACTATAGAATCAGTTCTTAGATATTATGAAATAGTTTATCCAGCACTGGTTTCAACAGCAATTACTTAACATATGTCTTGAATATTATATGAACAAGTATTCATTTAGTGCCTATTATTACGTATCTAGACACATATATTATAGTCCTCATACTCCGGTCCAGTTAACCCCCGAATGAGCTCCCTGAAATGGTTCCCTTCAGAAACTTCCATATTTCTGGAGATTACTTCACCTCAACAAGAAAGATACATATGGGTTATTTCTTTGCCACAACAGAAGGTAAACTAAGTACTAACACCTTGTAGCTCTGCTCTTATTATTCATTGGCCTTTTCTTGGAGATCAATTTCCATCCATATTTCCATTGAAAATATTTTGTGCACCAAATAATTGAAAGTGTCTATGGTGATATGATAATGGGTTCCAATATTATAAAGTGAGCACTATATCTCTTCATAAACAGTGTTAAGTATAATGTTTACTTTGATAACATATCCACAATGAACATTACCAAGCATTTTGGTTAAGAGTCTGGGCTGTGGAATCAGAGATCCAGATTTGAAGAGCTACTGCCCTTTACTGATGGTTTGATTTAGGACTAGTTACAAATCTATCCTTGGATGCCAACTAAACATGGGATCAGAATGACCAGAATATAAGGCAGCTTTAAAGAATCAGTGTATCGCTACCACATAGCTACCATCAATCAATCAATCCCTGCAAAGCAATTAGCAATATGTGGTACAAAATAATCAATTAATAAGTGGTGGTTATAATTCTTATTAAAGAAATTTTAACCCAACAAAGTATAGCTCACACATATGGACTGCTGAAGCACACATACACACACACACACACACACACACACACACAAAAGTAAGAAAAGTAGCTAAATCCAGAGAGCTGCCTGGAAACATTGGGCTCTTAATCATAAGCTGCTGAGTTGCCCAGTCTTAGGGACAACCAGAAATCCTTTTGTTGGTTTTTAAAAGACAAAATAGCCCTGTGAGAGATATGGAGAGGGTGCATTCTCCTGCCAAATGGGCTGCTGAGTAAATATACTTTAAGCCAATCATGGATGCCATATCTCCTATAGGACTCATAGCGACAGCTTTCATTTTCTTCTGTTTTTCCTTTTCATTCTTTTCCTCGCCTGATTTGCTCTTTCCCCCTCTATCACTAGCCCTAATCAATGCAGCAGGTCAGGTTGAAAGAATGGACAGCCTCTGCGCCACATACATTTAAACCATTTTAATGCAAATATTGATCGTAGGAGCATAGACACAGGCCGGGCTGCATTTTTTTAATGGACATGGTTTTTTTCTGGGGCTGTGCTACCCATGATAAAATACATCACCATAGATCAGTATTCTACCATCTTTCTATGCATAGGAATGCATAAGCAAATCCAAAACGTGGGCCAGATTCAATGCCAAGCTTATGAGCCTCCTAAGCAGGTACTTCAGTAGTCTACTGGACCACATTTGTTTAACCACTTACACTTCCCTCCTCATGCTTTCTAGATGAGTTATTTTAGTGCACATAGAGACAGACTATCAGAATGGATGTGGTACCTTAGGTCACAAGAATAGTTGTACCACAACAATGTCTACTATGCTAAGACACTTAATCACTTAATTCCTGTGTACACAAGATTATCAAAGCATTGTATCAGAGAACCACTGTCCGAAACATATTAAGCAACAGAATCTAAGTCTGACTTGAAATTCAAAAGGAGAGATCAAGGACAGGAAGAAATTCTAAGGGCCACTTTGAAATGTGATACTAAAAAGATTTGATATCCCATCTGTAGGCATTTTTAAGCTGGACTGGAGAGGGGGAAAAAAAAGAAAGAAAAAGAAAACCTGTTTGTACTAAGAAAATTTTCTTGGCCTATTGCCAAGAAAGGAAGTATCACAAACTGGGTACAAATTAACCTAAAACCAAAGAAAGGAGCAAGAAAGTAAGTGGATTCAACAGCCTCAAACCACACCAGTTGCTTCAAAGCAATATCGTTGCTTTCAGATGTTTCTCCTTCGATTCTTTTCATAGGTCTGTGGTTGTTGTTGCTTATTATAACTCTAAAGCAAAATGTACTATTACATTTAGTGAGATGTCTGTGGAGATGGAAATGAGACCATCACAATTCTCACCATCATATGAAGTCCCTTTTTTCTTCTTTTCCAGAGATCAGCTGGCTCCCACATCTTTATGCAAAGGGGTAAATGTCATCATAAAGAGGGACAAGCAAGATGTGTACACCAGGTGCACAGAATGTTCTCTGTGGGCGGATCAGCCTAAAAGGTGGAGATAACTGGAGGTGAAGGGGAAGCTGAGTGGTATGTAAAGTGGGAGGGAGGCTAGACAGAATGAAGCCTTTGACCTTGGAAGAGCTGAGTACTAGAGAAGTAGAGGGAGGGGGAGGGAGAACGGAATGCGGAATTCCTTGCTGTAATATATTTGGGCAAAAATGGGGCTGTCATCTTGAGCTACAAGTTAGAAAGTTATTACTTTTAATATGCCACTACCTTAGGCCTATACTGTTATGTAAAAGAAAAATAACCTTGTGTGACAGTTTAACATTGATCGATGTGCCTGCCAAATGCAAAGAGATAAATAAGCAGGTGATGAATAAACAGCACTTCAAGTAAAGACATTACGCTGCATGCATAAAACGGCGCCAGGCACCTAGGAGCTGTGGGTGGCCGAAGGTTGGCCATTTCATGCCCACTCAGTAAAGCAGACTTAATCGCTTCCAATATTTTCTGTTAAAAAGCACGCTTAATGAGCCAATTTCACAAGCCCAGAGAAACTGATTATTATCTCTGAGTTCCAACAGAGTTGGTTGTTTTCCAAGAGCCAGGTTTTTTTCTTTCCTTTTTTTTTCCTTGACGGGATAAAAAAAACCTTTTTTAGAAAGAGAGAGAGGGGCGTAGGAGAGAGAGCAAGAGAGGAAGGGACAGAGGGGGAAGAGAGGGAAAGACCGAGCCAGCAAGAGGGCACTGAGTGCCGGCTGGCAGGGGAGAGATGGCCACTAGATGGCAGTGTTACCCCGCCGTCAGCACCCGGCCCGGGCTGGGAACTGGACAGGCGCCTTTGGTGGAAACGTGGCACGGTGAATAAGGCTGAGAGCTGCGCCTCGAGAGTTCAGACCCGACCCTCCGCCCTCCTCGGGCCTTTTGTCCACAATTTTTCCATCCTCCAGCCCATACAAGGCGAGGAGACAAAAGGGGCAGTCCCCGAATGGCCTCCCTCTGATAGCCCAGGGCTCTGATTCTTCCATGCAACCTTCTTTCACAAAGTACAGGGGTCCCTTCGTCTGGTTAGGCTGAGTTCTTCCTGATTTTTTTTTCTTTTTCTTCTTTTTCTTTCTCTATTTTTTTTTTTTTTTTTTACCCTGGGAGGCTTGCAATCTCTGCATCCGTCACAGGACTAAGCATGTGCTTCTCAAGGCATGTAAAATTCTAAGAGGATGAACCTATCTATTTTTTCACCATGTATTTACTTTAGGGCAGGTTTTTTTCGTGCCTCATATTTTGCACACTTTTTTTTTTTTCACTTTCAGTAAAAAGTGTGAACAAAAGGAATTTATCCCCGAAGGAAAAGATTGGGAGTAGGGAAAGGGACAGAGCACCCCTTAGGAAGCCAGCTGTCCTTCAAAGAGTGTCATTATGTATCTTCCTCCAGCTACCCAGCAATGTGGTCAACGCCACAGAAACACAGGGTTATTGTCACCAACTGAAGGTATTCAGTTGCCACTAGGAGAGAGGACCCAGCAAGGAGACCTCAGCATATAATTAATTCGGATATTTTTTAAAAATTGAAATGAACTGTTGTTAGGTTCTAAATTGAGATGCAAGTTAATTATTTAGGAATATTCATAGAAAACTTGAACAATTTCCAAACTTGGCCGTTAGTTTCTCATCAGCTCACCAAACAGTTGATGTGTATTTTTTTCTGTAAGATAATTTTCTCTTAATGTTCACTGGAACTACCAACTTCATTAAGATTTTTGAGATTCATTTTGTCTTGTGATGAATCAAAAGGGAATGGACTTAGTAACAGAAAATAAAATGTTCATCTCTTATCTTTTACTTCTAGTCATACATAAGAGAAGAATGAAATGACACTCAGCAAAGATTGGTCAGTTATGGTAAAAAAAAAATTAGCATATTTGAGGAACATTCAGAAGAAGCAGGTCAATGTTCTATATGTGTATGGGGGGAAAAGGAGGAGGGGAAGGGAGTGTTTGGGGAGTGGAAGGCGGCCATAGACATGAAACCACTGAGAGAAGGAAGGTATCCAACCCCCAGGAACTTATCACAGGTAATAATGTACCTGTGATGGGTTCAGGATATGCTTCTCCCAAATATGGCACCTTGGCATTTCAGAAGCAGGACAATCGCCCTTACTTTCCTCTCACCTTTCTCCCTTAGAGCAGGTCATAAAACCTAGGAAGCTCACTCTCTAAGCTTCTCCCACACTTCTCGTCTGAAACAGAATTTAAGACCCTAATTCCAAAAGTATCCTCCCTTAACCTGGAGGAAAGGAACATTCTTATTCCTGGAGACAGAGGGACACAGAGAAGGACCAGAACAAACAGGCCTTGCTAAGTTCCCCCCAGTTTATTACCATTAGATCATATTTCCTTTGTCTATGCATACACTTCCTCACAACTGTTCACTCTTCGTCAAACCTAAGCACACAAATTTACAAGTTTACCTGTTTCTCTGGGGATTTTCCTTGTGAAGGATCCCATGTCACACAAAACTTATATTAAGCAAATTTGTATGCTTGTATCTCATTAATCAATCTTTTGGTGTAGGAGTCTCAGCCATGAAAAGAAATTTCTTTTGCGCTAAAGTGGCCACTATTCTCACTCACTCACTCAGAACAGAAAGCTCCTATATGTCCACAAGTTCTAGCTCCCACTACGCCTTCCTCACCAAAGGGCCCAGTCCACTCTCCACATTTACACCTTTTCCATGCGCCTGCCACAAAGCCAGCTATCGAACCGGACAAACGCATCTCTGCTGAAATAGTAACCAACTGCCACTCTGGATTTTCAATTGACTGAAGCACTTCATCCCTAAAGAACAGCCAGCTATTCATTAGGGCCTCTCAAAAGGAAAGTTAAAATTAAGGACACACTGGATACCTTAGTTACGTCTGCCATTAAAGACAAAACGCAGCAAAACAAATACTAGGATTTAAAAGACATTTCACAGATACAATTAACTGACAAAAAACTGTTCCATTGCATGCCAGGGACTGCACTGGACACTGCAGGCAGAGCGCTAAGGGTCATGTGTTGCCCTCAAGTAGCTCACTGGCTGGTGGCTTTCACATGGCAATAGAACAGAGAAGCACATGGTGGGTGCCCAGAAGTTGATCCCCACCCTGACCTGTGGGAGGTCGGTCCTGAAGGCTTTTTTTTTTTTTTTTTTTTTGAGATGGAGTCTCACTCTGTCCCTCAGGCTGGAGTGCAATGGCATGATCGCATGATCTCGGATCACTGCAACCTCCACCTCCCAGGTTCAAGAAACTCTCCTGCCACAGCCTCCCGAGTAGCTGGGACTACAGGCACGTGCCACCATGCCCGGCTAATTTTTTGTGTTTTAGTAGAAACAGGGTTTCACCATGTTGTCCAGGTTGGTCGCGAACTCCTGAGCTCAGGCAGTCCGCCCGCCTTGGCCTCCCAAAGCGCTGGGATTGCAGGCGTGAGCCACCGCGCCCGGCCCCTGAAGGCTCTTTCAATTGGGAGAAAATTGGGAGAAGGTAACTTAGTGTCCTAGGGCTGCCTTTAAAAATCACCATGTACTGGTTGGCTTTAAACAAAAACAATTTATTATTTCACAGTTCTGGAGGTTATACATCTGGAATCAAAGCATTGGCAGAGTTGGCTCTTTCTCCAGACTCTTCTCCGAGAGAATCCACTGCATGTGTCTCTCCCAGCTTCTGGTGGTTGCTGGTGATCCTTGGCACTCCTCGGCTTGTGCATACCTCACTCCAGTCTCTGCATCTGCCTTCACTTGGCCTTCTCCCTGACACACAGGGTCTCTGTGTCTCTTTTCCTTTCCTTATAAGGCACCAGTGATATTGCATTTAGGGCCCACCCTAATCCAGCATGATTTCCTCTTAACTGATTACATCTGCAAAGTGTCCATCAATGAATGAATGGATAAACTGTGATACCTATATATGTATGGATGTAAACACACACGCATATACCCAGTGGAATATTATTTAGCCTTTAAAAAGAAAAGGATGCCATTTGCAATAACATCAGTGAACCTGGAGGACATTATGCTAAGTGAAATAATTCAAACACAGAAAGACAAATACTACATGATCTCACATGTGGAATTTTTTTTTTTTTTTTGAGTACATAGAAACAGAGAGAAAAACAGAATGGGTGGTTATCAGAAGCAAAGAGAGAGAGGAAATTGGAAGAAGTAGCTCAAAGGGTACAATGTTGCAATGATGTAGGGTAAGTCTAGAGATCTAATGGATAGGATGAGGACTAGAGTTAATAATGTTGTATTGTGTGCTGTAAACTTGCTAAGAGAGATTTTAGGTACTTTGCCTTACACACACAAAAAAGGAATTATTTGAGGTGATGGATGTGTTCATTTGCTTGACTGTGATAATCATTTCACTATGTGTATCAAAATATCCTGTCACATACCTTAAACATATGCAATTTAAACAAGACCTATTTCCTAATGAAGTAACATTCGGAGGTGCCTAATATACATGAATTCTTGAAAGACACTTATTAACCCAGTTTAGGGACATTTCAAGCAAGGATACCAGATGACAGAATATTGTAAGAACTTCTGGTGGTTCTTTGCAGTTATAGGGTAATACGCAAGAGAAATGAGAAAGATAGCATTGGAAAGAGGCTAAAACAAATCAAGAAGTAGCTCTTGTTAGGTATTAAAGACTATGGATTTTCCACTGAAAGGTGGTAAGAAAAAAATAGTGGGTTTTAAGCAGGTAAGTGTTAGAAACATCACTACCACTCTGGCAGGAGTATAGATATTTGGAAAGAAGTGAAATTAGAAGCAAAGATACCAGTTAGAACATTGTTGCGGTAATGCAAGCAAGGTACGACTTTATAATAACATAGTGACTGTGAGGATGAAACGAAGAAATACATTTGAATTTTTTAAAAAATTGTAATTGACAGAATTTGAATGGATAAGATTAACAAAACACGTGTTGTTGAAAAATGAACATGGTGAAAGCTGATGAGATTCCCAGACTTGACCCAGAAATCTGGCCTGAGCAACAAGCTTGATCATCATGTCATTAAGGAAAGTTGGTAATCCATTTTTACAAGGAAGCTAACTTGAATATATTAGAAATTGGTGTGTGTGTATGTGTGTGTAAGTTCTGTATGATTTTGTATAAGAGAGGCTGGGACAGAAATACAATTTTGGAGGAAGAACCCTCAAATTAGATTGAGCAGGAGCTCCCTGAAAAGGTGAGAGTAGCTGCCCAAGATGGAAGAGAGAGCTGGAAGAAGCAAGAGATGGATCTCAGTGCCAGCGCTGAAGAGAATTCACAACGGGACTGAGAAATTCAAGGAGGGAATGCAAGGGAGATCTTCACACAGTGACTGAGGCCCCCTCTCCTGACACTTCGCTGTAAAGGGCAATGGAGGCACAGGGCTGGTTGTATTGGGAATATTGGGGGAAAAAAGAAGAATGCTCCTGAAGAATAGGATGATGTTTTTGTTCCCTTGTTTAAAACAAGAGTGAGTTAAGCCTTTTTATGTTACAGATATGAAAAGCCTTCATAGAGGAAGAGGATGAAGGGACAGGACAAAGAAGGAATAGTCAAGAATGTAAGAGAAGGAAATCAAGAACAAGAGTTGAGCCTTTCTCTATGCCTCTAAAACAAGTCCAGCAGTGGGGCCCTGGTAATCTATCTAAAAGTTGTTGGAAGGAAAGCATAAGATAATGATGTGGCTCACTCACTGCAAATGGTCTACCTTCCACCTCCCTGCTCCTCCACCAATCTCAATGAAAGAAAAGATTGCTGGCTCATCATTGACAGTGGCTCCAGCATTTGGAAAGCTGCCTTTGCTGGGGAGGATGTCCCCTGAGCCATGTTTCTCTCCATCATCAGGTGCCCCTGGCACCACGGTGTGAAAATGGGCATGAGCCAGAAGGACTCATACATGGGTGACGAGATCCAGAGCAAGCCAGATGCTGACCCTGAAGTACGCCATCCAGCGCTGCATGGACACCAACTGGGGCAACATGGAGAAGATCTAGTACCATACCTTCTACAACAAGCTGCACATGGCCCTGGAGGAGCACCCAGTGCTGCTGAGGCCTCCCTGAACCCCAAGGCCAATAGAAAGAAGATGACTCAGATCGTGTTTGAGACCTTCAATACCCTGGCCAGGCCTGTGGGCTTCCAAGCAGTAATGTCCCTCTATGCCTCTGGGTGCACCACTGGTATTGTCATGGATTCTAGAGATGGGGTCACAGTGCCCATCTACGAGGGCTACACCCTCCCCCAGCCATCCTGTGTCTGGACCTGGCTGGCCGGGACCTGTCCAACAACTTCATGAAGATCCTCACGGAGCACAGCTACAACTTCACCAGCATAGTTGAGAGGGAGATTGTGCGTGACATCAAGAGAAGCTGTGGTATGTTACCCTGGACTTTGAGCAGGAGATGGCCACCACTGCATCCTCCTTCTCCCGAAGAAGAGCTACCAGCTGTCCAACGGCCAGATGATCACCATCAGCAGTGAGTGGTTCTGATGTCTGGAGGCGCTGTTCCAGCCCTCTTTCCTGGACGTGAAATCTTGCGGCATCCATGAGACCACCTTCAACTCCACCATGAAGTATGATGTGGACATCCACAAGGACGTGTATGCCAACGTGGTGCTGTCCAATGGCACCACCATGTACCCAGGCATCATGGGCAGGTTGCGTAAGGAGATCACCACCCTGATACCCAACACCAAGAAGATCAAAATCACCTCCCCGCTGAGTGCAAATACTCGATGTGCATCTGTGGCTCCATCCTGACCTCATTGTCCACTTTCCAGTAGATGTGGATTAAGGAAGCAGGAGTACCATGGGTCAGGCCCCTCCATCATCCACCACAAATGCTTCTAAATGGACTTCAGGCAGTTACTTGTAGCATTTGCTGCATGGGTTAATTCTGAAGTATAAATTTGCCCCTGGCACATGTATACACCTCATGAAATGGTAATAAGCCTTTGAAAAGAAATTTGTCCTTGAAGCTTGTATCTGATAGCAAGACTGGATTGTAGAACTTGTTGATTTTAACCTTGTATTCAAGTTAACTCTTCCCTAGTCATTTGTTTAAGACCCTGTACACACCTTTGATTTCAACCTTTAGTACATGTGGCTGGGTCACTTCGCGGCTGAGGAAAGAACATGCTTGTCAGAGACAAGTCCATGGCTTGGTGAGCCTGAGTAGCCAGTAGTCTCTGATCTGCACAGGGTATTAAAGTGTCATCGCTGAGTGTCATGGGATTTCTCTAGAGGCTGGCAAGGGCTCCTGAACCAGTTGTAATTTCTATCTTGCCAGTTTCTCAGGGTTGGAAAAGTCCAGGCTGTAGGATCCTGCTTCCTTTCTTACCTGATGTTTTCCTGTCAGAACACCATGGACTCTTACTTGCCTTGAGTTGGAAGCAGTTTGCATTTACACCTATAAATTTATTCATCCTTTAAATTTATGTGAGCGTTTTTTGTACACAATTCTCAATTCTTTAAGACATGACAACAGACTTTGGTTTTCTACTGTTATGTGAGAACATGAGGCCCCAGCAACACATCATTGTGTAAGAAAAAATGAAAATGCTGCCAAAACCACAAAAAAAAAAAAAGATAATGATGTGAAACCACTTTGAAAAGTGGATTCAAATTTGGAATAATGAAAATGCAGTTACTATTAAAACAAAGATGTTTTCAGTGATGTGCTGCTAGGTGTGTGTTAGGTTATTTTTATTTTATTAAGTTAGCATAATCTGCAGAACTTGGATGGCAAATCGAAGCCTGCTCAGGCCAGGTGTGGCTGTTCTGAGACTCATCGTGCCCCAAACTGATCCCACACAGTAAGATTTTTTTTTCCCACAAGGAAAAGGAAAGCATTTGTAGCTCTGATGAGCTTCAACCAGTTTTCATTTCTGCAATATGGAAATCATGGCATATGATACCAAAATTGCATTATCCAAACCCCATTGCAAATATGTTCTCCATATTTTTATCAGAAATATTAAAGTTTCACAAACCCACAAAGTCGTACAATGGATCGACATTCCTCTTCCTCTTTCATATTAATGGATTTTACTCTGTCCTATCATAATAAACACCAACATAATACTTAATTAATAACTAAGCTTAGGCCTTCACCCTTTTCCAAGATCTCTAAACAATGAAGATACGGCCACAGACAGGAATTTGACCTACAAAAGAGATTTTGAAGAGGGATAAAAAGAGCAGTATTTTCACTTTAGACAAAACACTTCATTAAAAACAATCCTCAACAAATACTAAAACAAAGGTACTTCTTTCTCATTTATCAGCAACCCCCTCACCTTTCACTCATTAGTATGTTCAATGACCAGTGTGTTTACAGTACTTATACCTACTCATGTTCTTTCTTAAGTGCTCAAAAAGATGACCACAGAACAAGGTCCTCAACTACAATAAATAGAACACTACACATTTAGTACATTCCAGAAAAAATGGACTGTAATATTAAATCAAATGAGATCAAAATTCAATTCAATTCAGAAAAAAAATGAAGCACCAAGCTAAGCATCAGCTCTATTATTTTGCCAGTATGTAAAAGCTGTATGTTGATAATTAATGAATGCATGAGGAAAGTTTGTATCAAAATACTAAAGGAAGGCTCCTACAATGCACATGGTTCTTATCAATGCGAAAACAGCAGAAACTCTTACATGTTTCATCAAAGCTCAAAACATTTTACAACATGCTTGAACTAGTCTAAATAGATTCCCTGTTTTTGGTGTAAATTCAGAAAGAAGTTACTTCTTAGATCTAAGATTTAAACTACTTTGGAAATAAAACATGAAGGTAAGAGGGTTGCCAAAAGTGCATATATATATATAGGAAAAGACAGACAGCTGCCACTCTCATTGCACATTAATCTTACACATTTTATATATAAGTATAGAAAACCTCAGTCTCTTTGGCATTTGGAAAAAATGAATATAATTAGAAAGAAAAAGGTAAAGTAACTTAAGGGTGGCCACAGAACAATCTTCTTCTTCTTTTCTCTTCCTCTTCTTCCTCTTCCTCTTCTTCTTCTTCTTTTCTTCTTCTTCTTCATGATTATTATTACTATTATTATTATTATTATTTTGAGACAGTGTCTTGCTCTGTCACCCAGGCTGGAGTGCAGTGGCGTGATCTTGGCTCACTGTAACTTCCGCCACCTGGGTTCAAGCAATTCTGCTGCCTCAGCCTCCCAAGTAGCTGGGACTACAGGCATGTGCCACCACACCCAGCTAGTTTTTGTATTTTTAGTAGAGATAGGGTTTCACCATGTTGGCCAGGCTGGTCAATTTTCAAAATCTACAAACACATCCAATAGATTTACCACTCGGATTTCTCAAATGGAGACTTCTTGAAATTTTGAATTACAAGAAATTCCTCCCATTATTGAGAATGATTACTCATGATTTTTTTTATTATTATACTTTAAGTTCTAGGGTACATGTGCACAACATGCAGGTTTGTTACATATGTATACATGTGTCATGTTGGTGTGCTGCACCCATTAACTCGTCATTTACATTATGTATATCTCCTAATGCTATCTCTCTCCCTCTCCCCTCCCCACAATAGGCCCCGGTGTGTGATGTTCCCCTTCCTGTGTCCAAGTGATCTCATTGTTCAGTTTCCACCTATGAGTGAGAACATGCGGTGTTTGGTTTTCTGTTCTTGTGATAGTTTGCTGAGAATGAAATCCACAAAGTGAACAGATGCTGTTTTCACATTTTTATAGAATTATTAGAATAGAGATAAGTAAATTGGTCAAAAGATTGCATCCTTTATATTGGAATAAAGACTATAAAGGGAAGTCTATGTTAAGGGTCATGACAATCAAAATAATATCTCAGTTAATATCTATGGGAAACAAAACAAACAGGACTGTCAGTATGCTATTGCACTCTTAGGTGAGTATCATGATTCTTTCTGAAGCACGTTGGTAGAACTGCCAATATTTCAATATTTAATGTATTCTAAAACAGTCCAAATTAAAATATATTAATATTTTAAATATTATATATAATATGTGTGTGTGCATGTATGTGTGCGCGTCCCTCAGGAAGTAGGGAGTAAAGGCTATGCCTTGTTTTCCCAAATAGCTTACTTTGTGCCTGTGTTTTCAGTTCTTACTCTTTCACTTTATAGATGATTAAGCACTAAAGTTTAAGAGTGGAAGGGTGCAACACACCAATACTAATCTGGGCTGAACTTACCATTATATCTATATCCATATAAAATGTTTTAAAGTCCATCTTATTTTTAAAAACTTAAAGGATCTATTTTGAGACTGTTTACCAATTTGACATCCTGGCACATAACAGGTGCTCAACAAAAGCAAGGAAATGAACACGCCAACCCCAAAGAGTCACCTCTTCATTGAAATGCTCACCTATTTAGGTTGCATTCTTCCTTTCCTGGACCCTTCCTTCTTTCTTATCAGTTAGTGAATTCCACTCTAGACTTTACTACATGTTTGTTAATAAATAGTCCTTGAAGTAAAAAACAAAAAACAACTAGCTGACAAAGTAACCCAAATGGTGGTATCAAAGGATCTGTGGAGTTTATCTGGAATAACAACAAAGAGCCAGGTGACCCTTAGCCACCCCAGATGTCATCTCTTGTGCTCCACTATGCTAAAAACTGCACCTAGCAGAGAGAGTCAAGAGAAAAGTGATGCCATCACTGTAGCAGGCAATGTAGCAGGTTTAGGTATCTCTTACCAATTCCTGTCTAAGTAAAATAATTTTTATGTTTCAAACTTTATTTTAATGAAAATATTTTGGAAACTGGATAACAAGGATCAAAATAATAGATTATACAATTTTTAGTTTTACAGTATAGTAATAGCAAAATGTTTTAGCAGTATACTTTACTCTGAGCAAATAAACACCCTAGTAAAAGGGTCAGATTGCTACAAGGTACCAGGAGGTGTACCGGAAGCCCAAATGCCCTTGGCTTGATTTTCAGCTTCAGCAGTTACATGCTGTAAACTGTGTCTGTCTCATTACCCCTAAAGCAGACATACAAGTCAACCTCAAAAGTCTGTACTGAGAATTCTAAGGGTAATGTATTTAGCTTAATCCAGATATCCTACAAATGTTAGACTCCTTTTCCTTGACTCTGTCTCATTCAACACACATACACACACACACACACACACACACACACACACATAGAGTATACTTCACTTTCTTCTTAAACAAGATACAAATAACAAAACTAATTTCCCTTGGCTTTTCCAGTGAAGCTATAGTAATATATTATTTATAATATATAACCATAAAATAGTATATGCTTTGTTCACATGTTGAAACTTTACTTGCATAGAACACATAAAATTTTTATTTTCATCATTTAGGGAGAAAAGCTTTCTAAACTACATTTTTTCTTTCCCTAATTTTTAATGATATTATAAATCTGATAAAATGTATGCATACTTATTGCAGAAATTTAAATATACAATAAAGCACAAAGAAAAAATGAAGATAATTAATTCCCTAACTCAGAAACAATTATTACTAATCTTGATTTCCTTTCTATGCATTTGAATGGGATTATCTGCTACATCCTGTTTTGTAACCTTTTTATACTTATTAATGTTCTATGAATATTCTGAATGTTTAAGTATTTTCAAACATTCTATATAATATAAATATCATTTTAATGGCTGCATATTATTTTATCTTGTGGTTATACCATAAATTATTTAATCAAAGCCATATTGTTGGACATTTGAGGTTGTTGCTGTGGCCATTGTTTTTAAGCAATATTGCTACAATTAACTGCCATGACCCAGCTTCAACAATTATCAACTCACGGTCAGTCTTGTTTTATCTGTACCCTTACGTATTCCCCATACCACCCTCAGATTACTTTGAAACAAATCCACTCATTATTTCATGTACACGTATTTCACTGTGTGCCTTTAAATTAGGTAGTGTTAAAAATCCTTCATCTTTATGGCTCCTTCTTCCCTTTCCTTCACCAGACTGTTAATATCAACATCCAAATAAGATCCATACACTGCAAATAGTTAAGAAGTTCCTTTCCATGTTTTTCCCCTAGAAATTTATTTGTCAGGAAAAAACACAAAGAAAAACAAACAAAAATAGGCCAATGAATCTACAGTATTTCCCATGTTTTGGATCAGTGTCATTTACCATGCTCCTCTATCAACTGTATTTCCTAGAAATAGAATCTTAGATCTAGAATTTTGTTCAAATTTAGGATCTATGTTTTGGCAAGAATATTTCATAGGTAGTATGGTATACTACCCTCAGGTGGTATGTAATATCGGATTGTTTACTTTTTTCTGATGTTAGCAGCCATTGATGATCCATGCCTACATCCATTATTTTATTAGCATTGTACAATGGTGATATAACAGTTTTGCTGATATAAATAACACTACATAACTAAAATATTATAGCTGAATATCTGGGCACATCTATATATATGTTTATTTTTTTAAAACCCTAAAAAGTATCTGAATCAAAGTAAATCAACATTTGGAAATTTACATTACCATACATATTGTCCAACTATCCTCTTAGGAAGTTACACTAACCATCATCTCAATGTTGGCCATTAGTATAGTTTTAATGTTTGTTCATTGCCAAGAATAAATTCATTGTGGTTCATTTTCAAATACTTTGCTTATGAATAGGATTAAACATACTTTCTTTAAATTTAAATTTTATTTCTTTTGTGAATCAGTACCCTTGTTCTTTGATCATTTTTCTGTTAGGTGTCTTTCTTTTTTCTTGGTTCCCTTACGATATTTAGTTAAGTGTTCTGGAAACTATCTCTTATGAGTGAGATCAATTGTGATATACAAACACATACCTGTAACATTCAAGTACTCTGTATGCTATGTTTACCCAGCCTAACATATTATCCAAGATTCTGGTTGAAAATGGCAAAGCAAACATCTGCACAACATGCTGAACATAACTTTCATACTATTAGGAAAAGAACTTTAATACGCTACAAAGAGGGACTGAGGTACCCGGGCTAGTCTACCATTACGCTCAGCAAAGGATTCGTTTTGCTCCTATAATTTAAACATTAAGCCCATTAATTTTCTAATGGTATTATGATTAAGAAATACTGAATACTGTGGCCATAAAAAGTTGTCATATTCCCATATAAAAATTATAGATTCATTTATCTCTAGGTTTTGCGAATATTTTTTCCACAAAGAAAAAAATTGCAATTTTTATTATGATGCAATTAAAAGGTAATAAGGAAGCTATCACAGTAAAAAAAATTATTGATATATAGGCTGACTTTTGTCATTTAAGAGTCCTGTACCTAAACATACCATGTGCCTTAGAATAGGCTTTATGCTGGAATAAATGCTTATAGATGCAGTCATGCATATTCAGTCTAATTTGCTGAATACATTTCTCTAAAAAGGAGTTACAAATAATTGAAAGTCTGTAACTGACATATGCTTTATATAATCTAAGTCCAAATATAAAATTTTATAAGTAATCTTTGTAGGAGAGGTAGAATGTTGAGCCTACATCATTGGGGGAAACATAATATTTATAATTGAATCAAATAGCTAACAAACACAATTAGGTATCTGCCACATCAGTATTCACATTTGTGCATTAAGATCATGCAAATGGAATTAATTATTGCTCAAGTCATTTAGTTACAAGCGGTAGCTAAACTCAACAGTTTTCCAATTTCAAGCTTATATAATATGTAATAGAAATAATACAGCTTGTAATGAAGAATGGAAAGAGAAGAAAAGTGGGAGAGAAGAAAAAAAAGAGAAGACCAGAAGAAAAAGGGGAGAGAATAAGGAAGGAAAACTTGCCGAGAAAATACTTTTCATTTCAGAGAAATTCATCTTTCCATTATAATAATCACAATGCCTATTTTACTATAATCAGTTCCATAGCTGTCTTTTCAGTTAAATGCCAAGTAAGTTCACATTTGAATTTTAAGATAATTCTTGTGTAGTGTTTAAGTAAAACCCAAATATTTTACATTAATTTCCTCAATAGACCACAAATTGACACAATTTAAAATGTAATCAACATTCAAAACTATTGCATATCATGAGGTCAAGAGATCGAGACCATCCTGGCCAACATGGTGAAACCACATCTCTACTAAAAATACAAAAAATTAGCTGGATATGGTGGTGCTCGCCTGTAGTCCCAGCTACTCGGGAAGCTGAGACAGGAGAATAGCTTGAACCCGGGAGGCAGAGGTTGCGATGAGCTGAGACTGCACCACTGCACTCCAGCCTGGTTACAGAGCAAGACTCCACCTCAAACAAAAGCACAAGTTTTTCACCTTCTTAGAAATGCAAAATCTTCAAGGAGGGTTATTTTATTTAAAGTTCTATTAAATGGAGTCAGGAAGGCTTAACTAGGCCTTTATGTAAATGTGGGCATTATTTAAACTTTCTAAACTCCCGAGAGAGAGTAACAACAGGGCCTACCTCACAGAACTGCTATACCTTCATACAGTGATGACATAGATAAACTTAGTGAATATTCATTATTGCTGTCATCTCAATGATCATCATCATTATGTCATCAAAAGTGTCTGGGAATTTATATATCAAAAGATTTTCCCATAAAAATAATTAACCTGTAAAAAACTTCCACTCACCTGGCAAGGATGTCTTATTATACAATATATCTGTTTTAAAGTAAATTTTTCAAATGAGGGCCAGTGAGATCAGTGATTCTCAGTAAGGGGACAAGTTTGACCCCCAGGGGATAATTGTTAATGTCTGCAGACATTTGTATAGCGATAGAGGGTAGGGATAGAGGGGCTGGGGAGACTACTGGCATCTTGTAGGTAGAGGTCAGGGATGGATGCTGCTAAACATTCTACAACCCACAGGACAGCCCCACTGCAACAAAATTTTAATAGTGCCAAGGTGAAGAAACCCTGCGGTAGGATCACCATATTCCTAATAAAGACATTTACCAAAAAATATTCAGGCCTTCACTAAAACAAATCATCTTGAAAGTCTCCAATATATCTTCTGAATTTATATTTAATACCAATTGCATTAAAATCTACTGTTTCACAAAGCTTAGTTCCATAATCATAGTTGAACTGACCACTAAGAGCATTCACTTAAAAATCCATGAAGTTATCATTCCTTTCTTGTATAATCTAGTAGCTTATTTATACTTTTTGGGGAAATTCTTAAGAGGCACTAGTAATTTTCTACATTTGATATTTTAATATCTAGAATGCAGAATTTTATGTTATTTCACTAGGAGAAAAAATACACCATGAATACATGTTAGCCATATGGAAAAGACAATGAGGTTTAGTAATTAAAATTGAAAAAGTAAAGAACTATGCAGTAATTAGAACACTCATTAATCAGCTGATAATTTTATCTTGATTAATGTTGCTGGTTTCTGTTCTTATTGACCTAGGTAAAGTAGGTTTAGACCAATTAAATATAAATTATTCTCCTCTTTTTACATTCTGGGCAGCTTCCCGTATTCTAAGTCATACTACATTTAAGAAGTACCATTGAAATGCTTTTACTAAATTGGGTAGTTCAACAAAAGATAGAATTAAGTTTGTGTTCCAAATATACTGATGCTTTTATCTCAGGCTAAATTATACGGAGCTGGTTTATTTCAATATTATCTAGGGAATATTAAAATTAGAATAAATTGTTATTTTTGAAAAATCCTCTGAAAACGCTCAGTAAAATATATACCTAGCTGTTTAACTAAGTCTAACATGAGAAATCAGAAGGATTAAATTAAGGAATATAATTAGTATCACATGTAGGGTCTCATGTCATGAAAGTCTGCAGCTATGATGCTAGTTAATAGAACAAATTCTGGTATTAAGAAAATAACAATCATTAATTCTTAGCCAATCAGTTTTCTAGAAGAGATCCCCCCCTAAAAAAATATATAGAGAGAACTATTGTTGGAGATTCCTGTATTCCATAAATGTGTATCATCAGTAATGCCCATTTTTAAAAATCCTAAGACCAAAAAAAAAAAGCTTGAGCTAATAAATGAAAATTATGATTTATAAACAATAAAATATCTCTTCTCATCAATTAAGTTGATTACACTCAGGTAACAAAGACATTTTGATAAAGCCAAGCAGTTAAGATATTGTTGCAGTCTGTAATTTGATGCATCTTGCCCTCATCTTCTAATGCAGGATCCAGTCTTACCCAACTAGCACTTCTTTGATAGATCACCTGGTAGAAAAACAGCTTCTATTCTTTTCTGCTATCCCCTTTCCCTATGTGTCTGGCCCGACATCCCCAACTACTGCTGAAGCTCTGGAGGTGATAAAGCTGCCCAGTTTTCAATAGATGAATGTCTTCATAGGTTACTGCTTGAGAGGGAGATGTCAAAGCAGGGCTTCATGTACTGAATCTTAGAAAATCTCCTTTACGAATTCTGTGAAGAAACTCATTGGTAGCTTGATGGGGATGGCATGACAATCCTAAGTCAAAAGAACAAAGCTGGAGGCATCACGCTACCTGACTTCAAACTATACTACAAGGCTACAGTAACCAAAACAGCACGGT
>NW_012115167.1:1576486-1581976 GCF_000951035.1 Colobus angolensis palliatus
GCACAAGTATACATATGTAACAAACCTGCACGTTATGCACATGTACCCTAGAACTTAAAGTATAATAAAAAAAAAAAAATCAAAATCAAAAAAAAAATAAATAAAGCCCTTGTTTCAGTTTAAAAAAAAAAAAGAAAGTCTCCTTTACATATGTATATCACATATGATTATATATAATTTAGTGTTTCTTTAAGGCCTCAGAAGGCACATGAAGATGATTATAATAAAAAGAGCAACCACAAACAACAGCATCACCTAACAGTATATGGGCACTTGCTCTGAGGCAGGAACTTTGACAAAGGCTGACATTTACTGAATCATTAATCCTCAAACAGTCCAATGAGCTAGTATCTATTTTAGCCTCCTTTTGTAGTTGAGGACTAAGCCACAGAAGGATAAAAAAGTAGAATGCAGGATTGATGGGAATTGAACTCAAGGATTCTGACTCCCCTGTCCTGACTTCCCTGGCTCTGAATTTTGGTGTTTTGGACTCTGGATTTCAGCAACATGAATACCATATGAGAAGAGGGAGTTATTTATCCATTTTATAAGTAAGTATAGGTAAGCATATGTTCAATAGGTACATATTTATGACTAATAGTGATTTAAATAACAATGGTTAATGTAATTATTGATAATGCTTTACTGTTTATAAATACATAAAATACATCCAGGAGCCCAGTGAGATTTCACAGTCATTGTTAATGATAGGAAGGTTGATACAGAAAAGGCTTCCGCCATTAAATGCTCAGGTGGAAGACGGCTTTTAAAATTATTTCTTGGATTTTTTTTTTAACACAAGGACCATCCATTTAATAAGTTTATTCAATATATCTAGCCTCTTGCCAACCCCTGTTCAAGTTGCTATATTTGATACTAATGGTTATCTGTTCATTCACACATTTGACAATTCCAGAAGATAACAGCAAAGAATAAAACTGTCCTCATGGAGCTTACAGACTAATTACATAAAATAAGAGCTAAAACTGATGACACAGTGAAAAACTAGGAGCATTTCATTTGTAAGTTCTTTATAGAAGTTAGGCAGTTGGTGTCTGAACTGAAATGTTTAAACAATTTCAACTTCAACATTTTGAGAACTTTTTAAACTATTACAGTTAATCTAACATGTGGATAGCACTTAGTAATTAACAAAGTACTGGCTTTGTCCCCAAATCTCTGTGATTTAGGCCAAATTTTTGTCACTGTTTTATAGAGGAAGAAACTGTGGCTCAAAGAAAATAAGCTACTTTCCCAAAAATACGAAACGAGTAGAAAATCTAGAACTGAAAATTTAAGATGTGCTGGGCAAACCACACAATAAATACTAACAATAAACACACATGCACAAGATTATATGATAAAGAGCCATGTGAACAAAGCTCATTTATTCTACAAATGTTTACTCTGTCTAGTAAGCAGCCACATGTAATATGTGGCCTTCTATCTGCACCATGATGATTGAATAAATATTCAAATGAATACAGAAGTGAACAAAAAGAGGCAATGCACAGTTACAGCATTACAAACCAAGACAAGGTGTGAACCCATGAAAGTATCTGATACACCTAAGGAATTATGACTATTGAGGGTTACTAAAGCATAGGGTCAGTGAGGAGGAAATGTTAAATGACAGTCAGGACTGTATACTAAAGGATTTATGGGAACTATGCAATGAATATGTACTTAATTTTGTAGGCTGTGTAGAACCATTCAAGGTTTTAAATGGGAGATGTGAATTTTGTGTGATATGATTAATATTGCAGGAAATTAACACTGTCAGCACAATGAAGGAAGGCTTGGCAAGGTAAAAGCTCTTCAATTTGCTTATCTCCTCCAAGGCTCAGTGTGTGTGTGAAGAACAGATAATAAGTCCACATGGCTGAAGGGGAGAGCAACTGGAAGACAAACACAGAAGGACAGACTGGAAAGTTAGATTAGGTCAAGACTCTGCAGGATGTGATTGTTAATAATTTAATCTTTATTTTATAGGCAGGCTTTATATCACTTATGATCACAATTATATTAGTTGTCCATGTGCATTTCCCTTAGTACCTAGCATTGGATCACTGGCTTGTACTTTTGGTAGGCAAGTGGTACATTTTTTAGTAATTTTATATATAAGGCTAAATCTAATCAAAACTGATGAAGACACAGAAATTTCTGTAAAAACATAATATATGCATTCTGAAAAAAATAACCCTCAGGTTCTACAAAATTAGACAAAATAAAAATAAAAATTGATTTTAAGGGAAAATTTTAAGATTTTAAGGAAAAAAGTATTGGGGGCACTAATTATAATCTGTGAAACTTATAAGTTGAGCTCACTATAAAATCATTCTAATTTTAAATATTTTCGCAGTTTAAAAGACATGTTAAGAGACTAATAAGTAAAGAAATACTATAGTAAATATGAGACTTTACTTTTATATAATGAGTAAAAGTGGTTTGATGGAAGAGGGTGTAGGAAAAGCTGAAGCTGCTGAATTACATAAAAAAGAACAAAACACACACTGGGAAAACTGCTCAATTAGATCATCCAAAACAGAGGATATGGTTAAATTGAACCAGTAAAATAACTTGCAGTCAATATGCTATTTCTCTGTGTTTTGCATGTTCTGCTGTGTTGGCTTTGAGTCTAAATGCGATTACAAAATATGAATTGCAATATGAACCCACATGATTTCCATCTAAACAGGTATCATTCTCATATTTACAATGGTATAAGAGCTAATTAACATTATAGAGGCACACATAAAGCAGGATAGACTATAACTGGAGTTACTTAAAGAATCTTCTAACATCAACTATGTGGATATTTTTTAAATAAACATACACTGAGGAATATTTATAACATATGAATATGTGAACAAAAATAGCAATAAAACAAATAGCCACACAGTCCCCATCCAGTTTTTTAAATAACATTTTTGCTATTTTTGAAGCCACCTCTCTGATCACATCCCCATCAGCACCTGATACTTAGAGGTAACCGTGATCCTGAGTTTAGTCCATGTTATGCCTTATTTATTATCTTAGTAATATTTTCTTTGATTTTGCATGTTTTTTTATAAATGGAATCATACTGAACATAATCTATGCCTTGGTTTGTTCACGCTGTTTAGACTTCATAATATATATAGTTGTAGCAAGTCCATTCATATTGCCTTATAATATTGCATTTCATGAATACCTCAAAATTCACTTATTCATTCTGCTAACAATGGACATTTGGGATATTTTCCACTTCTCTTGCTACTATAAACAAAACATTTATGCATGTTATTTTTCATATCTACAAGTACACTTGTAAAGCATTTTTATTGGATAAATTCTGCTGGATTGTAGGGCATCTATATGTTCCACTTGATTATATGATACAGAATGGTTTCTAAAGGAGTTCTAACTATTTTCATTTCTAAATACATTGTATAAGAGTTTCTATTCTTCTACATTTCTACCAGCACAAGATATTGGAGACTTTTAACTTCTACCAGTCTGTTAACTGTAAATGGTATTTTATTATGATTTCAATTTGTATTTTATGACAGCTAATAATGCAGCCATTTTCTGTTCGCTTTGTGATCATGCATCTTTTAATGTGAAATACAAAGTTTGTCTTTTACATATAAATTTGTGCAATATCTTTGTACATTATAGATTCTAATACTTTGTCAATGCATGTGTGTATGTATATATTTGCATGCACATTCACATATATATAGTTAACATGTTCTTCCCATTTGTGGTCTATTTTCACTTTATGATATCTATTGAAACAGATACTCACATTTTTGTGAAGTCAAATTTGCCTTTGTTGTCTAATTGTTTTTATTTAAAACTTTTTAACCTCAAGACAAAAATATATTCTCCTATATTGTCTTCCAAAATTTTAGAAACTTCACATTTTAATGGGTTTTTAATACATGGAACTGATTTTTGTATATGTTGTGACATAAAGAATGAGGCAAGTTAGGTTATTTTTTTTTTTTTTCCGCATATTGACATGGACCTGTCTCAGCACACCTTATTTGTACTCAATACTTTCTCTCACTGACACGTCATGGGATCTTAACAAAAGTGATGGTCTGTTTCTGGGCTTTCTCTTCTGTTCCCACTGGCCTATTTGTTTAAACCTGAACAAACAATGTAAATCTTAACCATTCTAACTTTATAATAAGAATTTATATTTGGTAGGGTATATCCTCCATCTTTACTGTTGTGCAAGAGTGTCTTGGCTTTTCTTGCTTTTCCATATACATTTTAAAACCACATTATCCAAGTCTACATTGAAAAAGATAAAACTTTCAATATTTCACCATTTATTATCATACTATTTGTTTTAGAAAACTTATCTGGTTAAGAACTTTTTTTTCTACCTGCTTTGCTAAAATTTTAATCATTATGATTGAATTTTATCAATTAATTTTTCTGGATCTACAAAATAATTGTTTTCTAATGCTGTGCCACCTTACATTCCCATTTTTTTAAGCTACATAGTTTTGATACAATGTTTATACATTCCCAGATTTATTCTGTTAATACTTTAACTTTTTAAATCTAAGAAATCAAGCTATAATTATTTCTTATACTGTCTCAAAAAATAAGTTGGAGGGTAGACTTCATTTTTCTCTCTTCCAAAATAATTTTATAAAATTGGAATTTTCAGTTCCTTAAAGTTTTAGTAAAAGATCCCAACAAAATTGTGTGGCAGTGGTGATATTGGAAGAGAAGATTACTGATTCAAATATTTAATGGATATGGACATTGAATTGTTCTGTTTCTTTTCACTCTGTTTTGGTAATTTATGTTAGGAATTTGACATTTCACATGGTTTCAACTTTGGCAGCATCAAGGTGTTCATAATGCCCTTTTCAAATCACTTTAAATCCTGCTGAACCTTTTCATTTTTGACTCATTCTTAATACTATTTATTTTGTCCTCTTTTGGGTTTTTGAACTCTCTTGCCAGTCTTTTTAATGAACCAGCTTTGATCTTCTTTTAACACTCATTTTCTTCTTTTAGTATTATTGTATTAATTAGACGTTTATGTGTGTTATTTCCTTTCTCCTATTATCTTTGAACTTATTCCCTTTTTCTAATTAAGATTTGATCAAATTTGGCTAATTTTCTGTATCTCTTATGGTCATTGGGGATAGTATTCCTTATACATCTCTTCCATAAAATTTGCCTACATTGTTATTCAATTCCTCCTGATCTGTAAATTCTTGGAGACATATATTCAAATCTATTACACCTGCCATTTTTTTTTTTTTTGTAGTTTTATCAATTTGGGCTTTACATATTTTGAAGCTGTAGTTTTAAGTACATAAAGTTTAGAACTTTTATATCTTGATTAATTGAAATTTTCCTATGTTTTGGGCCACTTTATATCTAAATTATCTTTTTTTGGCCGGGCTTGGTGGCTCACGCCTGTGATTCCAACACTTTGGGAGGCCAAGGTGGGTGGATTACCCAAGGTCAGGAGTT
>NW_012115167.1:1582590-1630229 GCF_000951035.1 Colobus angolensis palliatus
TTTTTTTTTTTTTTTTTTTTTTTTTATGTATCCTAGCTTCTAAACAAAGTTTAAGCCATTTCGTAATTTAAGTGAAAACTTTCATTCATTTAATTAGTTGTACTTTCTATTTATCACATTATCACATTTTTCCATTCTTTTATTACCTACTTCAATGACTACTATACTGATGTTTTTCCTCACCACAATTTGCCTTCTAATAACCTGAGAGCTAGATAAACATTTTATCTTTTAGTAGTTCTTTAGACATTTTAATAAGCAAAAGCGAGGCCCAGTGGCTCATGTTTGTCAATCCAACACTTTGGGAGGCCAGCGTAGGAGGATCACTTGAGCCCAAGAGTTTGAGACCAGGTTGGGCAACATGGCAAAACCACATCTGTACAAAAAGTATAGAAATTAGCCCAGTGTGATGGTGTGTGCCTGCAGTCCCAGCTATTTGGGACGCTGAGGTGGGAGGATCGCTTGAGCCTGTGAGATGGAGGCTGCAATTATCTGTGATCAGGCCACTGCATTGCAGCCTAGGTGGCAGAGGGAGACCCTGTCTCAAAAAAAAGGAAATTTTAATAAACATACTTAAATTAAAACCTGAAGATAACCAATCTTTTAAAAATTTTTCCAAACTTTACAAGAAACTTGGAACCCTTCAACTCTAATTGCTTCCTCCAAATATTATTTTGGGGCAGTATGTTGGTTAATTATTCCCTCAAATTAGAATTCTACACACTTAACATTTTTTAAATCTTAGATTTTCAAAATGGGATTGCTCTTCTTCCTGAAGCACTCATTTTAAAATTCTTTTTTGTAAGAGTGTTTGGGTAGTTAATTCTCTCAGCACATGTTTGTCATAAATTTTCTCCATATTACTTCATTCTGAGTGGACAGTTTTCTGGATGTATAATTCCAAGAAGACAATTATTTTCAATACACAGATACAATTCCACACTTTCCTCTACCTTCTATTACTATTATTGAAATGTCAGCTGTAAGTCTAATCATCATTTCTCTGTGTGTAATGTTTTTTATTCACTGAGTAGCTTTTTAGATCTTTTCTGTATTTTTGTCTTCTGCAGATTCATTACAAAACTTCAATATCTGGGTTTATTTTTATGTATCCTTTGAGACTTCTGTATCTTAATTAAAAGTTTAAAAATTTCCATAAATTCTGCAAATCCTTCCCCATTATTTCTCTAAATAGTGCCTTTTTGACATTCTAACCTTGCCTTCTGAGGGTCCAGTTAGAAATATGTGAGGTTTTTTCCATTATTACGTGTCTATCCACTTGTCTTCATCTATATTTTCTATCCTTTTGTCCTTCTGAATTATTTCTTCAGATATTCCAGTTCCCTCATACTCTTAGCCTCTGTATTGTTTGCTACTTCACAAATTCTTTATTTTTAAATAGTGATTTTATTGTTAAATTTAGATTTTTCAAATCCAATTATTTGATAGTGTTTATTTATATTTTTCTACCAACCTTCAAATTCTTTAGACATATTAGTCTCATTTTATGATTGCATAAATTTATTTTGTTAAATTTCTGCTGGTTATTATTGCTATTACTTTTGCTGGTTCTCTTTCATGGTGATTTATCTCCTTGTTTGTATGTGGAAGTTTTATTTATTTGAGTATGCACTCTCTTCCCTTGTAACTTTATCTTTAGGAATTCTATGAAGCCTGAATTGAAAGTAATTTCTTATAAAGTGGATTTCTATTTACTTCCAGACCATTACAGATAAGGTACCATTTTAAAATAAATTCTTTACATGACGTTTTTCTATTTGTTTGGTTTTTGTTTCCACAGAGATATTTTAATTTGGGTCCAAACAAGGCCAGCATGTATTATAAAATTTCAAAGATGTTTCCCACCCCTTTCTACCTACCACCAAAGTTTTGTATAAGAAATTTATCCTGTTTATGGAAGTTTATTTCTAGTTCATTCTTAAGCTAAAAGTGCAGCCTTTTGGGGTACCAGAGTCATGTAACAGTCTCCCAAAAGATCTTACATCTTATGTAGGCAGTAGATTTGTTTCAAGTCTTGTGTACCCCGCTGAGGCATCAAAATCAAAGATCAACTTCACTGTAGTCATGCAAAAGCCTCCTAGGCAAAAACCAACTTGAGTACTAGCTTATCTATCTTCACCTATTCCCACCTTCAGTTTATTGCTGGAGTTGGAGGAAGCCAAAATTTCTTGCTAGCTCTGCTATGCAATTTTAAAGTTTTATTTTATCTTTAATAATTTTTTACAGGAGTGTGGTTCAGGGTATCTATTCTGCATATTATCAGAAGGGAAGTCAAGATTATTTTTCCTTTCCATTGTTTTATCTTATAAATCCCCCATTGGTTTACCTGATATTGCTGGATGAATATTGAATGAATTTTGTGTGAAGAAGTAGATGACCCAATAATCAGCTTCTCTATATCATCCCTTAATATCATGGGTTTAAGGGCTAGATGGCAAATATTTTAGGTTTTACAATTCATATGGTCTCTATCCCAGCTATTCAACTCTGCCTTTGTAATTCAAAAGCAGCCACATGAGATACCTAAATGAATGTGCATAGCTGTGTTCCAAAAAAACAGGTAGAAATATTTTATTTACCAAAAAAAGGCAGTGAGTCAGATTTGGCCTATGGACTTCAGTTTGCCAACCCATGCTCTCTCTGTACCATCATAATTTTTTTTTTACTAGATCCATTTAAGTGATGAACAGAATCATAATATGATGAAGATATTTTATGAATACATGCAACTGGTGAGACATATGAAATGTTTAGGCACCCAAAAAATAAAGAGAAAAAAATCGATCTATGCATTGTCTAAATAAGTAATGATGAACTCCCACTGCTACACGAACAACAGAAACAACAAAACTCTAATCACAAGAATAATGTCTTGGGAAATAAAATAAGCATTATGAGCATGTCTCTGAAATACACAGACATACTGACTCTCTACTCTGTACATCAATTTCTAGGAAAACACAGAAAGTGAGAGGACATATCCATCTCTCCAGCTGCCTCTCAAGGGCTCACAATCCAAGACACCCTTCGGGAATATCTCATTAGTGATAAAGTTTACACTGAAACTCACGTGGTATCATACAGATTGTATTACATTTTTCAAAGAACATAACACTGTGTATTGGAAAATGAGTGGAAATTACTTGGGATTGGCTATAATGTATACCCTTCAACTGGGCAATTCTTAAGTGATTCTCAGATGGCACAATTGAGATTAAAAAGCTTACTCACTTGAAAATGACTCTTGTTGGTACTCCACAAATTAGAACTTTATAAATTTAGCACTAAGTATCTTTATAAGAGGGGAGGCATTCCATGGAGCATGCTTTATTACTTTGGTCATTAACCTTGCTTGGGCCTTTCAGAAATTTTAGTTATAACTTATAAAACATAAGGAAATATCCAAAGTTTATAATAGAGAGTTTTACTCTACTATCAAAGACCATTAAAAATAGAAACTATTCATCTTCATGGAGAGCCAAAAATACCCAAATATGACAAAAATATCCAGAAGGATGTTACCTTCCCAGCTGATAGTCTAAAAGAATAAATGCTTAAAATATTGGCTATGGATAGCTGTTCTTTTTAGACATGTTGATCAACTTCTATGTTGAAATCATTTGACATTTACTAGTTTGAAGAAAAGATAACCACTATTATAATACAGTAGTAGTCAACTATATTTCAAAATAGTTCAACATTTTATATCAAATATATATATATATATACACGTGTGTGTGTGTGTGCCCCCAAACTGGGCAGAAATGAGATCAGCCTTTTTTGTTGAAGTCTGAACTAGCCGCTAAACACTAATCCAAATAGTGTTTTCTGCTTCTTTCCAAATATAACTCCTAGCAATGCCTATGGCAGAAGATGAAACACAAAGATAAGAGGCACTATCCTTGTTTCTCTAGATTCAGACACCCACACAGGTATCATATACACCATTAACTTCCAATTATTAAAGGATCCTACCTTTCATAATAAAAGAGGAAAAATATATTTTCCTTCTACCCTTCTAGGTTCTCAGCTTGGGTCTCTTTGTAACCAAAGAAACATTAACAGGAGAAAAGCATTTACTTTACTTTACTTGATACTTATAAGATGTTTAATGTTTTTACTGTATTGCAATTTTACTATTTCATGTGTTTTACCTATTACTTTATTTATGGAGAACTAGAAGTGTCAATACAAGAGTTCTCTACACTTTCTACTCAAAGACGAGTCTATGAACCAGCACAGTGTTTTTTTTCTTTTCTGGAGACTTAATAGGAATGCAGAATCTCAGGTCCAGTCAAAGCCTACAAATTCAAAATCTGTATTTTTTTTATTAAGAAGATCCAAGTGATTAAAACATACTGTCCTTGGTGATAGACCATTGATACTCACTGTCTTTCCAGTGCAAACACATGGGACTAATAATATACTCAATACCAGTAGAATAGAGTGGGAAGAGTTATGTAGTTTAGAAAAAGCCAAGCCAGGCATCCTGATATATCTTCTCATAAACCTATTGATTACTTTACCTTTCAGTTCCTTCAAAACAAGGATCACCTTTCAATCCATAGCAGTTATCATGTTTTAAATTTACTAATTTAGTGAATGCTTGGGATTCACTCACCAGTGATTTTCTCACCAGATCAATAAACCTGTTCCTCTAAAATCAAAGCAGTATCTTCTAGAAGAATTTGACCTTCTAAGATATGAATGTTGAGTAATAAAATTTCCTCACAAAACAAAACTCAGGTGAGTTACTCAAGTATTATATTGTTACTCAAATAGAGAATAACTCAGTCACTGTATATAAAAACATTAACATTAAAAATAATTATGCTAACATCCATAAGATCTTAATACAGTTCAGTCCTTCCAGTGAGCCCAATTTGAACACTAAGAAGGAAGTCACTAGGAAACTATATTCACAATATAATCTTCTGAAAGAATTCATTTTAATTAAAAACCAGGTGGTCCTGAGTTTTCCTCTAAGGCTCTATGTTAAAAAATCCCATTGATCATACATTCTATAATGAAAGATCCAACTATAAACCTGAAGGAAAATGGAACAGGTGAATCAAAATATTCTCATTCTACTTAATATAATCTTGGTTTCCAGTAGGGGTTTATAATTATAACATTGAAAGTAGAAACCATGAAGCACAAAGCTAGTAGGTTAATTAAAGATTTTAAAAAAATTCTCTCTATAAAAAAATCTACATAATTCAAAGGCATATTTACCTAAATATGAACGCAACATTTATAAATAATGAAAAGACTAATATATCAAAGGAAAAAATGGGGGAAAGGATATGATTAGGAATTTCACCCAAAAAATGACCAAAAACCACAAAATAATATGTTTGTCACTTTAATAATCAAAAAAAGCAAAATAAAAGAATAAGATATTGCCAATCATTTTGACTGACATAAAATTCTAACTATGTTAGCCAGTGTTTACAAGAATTTGAGAATGCTTACTCTGATGCATTACTGGTAGAAAGGTGAAAATTTAGCAACAGACAGCAAAAGTCTGAAACATTTGCGTACTTTTGAAAAAGCAAATCCAACCTTTCCAAATTTACCTTTAGAAAATAATCTGATCAGTGTGATGATGTTCAATATGTAACTATTAAAAAACTGTAAGCAACGTTAGTGCCAAGTAAGACAGCTCATTTGAATAAGCTATGGTACATCCATACCGTGTAACAAGATGCAAAGATTGAACATAAGAATGTACAATGATATGAAAAGAAGTTCAAAATGGGTTAAACAGAAAAAATTTAAAAAGTATACATTATGATTACTTTTCAAAAAAATGTGTAAATGGATGGATAGCTAAATGGATGAAAAGTAACATACAAAGAAACTATATAGATGAATATATCAAGCAATAGGTATAGATAGGATAGGTAACAGACTGGAAGGATATTCAACAAAACCTCAACAACTTTATTTAAATGATTGGTATGTTTATGGGTACATATCTGTGATTCCTAGTTAAACTGAACTTTTTAATATGTTAAAAAATTATCTTGTGAGTCTTCTAATCTGTACTTGGTCCACTTTTCTATTAGGATTTCAGCATTCTAGGTGTCAACTTATATGAATTCTTTGACCATGAAGATGCAATGTCTCTGAAATAGTTGCTGCTAATAGTTTTTTCTAGGTTATTTTCTCCAAGGATTTCTTTTCCATTCAAAAATTATTAAATTTTTACGTAGTCAAACCTATGGTTTTCCCTTTTAATTTTTTTATTTTTAATTTATGTGGGTATAGTTATACATATTTGTAAGGTATATGAGATGTTTTGATATAAGCATGCAATGTGAAATAAGCACATCATGAAGAATGGGGTATCCATCTCCTCAAGCATTTATCCATTAAGTTACAAACAATCCAATTACACTCTAATCCTGTTTTGGTTACTTAACTCTGTAGTATAATTGGAAGTAAGTTATGTTATTCTTCCAGTTGTGTTCTTTTTGCTTAGAATAGTTTTGAGTCTTTTTTGGTTTCATTTAAAATGTTCAGTTATTATTAACTATAGTTATCCTGCTGTGCTAGCAAATAGTAGGTCTTATTCTATTTGGTTTTTGTATCCATTAACCTCCCTAACCTCCCCACTAATTTCCCGCTACCCTTCACAGCCTCTGGTAAACATCCTTCTACTCTCTATGTCCACAAATTCAATGGTTTTTTATTCTTAGATCCCACCAACAAGTGAAAATGTGTGATGTTTGTCTTTCTGTGCTTGTCTTATTTCGCTTAACATAATGACCTTCAGTTCCACTCATGTTGTGGTAAATGACTGGATCTCATTCTTTTTTATGTCTAAATAGTACTTCATTGTGTATAAGTACCACATTTACTTTATCCATTCATCAGCTGATGGAAACTTAGGTTGCTCCCAAATCTTAGCTATTGTAAACAATGCTGCAACAAACATAGGAGTGCAGATATCTCTTCAATATACAGATTGCTTTTCTTTGAGGTATATATGCAGCAGGAGAATTGCTAGATGGTATGGTAGCTTAATTTTTAGCTTTTTGAGGAACTTCTAAATTGTTCACCATAGTGGTTGTACTAACTTACATTCCTTCTAACAGTGTACAAGGTTCCCTTTTCTCCATGTCCTCACCAGCATTTGTTATTGCCTGTCTTTTGGATATAAGCCATTTTAACTGAGGTGAGATGATATCTCATTATAGTTTTGATTCGCATTTCTCTGATGATCAGTGATGTTGAGCACCTTTCATATGCCTGTTTGTCATTTGCATGTCTTCCTTTGTGATATGTCTATTCAACTATTTTGCCCATCTTTTTATCGGATTATTCGATTTTTTTCGTATAGAATTGTTTGAGCTCTTTATATGTTCTGGTTATATATTGTCAGAGGGATCGTTTGCAAACATTTTCTCCCATTCTGTGAGTTGTGTCTTCACTTTGTTGATTGTATCTTTTGCTGTGCTGAGACTTTTGAACTTGATGTAATCCCATTTGTCCCCTTCTGCTTTGGTTGCCTGTGCTTGTAGGGTACTGTTCAATAAATCTTTGCCCACACCAATGTCCTGGAGATTTTCCCCAATGTTTTCTCATAGTAGTTTCATGGTTTGAGGTCTTAAGAGTTTAATTCATTTTGATTTGATTTTTGTATATGGCAAGAGAGAGTAGGGATCTAGTTTCATTCTTCTATATATGGACATCCAGTTTTTCCAGCACCATTTATTGAAGAGACTGTCTTTTCCTTTCCCCAGTATATGTTCTTAGCACCTTTGTCAAAAACGAGTTCACTGTAGGTGTCTGGATTTGTTTCTGGGTTTTCCATTCTGTTCTATTAGTCTATATGTGTTTTTATGCCAGTACCATCCTGTTTTGGTTACTTAACTCTGTAGTATAATTGGAAGTAAGTTATGTTATTCTTCCAGTTGTGTTCTTTTTGCTTAGAATAGTTTTGAGTCTTTTTTGGTTTCATATAAATTTTAGAATTTTTTTTTCTATTCCTGTGAAGAATGTCATTGGCATCTTGATAGAGATTACATGAATCTGTAGATTGCTTTGAGTAGTACGAACATTTTAAGAATATTGATTTTTCCAATCCATGAACATGGGATATTTTCCCAGTTTTTTGATGTTCTTTTCCATTGTTTTCATTAGTGTTTTATAGTTTTTATTACAGAGATCTTTAACTTCTTTGGTTAATTCTTAAGTAATTTTATGTGTGGCTATGTACACGGAATTACTTTATTTCTCTTTCAGATTGTTCACTGTTAGCATGTAAAAAGCGCTGCTCATTTTTGTATGTTAATTTTGTATACTACAACTTTAGTGAATTTATTGGTTCTAAAAGTTTCCAAATATAAGATTATATCATCTGCAAACAAGCATAATTTGACTTATTTCTTTTCCATTTGGATACCCTTTGTATCATTCTCTTGCCTAACTGCTCTAACTAGGATTTTCAGTATTATGTTAAATAACAATGGTGGCAGTGGGTATCTTCATCATGTTCCAGGTCTTAGAAGAAAAGCTTTCAATATTTCCCTAGTATGATACAAGCTGTGGGTCTGTTGTATATGACTCTCCTATGTTGAGGTATGTTCCTTGTATCCCCAGTTTTTTTAGGGTTTTTATCATGAATGGATTAACTTTATCAAATCCATTTTCAGCATCAATTGAAATGATCATGTGATTTTTATCTTGCATGTTGATGCAATGTATCACACTGATTGATTTGAATAAGTTAAATCATCCATGTATTTCAGGGATAAATCCCACTTGGTCATGATAAATGATCTTTCTAATGTATTGTTGAATTTGGCTTGCTAGTATTTTGTGGGATATTTTTGCATCAACATTCAAAGATATTGGTCTGCAGTCTTCTTTGTTTGACGTGTCTTTGCCTGGTTTTGATATCAGGGTAATACTGGCATTGTAAAATGAGTTTGGAAGGATTCTCTCCTCTATTTTTTTCAGAATAGTTTGAGTAGAATAGGTATTAATTATTTAAATGTTTGGTGGAATTCAGCAGTAAAGCCATCAGGTCCCGGGCTTTTCTTTAGTGCAGGACTTTTTCTTGTGGCTTTGATCTCATTACTTGTTACTTCTCTGTTCAGGCTTTGGGTTTCTTCCTGGTTCAATCCTCGCAGGTTTTATATATAAGTATGCCCACTTCTTTCAGATTTCCAATTTATTGGCGTATAGTTGTTCATAGCAGTCACTAATGATCCTTTGAATTTCTGCATTATCAGCTGTAATGTCTTCTTTTACATTTCTAATTGTATTTATTTGATTTTTTTTCTTAGTCTGGCTAAAGATTTGTCAATTTTGTTTAACTTTGCAAAATACCAACATTTTAATTGTTCTCTTGTTTCTTATTTCAATTTCATTTATTTGTGTTTTGATATTTATCTTTTCTACTAATTTTAAATTTGATTTGCTCTTGCTTTTCTGGTTCTGTAAGATGTATCATTAGATTTTTTTATTTGAAGATTTTTCTCTTTTTTGATGTAGGCACTCATAGCTATCAACTTTTCTCTTAGTACTGCTTTTCCTGCATCTCATAGCTTTTGGTATACCGTTTCCATTATCATTTGTTTCCAGAATTTTTTCAATTGCACTCTTAATTTCATAATTGACTCAATAGTCGTTCAGGAGCATACTGTTTAATTTTCGTGTAGTTGTATAGTTTCCAAAATTCGTCTTGTTATGAATTCCTGGTCTTATTTCACTGTGGTCACAGAAGCTGCTTAATATTATTTCAATACTTTTGAATGTTTAAGACTTGTTTTGTGACTTAACATATGGTCTATCCTTGAGAATAATCCATGTGCTAAGGAAAAGAATGTGCATTCGTGTATTCTGCAGCTCTTAGATAAAAGAATGTTCTGTAAATATCTTCTTAGGTCTATTTAGCTTACAGTGCAGGATAAGGCTGATGTTTCTTTGTTGATTTTCTTTTTGGAAAATCTGTCTAACGCTGAAAGTGGGGTGTTGAAGTCTCCATCTGTTATTGTGGTGGGATCTACATTTCTCTTTAGCTTTAATATTTTCTTGATATATCTAGGTGCTCTAGGGTTGGGTAAATACATATTTAAAATTGTTATATCCTGTTGCTAAATTGACACCTGTATCACATTACATAGTGACCTTGTCTCTTCTTATACTTTCGCTCTGGAAATCTATTTTGTCTGACATAGTGATTCCTGCTTTTTTTGGTTTCAGTTGGCATGGAACACCTTTTTTATCTCTTTATCTTTAGTCTGTATGTGTCTTTATGGTGAAGAGTGTTTCTTGTAGCAAACAATGGGTCTGGTTTTTCACCCATTCATCCAGTCTGTGTCCTTTGATTGGAGAGTTTCGTCCATTTTCATTCAATGTTATTATTGATAAGAACTTACTCCTACCAGTTTGTTATTTGTCTTCTAGTTGTTTTGTGATCTCCTCTTCTTTCATTCTCATCTTCTGCCTGTGATATTTCATTTCTCACTTTATTTTTTGTGTATCCATTTTATGTTTTTTGATTTGAGGTTTCCATGAGGCTTATAAATACTCTCTTATAACCCATTATTTTAACCTGATAGCAACTTAACACTATTTGCATGAACAAACAAGTAAAAAGAAAATAAAAACTCACTCTAACTTCATTTTCCAGCTTTTTAACTTTTTGTTATTTCTATTTACATCTTATTTTACTATGTCTTGAAAAATTAATTTTTTATTAGATCATTTAGTCTTTCTACTTAGAATAAGAGTAGTTTACACATCACATTACAGTGTTATAATATTCTATGATTTTCTGTGTACTTATTATTACCAGTAAGTTTTATACCTTCAGGTGATTTATTGCTCATTAATGTTCCTTTCTTTCTGATTGAAAGAAAAGCATTTCCCCTTTAGCATTTCTTGAAGGATGGGTCTGGCATTGATGAAATCCCTCAGCTTTTTACTGTCTGAAAGAGTCGTTATTTCTCCTTGATGTCTGAAGGAGAGTAAATGTTTTCTTTTCTTCAGCACTTTAAATATGGCATGCCACTCTCTCGTGGCCTGTAAGGTTTCCACTGAAGAGTCTGCTGTGAGTTGTACTGGAGCTCCATTGTATGTTATTTGTTTCTTTTCTCTTGCTTCTTTTACAATCCTTTCTTTATCCTTGACCTTTCGGAGGTTAACTATCCAATGCTTTCACTTAGTTTTCTCTGGGTTAAACCTGCTTGGTGTTCTATAACCTTCCTATACTTGGATATTTACATCTTTCTCTAGGTTTGAGAAGTTCTGTTATTATCCCTATCTCTTGAATAAACTTTCTAACCCTATCTCTTTCTTTATCTCTTCTCTAAGGCCAATAACTCTTAGATTTGCCCTTTTGAGTCTATTTTCTAGATCCTGTAGGCATGCTTTGTTGTTTTTTCTTTTGTCTCCTCTGTGTATTTTCAAATGCTAATTTGAAAGCTCACTAATCCTTTCTTCTGCTTGATCTATTCCAGTGTTAAAGAACTCTGATGCATTCTTCAGTATGCCAATTCCATTTTTCAGGTCCAGAATTACTGCTGGATTCTTTTCAATTATTTCAATCTCTTTAATTTATCTGATAGAATTATGAATTCTTTGTTATCTTGAATTCCTTTGAGTTGCCCCAACACGGCTGTTTTAAATTCTGTCTGAAAGGTCACACATCTGTTTCTCCAGGATTGGTCCCTGGTGCCTTATTTAGTTCATTTGGTGAGGTCATGTTTTCCCGGATAATGTTGACGCTAGTAGATGTTCTTCACAGTCTGAGCATTGAAGAGGTAGATATTCATTATAGTCTTCACTGTCTGGGCTTATCTGTATCCATTCTTCTTGGGAAAGCTTTACAGATATTTGAAATGACTTGAGTGTTGTGATCTAAGCTATTTCTGCCTTAGGGGGCACCCAAAGCCCAGTCACACTGTGTTCTTGCAGACTCACAGAGGTACCATCTGGAGAGGACAGTCTTGGACAAGATCTAGGAGAATTCTCTCGATTACCAAGTAAAGACTCTTGTTCTCTTCCCTTACTTTCCCCCACACATACAGTCTCTCCCTGTTTTGAGTCACCTAAAGCTGGGGGTGGAGTGAACAAGTACCCTTGTGGCCAACACCACTATGACTGCACTGGTTCAGACCTGAAGACAGCACAGTGTTGGGTCTCACATATGGCCTGCTGTCACCACTTCCTGGCTACTGCCTATGTTCACTCAAGGCCCTGGGACTCTTCAATCAGCATGTGCAAAGACAGCCAGGCCTATGTTCTCTCTTTCAGGATAGAAAGTTCCCAAGACCTCAGGTGGGTTCAGAAGTACCTTCTGGGAGTCAGAGACTAGAGTCAAAAGCCGTAGAAGTTTATTTTGTGTTCTATTGTATCGTGGCCGAGCTGGCAAACCACAACACACCGCTCTTCCCACTCTTTCCTCCTTTTTCCAAAGGCAGTGGAGCCTCAACCCGTAGCTACTGACACTCTTAGACCTTAGGAGCACTGCCAGACTATTTCTAATGTTCCCTTAAGGCCCAACGTCTCTTAAGTCAGCTTGTGGTAAAGGCTGCCTGGCCTGAGATGCTCTCTTAACTGCAGTGGGCTCCCCTCTGGTCCAGAGGGGGTTCAGAAATGCCATCCAGGAGTCAAGTCCTTGGATGGGGAATTTGAGTTCCTGGAATCAGGGACCCCAAGAACCTGCTTGGTGCTCTACCCCACTGTGGTGGTGTTGGTACCTGAAACCAGGAAGCTTCAGAAGTTCACCAAGGCCCTCAATGTAGTGCCTGGGTATCACTGCTGGTTATTCAGGTCCCAAGAACTCTTCAGTTAATAGGTGATGAAAGCTGCCAGGTCTGGGTCCTTTCCTTCAAGGTAGTAGATTCCATTCTGGCCCAGGGTGTGTCTAGAAATGTCATCTGGGAGCTGTAACAGAGGCCTCATGACTCTGACTGGGGCCTGATCCTGATGTTGGTGGGCTGATATCCAAGATGCAAGACAAAGTCCTCCCCACCCTTTCCTCTCTTCAGGTAGATGGAAGGGGTCTCTTTTTGGAGCCTTGAGCTGTGCATCCTGGGTTTAAAGGAAGGGTGATGCCAGCACTCCCTTGGCTGTGCCAGCTGGTGTCTTAGTACGTCACATTCCCCACCCAGTCCACTGTCGCTGGGCCTAGTTCAGCACTAGGACCCTCCCAGGAGTCGCAGTTTTTATGGCCTAGACTGCCTGTCAAGTTTAAATGTTCTATGAGTGGGCATCAGCTGAGTTTGGTTCAGACTTTCTTTCTGCTCTAACAGGACAGCACTGAGTTCAATGCCTCATAATTGCTGTTTTCTACCTCCTTCAGTGCCCATGGACACTCTCCACACACACCACTGCTGACAGGCGTTGGGGAGGGGTGGAAGTGGAATGGTGTCTGTGGCGATTCAGGGCTGTTTTTCTAATCTCTTCAGTGCCCTTTTCAGCCATACGAAGTTAAAACCAGGTACTGTGAGTGCTCACCTGATTTTCAGTTCCTATGAAGTTGTTTTCTTCTATGTAGATAGTTGTTAACGTGGTGTCCTTGCAGGGGTAGGAGGTGGCGATCAGTGATGGGTGGGACCTCCTATTCTGTCATCTTGCTCTGCCTCCTCCCTCTGTTGATTTTTTAATTTTATGCTTAAAGTTATTTATTGTTACTAAGTCAGACAGTCAATTCTATTTTTTATAGCTTTCAGAGATCTTACACTTTTATATCTTTAAATATCTGGAATTTATTTCAGTATATGATATACAGTAAAACTAGAACAAACTTAATTTAAATGTTTCTACACTTGTTAACCAATTGTCCCTGGGCTACTTAATAGTCCATCATTCCTCCACTTAATTATAATACCAACTCAAAATTTTACATATTTGAAGCTATCTTGATTTTCCTTCTTTTCCATTTCCCTTTTGTCAAAATGACACTTCCTTAATTATTGTAGTGTAGGGGAAATTGTCTTTCTTTTCCATCACTGGAGTCATGACTCATGACTAAGGCCCCTACAACAAAAGACAGATTAATAAGGAAAAGCATACATATTTATGTAAGTTATGTGACAGAAGCCTTCAGAAATGGAGAACCAAAAACACAGGTAAACGTGTTTATTCTTATGCTTAGGTTTGATCACAAGTGGTAAGTAACGGAGAAGTCTGATTGGATAAAGAGAATATGAGCTAATAATAATAAACTGGAAGGGACCTCAGCAAGGCCTGTTTGTTCAGATTCTTCTCTGCATCCTTTGTCTTCAGAGATAAGGACATTCCTTTCCTCCTGGTATAGGGAGAGTACCTCTCAAATGAACGTCTTAAAGTCTACTTCAAGGGAAGATCACAAAATTCTTTATGGCCTGCTTCAGTAGAGAAGTGCAAGCAATGGTCAGAGAGATCTTCCGGCTTCTGCTGTTTTCTCAAATGCCAAGGTGCCATATTTTGGGATAGCAAGTCTTGAATCCCATCAGTAGTTTTACAACTTACCGAATGCTTGTATTAGCTATTTCCCCCTGTTCCTTCTGAGAAGTAAACATCAGATTTAGATTTACTGTGCCAATTTTTTTAAAATCACTTTTAAAAAGTTTAATTATATCAATTCTGTGAATTAATATGTTAAGAACAGCCATCTTTGAGTATATTTAGTATCACTTGATAAAAATTGTCTCAAGTCTCAGCAAACTTATCATTTTCATTACACAGTACCCACATGGTTTTTCTTCCTAATGTTATATCAAGGTATTTTGCATTTTCATTGTATCTCAAACAGGAATTTTGTTATATATTTTTCTAAGTTATAAAGCATGAAAACAACTTAGCCAAATAAATTGTTCTAAGAAACCTATTTTAAAATCAATTCTGACACAAAATTCATAAGCAATAAACAAACTATAAACTTTTCACAAGTACGAGTAAGTAATAGAGAGCAGACAATGGAAATAACCAAATAAAGAAAAGTATTATGTGACAAACATATGCATTCAGTAAAAGAGGTAAATTAAATTCTCTCATAGTTTTCCTCTCCTTAAAATAAGAGATAATCCAAGTGAAATTCAAAATCTATTTTATCAAAAATCATCAGACAGCACACATATGAAAAGTCCCAGAGAAAAATTTACACTTCAAATTGTATGGTAAGCCATAATGTTCTAGTTTATAATAATCAAATTTACTAAGAATAGTGTATTACAATAAAATAATCAATTTTCTGGATCACACACTATTAGGAATAACTCTCCTGGCCAGGGAATGGGGTAGTTAGGGGGAAGGCAGGAATGCCCTCCCTCTGTGTAGCATGAATGAGAGCACTATCTCCTAAGGGGAGAGCTTAATTCTCTGGAATTCAACCCTACTATATAACAGATGCGGGGCTTCCTATGATGCAAATTGCCAGGGAGGATTTAGGCTGGACTAAGAAGACATTCATTATAGAAGAGTCAGATACAATAATTCTTTGGGGACTTGTGAGTAAGCAAATATGCAGAATTACCCATGGTTGCTGCAATTTTGACCTCAGAAAAATCCATGGTATGTATTTCCTAGAAAACAGCCTGGCTTTTCAGAAATCAAAACAGAAATCTAGTGTAAAGATGTGTGCATTTGGTCATTTGTTAAATATACTTATTGATGACCTAAGTACAGGTTATTTGGAATAATCTCAATCAACCCTGAACCAAAATATGGAAGGATGTAAAGGAATAAATGTCTCAGGTTTGAGAAAGTATTGAATAACTAGAGCAAATGTTGTAAAACTTTAATTTTGAATTCTTTCTGATATAGGTTTGTTTTATCATTCAATATTTTTCTTCCACATATCAAAAAAGATTCCAGTTGCTCATGCTTTAACAGTACTCTAAATTGAAATAAAATTTAACAATCTGGGTTAATATTATTAACTGAACATAGAAATAAAATGAAGTAATTTCCAAATATTCATTCTCTAGCTTCATCATTCAATCTATTATGTGCAAATACTCCCAATGTCTTTATTCACTAATACCAGACTTAAAAATCAAATATACAAAATTTGTTTTTATGAGAAAATGTAACATGAAAACTGCCTTCCATTCAACATAAAACCCTTTCATGAATTAAGTGTGAATTTGACTAGAAGTTGAATCAACTCATTTTAATAACAAATATACTTCACTTCATAGTAGTATCATATTGTTTACTTAAAATCTGACAAAGCTAAAAGTTTTTATGAAACTCTGATTTGTCTTTACACATAGAACTTGACAAAGTAATTCATGAAAAAATGAATATATATTACCTAGTTTAAAGAACATTTTACAACCATTTTTCTGAAGTAAGGGTTGACTTACAAGGTATAGTTATTTGAGAAAAGAGAGTTTATGGCTACACAACTCAGTATTATTTACTTTTGATTTCTGTATTAACTCTTTCATGAAAAAATATGACTTAACCAAGTAATTATTCTGAAGTAGTAACTGAGCCTTAGTGAGAAAAATCAGAGCTCCAGTATATATTGAAATGAAATATTCCTAGATAGAAAAGAATAGAGCAATAGAGATGATGATGATGATTCTCATTTACACTGGATTTTTAAAGAAGGACTTCAACAAAGTGACTATGTGTCTTTTTTAACATTCAGGGAACAAAGCCAGAGATCTGAGAACAGTTAGTGCTATAAAAAAAGGTTAAAAACTCACCAATTCTGACAAATGTAAGTAGGTATTGGATTAAATAAAAGTAGCTTCTTTAATGGACAATGGTACACTGTTCTCTAAGCTGTATAATGAGAGAAAGAATAAAAACAGAGCCATTTTAGGAAATGACAGGGCTGAGTTGTATAGTGATCCTTCAGTTGTTGAAAAGATATAGAAATGTATTGGAAAAAATTAGTTCCTGCAATTTATCAGGTTGCTAATATTTTTGAAACAAGCAATTCTATTTTAAGTTCTATAATAGTTGATGGACACCAATAAAACTCAGTGTCTTAAGTCAGATACAATCTCTTTCAAATATTGTATTTCTAGCTCTCAGAAAGCAATGGCAAAAATCATTTATTAGCATGCTCATGCCAGATCCACTCTGATCTACTTATTTGTTCACATTTGGATTTTAGTTACCTTACATTATCAGGCACTAAAAGAAACCAAGAAGTGATAATGTATTTATAGACTTCAACATTCTAAAGAAAAATGTTATACAACATGTAACATATGAAAAAATAAAAGCATGTTATCCAGTAGATGTAGTAATAATCATAAACTTGGTAAAAACAGAAGTGAATAATTGCAATTGAAAAAACATGTTGAAAAAAATATATACTCACTCACTTCTGTGACTAAAATTAAAAAGACTAACAACATCAAGTGTTGGTGAGGATGTAAAATTACTGGAACTGCCATACACTGCTGGTGGGAATGTGAAATATTACAGCCACTCTGGAGAACAGTCTAACATTTCAACATATGTGTACCAGCAACTCCATGCCCAGATATTTACTCAAGAGAAATTAAAACTTATGTTCACACAACAACTCAGCAGGCAAATGCTTACAGCAGCTTTATTCATAATCACCAAAAACGGAAACAACTAAAGGTCACCAAATGCTAAACGAATAAATTGTGGTGTATCTATACAGCAGAATACTATTCAGCAATGGCAAGAAAAAATACAGTGACACATGCCACAGCGTAAGTGAAATTCAAAAGTATTATGCTAAGTGAAAGAAGCTAGACACAAAATGGTACATACTGTATGATTTCACTGACATGAAATTCTAAAAAAGGCAGAACTATAGTGAAAGAAAGATCAGTGGTTGCCAGGGTCAATGGGTATATGTAGGAAATTGACGTCAAAGGAGATATGGGAGACATTTTCAGGCTGATGCAAATGTTTGATGACTGCACTGATAGTTATAGGGCTGTACACATTTTTCAAATCTCATTGAATTATGTATTCCATATTGAGAAATTTTATTGTATGTTAACAATATCTCAATAAGGCTTATTTTTTTAAAGTATACAAAAAATAGAAAGTTTGTATATAGAATTTCTAATCTTTTCTGCTTTAAAAATAAGATAATGAAACATTTAAAGAAGGAAACAAATATGATTAACTTATTAAAAGAAAAAAATGAGGTAATAACAAATCGCATAAGTATTAATAAATAGAATCAATAAATCTATGCAGTTTTATAACAAAGATATTGTTATTAAGAGTTTTAAGAAAAATAAGGTCACAATGCTGTGTAATGGAAAAAGCTGTTTTCAGCTTGGATCCCATTCATCAAGTTACCTTGTTATTTCTCTATCACAGGAAGCAAATTATAAACATCATGATTGGATGGCAGAGAATTCTGGTAGAGGCAGAAAAAAATATATGGAGGACAGAACACTGAGGTAGGAGACAGAAAGAGCTACACAGTGAAGAAAGAGAAATCATTAATCAGTTTACAGCCTGTATTTTGGGGAGTGAAACAAGTACATATGTGTGGGAATTCATTAAAAGAAAAGTTACTTGGAATTAATTTTAATGAAATAAAATGGAAAGAGGAAAATTTTTTAAATGCATGTTTTAAAAAAATACAGTAAATGTTCTGAAAAATAAGAAGCAATTTCTTAGCCTAAACCAGCAAGGAACAAGGGTAATATGGGACACACAACCAGACTGACTAAGCTTGCCCACAAGCTTCTTACTGTGTAAGAGACACCAGTTTTCAACTTTTATCCTTTTCATTTAATTATTTATGTTTAAGCAAATATATAATAAAGTACATGCAGTGCATTTATTAATCACCGAATCATGTGTGTTCAATTACTCTCAAGCAACTCTTTTGTTATCAAATGTAGATTACTAGACTACATAGACCACATTATGGCAAAGAGTAGGAAAATCAAAGAATTCTCTCCAAGCTTAAAAAAGCAGTAACATGGATTGAATATTACAGAGGTTGATGAGCAAGAAATAAGTGGAATTGATGAGGAAGACCTTATACATAAATAAACAATATACATACACATACACACAAAGACATATACACCTGTGCACCCATGTGTATGTGTGTAGATGTGTAAAATGTCCTGTTTCCTTAAATTAGGAAATGATTTTAATTCTGAAAACAATATATAAACCAAAATTTTCAGAGTCAATTTTATGAACTTCTTGTATCATTTAGATTTTAATGTCTTAGAATTTACTAAATGATTTGTTATAATAGATTAAATATTAGTATATTACATTGATAGTCTGTAGGAACTTACTCAATTCTCAAAAAATGATGTCAATATTGTTCATGTAAAGTTCAAAATACATGAACATTAACATTAACATAAACGATTAGCTAATAGATCAGAAAATACACACCAATTCAAAGGAATACAATTGAAGAAGCTCATAATGACAAGATGCGTTGAAATAGAAATGAATCTATATAGGACAAAGAAAAATACCCAATTTCTATACCTACCCAAATCAGAAATGATGAACTAATGATGGAAAATACTTAAAAACAATTATTCTTAAGAAAACAGGTTCCAAGATCATCTGCTTTATGAAGTAGTGGGAAATAAATGTTTTCATTATTCAAAAGGTATGCAAGACACATTTTACTCTTAAATAGGTAAAGACATATTTATTTATTAGAATAAAACCTAGTTCCATCTAGATTATAAGGCAATAACTCAATTTTAATTATATGAAATTAATAGATAGCTTTTTCTGGAACTGAAGGAATAGTGGATCCTTGCTACAGATGACTGAAATACTGAAGCAAACATGCTAATCCTTTTGGGTTGTAGAAATACAACCCAAATTATGACTGAATAACAGAAGTATATTCTATGGAAATCTGTGCTCTGCACAGTGAAAAAACTTAATGGTGGACAGGTAAGTAAACATGTTTAAGCTCTGACAAATAGCCAATGTCAAGAAAGCTTTACTTAACTTTAAAAAAAAAAAAAAAAAATCATTAGCCGAATGAAACACTCTACTTCCAAAGAGAAAAACTCATGGCAAAGCCACCAAAGTAGCCTTCTAACCTAAACCATCCATCAGCCGGGAACCATGGACAATATACAAATGTCTTATTTCGTCAGCTCTGCATTCAAGTGCATGCTGTTGATCCAGGCTGAGAATTAAGTGAAAAATGATTTGCACCAAAACCAAAATGTTTCTCATCCATCCTATTTTGGGTTTTACAACTCATGGCTCTTTCCCAATTTTCCCAGCTTTTCACCTCTACATCTAGGGTTCCTCCAAACAAGATATTTATAAAACCATAATCTACAGACTATAAGATAACCATCTGTTCTCTTTCCTTTACCAACAGCAGCAATATTCATTCTCTTCTCTCTCACATTGCAGAAGAGATGCTCTTCATATCAGACACCACTCATTTTTATAGTATTGTCCAAAGGGTTGACAGCATTGTTTTATAATTACACCCACCTTTCTCCCTACTTTTTTATAGAATTTGGAAGGGAAAATAATAGGAAGAAAAATAGAAAATGCTTTGCTCCACAACTGCAAACTTAATTCCTACACCTATGAATCCCCAACTTCTTCTACTCACATACATTTGTTCTACCTCTACAATCATCAATCTTGCTAATGCAACAGCGAGCATACTCGGCCTTCTTCTAAAAGCAACAAGAAGATTGCCCTTTTTCAAAAATTATTCTGTACTGTTCTGTGGCCACAGTAGCACTTTTCACAGTTGGGATTATTCTCCACATTGTTGTATCCAGTCAAAGCCACTCAAGAATTCCTATGGTCCCAGCAGCACTAAAAATACATAACAGCCTCCTTACAATAATGACTGTGAATCACAGCATTCCTCGGCTGACATAAGTAGTTAAAATAGTTGAAAAAAAAAGTTAAATAAAACTTTTTAAAAAGTTCAAGTAAAAAAAAAATGAAAAGGGGGTTGAAAAGGACTCCCCTACCGTCTAACAATATTAAAGTCTGTCTCAAATTTACAAACGTCCTCAGCAACATCAAATGCCGCAGCTTCAAACACAGGCGCCAGCTTCAAGCCCGACAGCTTCAAATGCCGCAGCTTCAAACACGCGCGGCAGCTTCAAACGCGCCAGCTTCAAACAGCCTTGGGGCAGCCATCTTGCACACGCTCCAAGGAGCACAACCTCAGGGCCCTTAGGCGGCCACCCCATCCCAGAGGCCACACAGAGGCTTTGTTGGGGAAAAAAATGGGAAGAAGGAAAAAAAAAAAAAAAAGGAACAAGAAATATAATTTGCAGACGTTAAATTATCCCATAGAGGGAGCTCATATAGCCCCATAATTTCACAGTAATTGGAATCTCCTGTAATTTAAAATGTAGCCCTATCATTTGTTAGAGAGAGCTTCCAGAGGTCAAAGAGAGCATGTCTTACTTCATACCGATCTCTGCATGCCTATAAAATGCAATTCCATTTAGACCCCCTTGACCGTGTGTTTTGTTATCGCAACAAAAAGATGATGATTCTTGGCTACATGTTCTCCAAAACCAGCCCAGAAATTAAAGTGACTCGTCTATGTGTGCTGTTAGGGTGAATCCAACTGAATAAAGACCATAATAAGAATAAAGTTCCAACAATTAGAATTGTCATGGCAATAACCTAAATGTCCCCCATTCACGGCGTTCGTTTTAGAAAGCTATGCGCTCTCTTTCAACCTTGACTAGAGATACTCTCGTGGCTATCCATTTCTCTCGCTGTCTAGAGTCCTTAAACCAGGGATGCTGCATGTGCCTTCAGACAAAAGGATAAAACCGGAAAACGAAATGATATAATGGCAGCGAGCCTTTTCAATAAAACATGAGAGGAACAAAATTTTAAAATCTGTGGAAAGATTGAGGAGAAAGTACACTCAAAAATAAAAGAAACATCTAAATGTGCAGCTGAAAGTGGAGATCTATTGTCTGCTCTTGTGAAACAAATTTTGAAAGGAAACAATAGTTTATATTTATATAATTCTTAAATATTCAGAAAGTTTAAATTTATGTAAAAGTGAAATGGTTTTCTAAAAAACATTTAACCTTTAAAATAACATTATTTCTATCTTAAACACAAAGAATGAGAAGAAAGCTCAATATGTAGGGCTTAATCAAAAATTTAATATATGTGAATTTTATTCTTTTTGAGACAATCTATTAGGTGCTAGGAAAAACATCCATTTCAATTAAATGATTAAATGGTATGTTCCTATCTTATTGCTTCTTTGTAATACACCTACTTGTTTTGGGAGTTACGATTACCTTCCTTTGTGGGGACTTATTTGCCTGAAGGTATGGGGCAGAGCTCAATTTAAAACCCATATTCATCACATCTGGGCAAGGTTCTATGTCAGGAATAAAAAGCATCTGAAAATTTTCAGAATTTGCCTCCCTACTCAATAGGGAGTATTCCCTGCCTTCTTTATTTCCTATCTTAAAAGTGCCTTTATTTTCAGTGTGTTGATAGTTTCCTGATTGCTATCTCTCATTTCCAAATCAACCAGAAAAAAGTCAAAAACATTGTAGATATGATTAATCAATAACAATGCCATACAAGCTCAGATTCTCCTGGGCATTTAAAGCAAGATAATCTTGGGGAGGCTATTCCTAGTTTGGCAAGTATTGGGGCCACCAGGAAGGTCGGGTTGAACATGGTGGGTGACAGAGGATGCAAAGAAGATGCTTAAGGTTTCAGGTCTCAGAACCATGTGAGCTGTTACAAATTGTGAGATCATTCACCAGTGATGGCTTATACTTGCCATGGATCTATGAAGGCTTGTCAATTGTGCATGTTCATGTTCATAAATGATGCCAGATAACTTTATCAAATACAAGCATCTATGTTCACGTGTTTAATGCTATGTATTATAGAAGATAATAACTGATAAATTATCTGGAAGTCACTAATGATCATGAACAGGAACAAAGAAAGTAATATTTGTTTATTGTTACCCAGGATATGTCAATAGTTTGTTACTTGGCATTGAGAAAGTTAGCAATCAAGAGTCTTCAACTGAGAAGAAAAACAAATGATGAAAAAGTGAGTGTAGTCTCTGTTTCTCACTTCTTATATTAGAAGAAATTTCAAGTTACAATGTCTTACTCTATTATAAGCCTGAATATCACCTGACACACATTCCAAAACTGAATAATGTTGTATGACAAATAGGAAAAATGAAGCCTGTTAAAATCCAATAATCCTCCTCCTTCTCCACCCTTAACATTGTTAAGAGATACAGTAAAATTGTAAAACTGAAAAAAGGTAGCACCTCTTTCATTGTGAGCTCTGACCAAGCTTTTTATCATGATGGTAGAAGATACACATCCTACAGGTGGCTACTGACCTTTCACATTAATAGAATAAAAAAGACGTTATTTCTCCCACTTTTTAATAACAAAAATACAAAATAAAGGTAAAACTATAATTATCTGGAGTGGCTTCACACAGAGATGATTAACTCACTTTAAAGTTTAAACAAGAACTATTTTTGATAGCTTAGTTTCCTCATTTAAAATATTTTAAGAATACAGCTGTTCCCATTACCTATAGCATTTCTGAACATGTTGAGATCCTGAGCCCACCAGATCATCAATATGATTATGATTATAGAAAATTACTCCACATGTAGATGAATAGAAGACTACACTGAATATATCTCATTTCATAAAACTTGTTTTTTCATGAATCTTTGTGGTTCTTGCCGTTTGTTTAGCCTTAAGTTTAAAATCTGATGTGAGTTTTGGTTTGTTCAAATATATACAAAAGCAAGCTCTGAGAAAGATTAAGAAAAATTACCACACAGTATTCCTGTAAGAATCAGGTTCCTACATGCCATCTGGTCAGAAGCCTAATTAGCTTCCTGATCACCCAATTTCTGGAATTGAGAAAGTAGGGGTCAAAATTTTTTAAATGAAACAGGAAATCAATGCAAAAATAGCCTTAGTTATCTGTAACTCTGACCAAAGAAAAGCATACCTTTCTCTAAAGCAAGAATCCAATGTGACAGAAGACATATGGAAATTAACATAAATCCATTAGTTAGTTCCTGGGAAACTTTCGACAGTTAACGTTCCACAGGAATAACTTATCCTTACTTAAATATATTTAGTAGGCACATCAAACATATTATTGTCTATAAGTTGCTTATATTTGAGGACCTGTTAATGTCCTCATTAACAATGATAATGGTGGAAGAATAAACCACTAAAATACATTAATATAGAGAACTTTTCTTACTCTACTGCAGGAGAAACCTGACAAAAGTCTGTACTGAATTTATTAAATTATAGATAATGGTAATATTTTCCACAATCACCAAGCTAAAAAACCTTGAGTATACCTTTAACTAAAATATAAAGAAATTATATACTTAAGCCAAAGAGTGGGAGTCAGGGGATGCTTGAAGTAAATGGCATACTTTAATGGGAGGAGGTATAGGATGACTCTAATATTAGGCCATTATTCCTCCTTCAGAATGTTGCTGAATCTTAGCCTCCTAAATCTGTTGTGGCTGCATAATCTATCATTTAAAAGTGTACTTTTTGAGAGCATAAGTAATTGTAATAGTTACTCCCAGACAAAAGGTCTAAGGTATAGTGGCCTGTGCAAACCAGGCTCTATAGTTGCCCTATTTATACCAGGATGATTTGAAACAGCTGCTTTCCACAAGAAGCTGTTGCTAGCACTGGACATATTTTGAAAAATTAGTTACCTGGGGGATACTCTAAAAATTAGATCTGATCCAATTTAATAGGCATATGTTATAACAAATTCTGAAGCTAATAGGTTGAAGACTTGCGCTTGTTCAGATCTATAGGAGCTGCTACGCTGCATGAGTATCTAAACATTTTTCACATCTTCCACCTCCACTGCATTAAATTGCAAACATTCAGGCATAGTACATAACTGAAGTGAAACATTCAGGCATAGTACATAACTGTGTAACTTCTTACCCATAAAGTAAGAAAGGATTATACTGGCCCTATAAAAATGCTTCTTTTTGTGAGTTATCAATGAGACTATATATATATATATACACACACACACATACACTATATATATATAGTATATATGTATATATATATACACACACACATATATACATACACACACACAAATATATACACACACACATATATATATATTATATAAACAAACTTACAGTAGTTCTAAGTTACTTGTGACTTAAAGCATGCTTTTTTGGCTTAACCGTTTTAGAACATCTGTGAGATGCAACCACAAAATGGAAATTGCTTAACAAACTATGCATTAAGAGAGCTACAATTTTGTTTCCCTTTGTCAAGGGAAAATAAAATAAATTTTCCATCAGTCACAATGAGAGCTAGAGGGACTGATTATTCAAAATACAGTAGCACCTACGTTTCTCCAAATATTCCCCAAGACATGGCATTTGTGCTGAGTGTTCAATAATTTCCTCAAGCTGTACACCTGAAAAATATATGTCTCAAGCCTGGTGTTCATAATCTGGTAGACAACCACATGTGTTCACAGCCCATATCTTTGAGACAATTATTCTCTTGGGTATGCAAATATACTGGGCTTGCAACATGTTTATTCAAAAGAGTGGGCAAGAATGTTTCTTATGTGAGCATCTGCAGGTTTCCATTGGAAATCTGCATACAACAATACATTTTCCCATGAAGTCATTTTTTTAAAATGACAGTTACACATATTTTAAAGCTTTTCCAAGAGTTAAAGAAACTCAACTCAGTAATCATTTTTCGTCAAGAAAACCAGATGAAAGAAACAAAATTAAAGATGCATGTTAGGTAGGACCTATTATCCGGTTTATTGTTTAAATTTTTGCATGACATAAGACACAGAATCCTAATATGTATGTGTTTCTGACCCTCCAGCTTGTTCATCATACCCTAGCTACTGGCTATACCAGTGCTGATTCTACGTTTAGCCTCACAACTATTCACATATTTTCTCTTTTCATTATCAACCTTCTCACTTCTTCGTGAGCATAAATTTAAAACTGTTTGAAATTTTTTAAAAAACTAAAAATATTTATCATAGAAAACATATTAATGTACATGTATTGGAAATTGATACTAAAAATACACAAAGAAGTGAATATATATTTGAAAGAATAGTACACATTATGTACACATATGTACAAACACTAAAGCTTACTGATTTGCCATAATAGATACATATATAACTAAAATTATATATATCAACAACATTAAGCCCAATAAAGAATAAAAGAACAATTTGTCTTAAACACCCAGGAGATATTTTTGACCATGTTTTTTTACCGCATCAAAAATAAATTCAATAACTTCTCAACAACACACTTCATAAGGCCATATTTTCTTTTCCTAATACATTTTAAAAAAAAGAAAAATTCTATTTAAAATTACAATGAATTATTTTATTTAAACTAAATCTACCAGTTATATGAATTAAAATACTGGATAAAATATTTGAAAATTCCTTTAAAATACTTAAAGAGATTTAAATATTTAAATTTAATACGATTTCAGAGCTAACAACCGGTGAGAAATACAGGCACAAACTTGAGGGTAGGAAGAAGAAAACATGAATATATAAATTGTATACATGAGTACTGCTATAATTTGAATATGTCTCCTCCAAAATTCATACTGAGATTGAATCCCCATTCTGATTGTATTAAGAGAAGGAGCCTTTTGTAAAGTAAAAAAGGTATGAAGGATCTGTCCTCATTAATGGATTAGTGCCATTTTTTATAAAAAAAAGGGCTAGAGGGAACTAACTCTGGTCCTTTTTGTTCTTCTGTCTCTTGCACCACGTGAGGAGACAGTGTTCATCCCCACCAGAGGACGCAGCAACAAGATGCCATCTTGAAAACAGAGAACAGCCCTCACTAGACACTGAATATGTCAGCACCTTAATCTTGAGCTTCTCAGTCTTCAGCACTGTGAGATAATAAATTTCTGTTCTTTATAAATTACCCAGTCCAGTGTATTTCGTTATTGCAGCACAGAAAGACCAAGCCAAGCACCAAACCGCTTTTCCCCAGAAGGCATGTGCTAAGTTTAGCAAAATGTGCTACAGGCAAGGATAAAGGAAGTCAAATCACAGGGCCTTCCTGTAGCAGAGAGTCTGAGAGGAGACTTTCCCTCACATTAATTTGGAACACAGAGTTGTGTACCTAATATGAAAGTTATCCATAAGCAATGCCTTGTAAGTACTACCAGAACAATTGAGAGAAAAGAAAGAAAAGAAAAAAAAATGTTATTTGAATAAATGTTGTCCCTGGCAAAACTTCCAGTAGATTTGCTTTCTAGAGGTTCCCAAGAATGTCAAGTTTATGTTGGGCTAAGAGTACTTTCTATTCATCAAAATGCATGCACTAGTTAGAAGCAAATATAAGTCTGGCAGAATGTGCCTTCATTTGGGGCCTCAAAAAATATACTTTTTCAAGGGCAACTGCAGTACACAGGCAAAAGTAACAAAGTACAAAAAAGAAATAGGGTATTCATGTAAGCCAGAACCAACAGAAACAGCAGACAGTAGACAGAGATGTGCATCAGATATTGAAATTACCAGATACAGTTCATAAAGCAACGACACTATGTTTAAAGAAATGAAAGATACACTTGAAAATATCAGTAAGAAATAGAAAACTATACAAATGTAAAATACAATGAGTGGGAGCTCTCCTGCCATCAATGGCAGATGACATTATTTCAGACCAACCCTCTCAGTGAAAACAATTGCAAAATTTGGACAATATATTTTATAAACATATTTATATGTATTTTTCCTATCTCCTAAATATTATATTGTCCAAATTGTATATATAAAATTTGAACAAAAATTATATATACATATGTCCAAATTATATATATATATATATTATTTAGGAAGAAGAAATATATATTTCCCTAGTCCATACTGATATTTTCAAGTGTATATATACATATAATATAAAAATTATATATAAATGTATATATGAAGTCCTTTTGAAGAAATTGGAGAGATACCAAGGTTCTAAGAAGAAAAGCAAAGCCTAGCAAGGTGAGCCCTATAACTGAGACTGCAGGGTGATGGCAAATTTCCATGCAGGGATTTTGCAGGGATTGAGAAACTGAGCAGATATTTTAACAGATGTGCTAAGTTGAAAAAACAAAAATTAGAGTTCAAGAAGAGATGGCCTCATATATACTTCAGGTTTTCAGTTTGGATTTCAAAAGGTTACATTCTAAGAGTAAGTGAAAACTGAAAATAAACCAGTTCTCACAAGTACCAAAGCTCAGTTTCAAATCACTTCAATTTCTTATAGGGTTGAGGTGACTGCATATTATTAATGTCTCTACTCTAAATGCCTGGCCTGTCAGAAGCAAAGGTAAATGCATTCTGGAAAATGAGAAGGTCATCCAGAGACTTTAGATCAGAGACTTTAGATATGTTTACAGTCATGTACAATGTTTGGCAACAATTAAAATAACCAGGCATGGAAAAAAACAAACAATAACAAACTTGGAGAATAAGCTGAGTATAGTGGCTCATGCCCATAATCCCAGCACTCTGAGAATCCAGTGTGGGTGATCACTTAAGGTCAGGAGTTCAAGACCAGCCTGGCCAACATGGTACATCCCTGTCTCCACTAAAAATACAAAAAATTAGTCAGGCATGGCGGTGCATGCCTGTGGTCCCAGCTACTCGGGAGGCTGAGGCAGGAGAATAGCTTGAACTCAGGAGGCAGAGGATGCAGTGAACCAAGATCACCAGCGTGGGTGACAGGGTGAGACTCCGTCTCAAAACAAACAATAAAAAACCTTAGAGAATAGACAAACCATACAAAAGTCCTAAAGAAGATCTATGTAGTGGACCTAAGAGATGTTGAATTAAAAAAAAAAAACAAACTGTAATTAATACATCCTAAGAAGTAAAAAACAGTATTGATAATGTTAGCAGAAAATTGGTAACCTATAAGCATAAAAAAGAACCAACTGAAAATTCGAGAAAAAGCACAACTTGAAAATAAGAACTCAAACAGACTTAACAATTTAGATAAAGCTGAAAGGACTGTAAATTGAAAGATAAATTAGAAGATAATATTAAAACTAAACTGTAAAGACATAGAAGGATAGAAAATACAAAAAAAGAACATGAGATAATTAGACATGATGAAACTGTCTGAGTTCCAGAAAAAGAGAGTGTCAGAATAAGTATTTCATGAGAAAATGACTGAAATTCTTCAAAAATTGATACAATATTACAAGAAACAGATATGGGTGAAACAATACATTCCAATAAGAATAAATATAGGTAAAACACCTTTGTACATTTATTTTAGAACTTATGAAAACCAAAACAAGAAGTATATTTAAAAGTAGCTAGAGAAAAAAGGCTAATTACATGCAAGGAAGCAACAATAAGACTGACAGCTATTAAATAAAAAGTATGTAAGCAAGAAAAATCAAATAATATGGCACCTTGAGAATACTGACCGAAAACAACTACCAACCTAGGATTCTATATCCATTTAAAATATAAGCAAACTATAGGGTTTTAGTTTTTAAAAAACTCAAAGAATTTAACAGTGAATTCATACTTAAGAAAATTTTAAAGGATTTCTACAGTCAAGGAAAAAAAGATAACAAGTGAGATCCAGAGAATCAATAATGTGTTCAGAGTAATTGATAGGGCAAATATAATTCTAACTGAATATTGTCTGAATGGAATAATAATATATAGTTAAGTTAAACTATATGTACAATGAAATACAATTGTGAATTCAGGAGAGAAATCACATGTTGTTCTATAGTGCAGTTAGTAAAAGATGATGCTAACAAGCTAATAGAGGGGAAGTTTTTAAAAATAAACAACAAACTGAAAAGAAGGGAAGAAGATAGGGAAAGAAACATAGGAAACATAACGCAGAAAAAATAAAAACAATTAGTTAAACTCAAGAAATCCCATATTACATGTAATATAAACATATATTGCCACATTAAATACAAAAAGTAAAATTCAATATATTTGCTTTCTATTAAGAGTAATACTACAAATATAGGATATATATTTTGAAGTAAAAGAATAGGAAACATGTCTCATGTAAACAATAAAGAAACCTAGTGTAGGTATATTAACATCAATTAAAATACATTTTAAGACCAGAGGCAGTAATAGAGATTAAGAAAGTCCTTTCATAATAATGAAAGGTTTGATTTAAAATTTATTTATTTATCTATCTAAAATATAGACTTACAATATATAAAGGAAAAACTGACATTTCCAAAAAGGAAACAAAGAAGCTCACAACTAAAATGGGAGAATCCAAGAAATACAACTTAATCAATGATTAATGAAGTTGAAATGAAAATCCTTAAAAAAAGATCTGGATCACAAAATTAATAAATTTGAGCAAATCAACACATTGTAGAAGACTGCGTAAGATGATTGTTAAAACTGGAAATATTCCCAACTGTAAATAAAAATGCAACCAAATTCAAAGAATTTAATCATATAGAATATGTGATCTAACTAAAACAGAATTAACCTATTAATATTAAAAAGATAAAATCTATCTGTATAGGTACACAAGTGAATATAAATTAATAAATACAGTGCTAAATAATTCGTGTGTTGAATTTGAAATCAAATGAAAATTAGATAATATTTTTAACTAACAATAATGAAAATAATACTAAAGGTAGAATTATTAGAGAAATAATTTGTAACCTTAAATGAAAAATTAGAAGAAAAGCTGAAATCAATGTTCAAGCATACTTCTAAAAAAAAGTGAAAGAACAGCAAATTAAATCTAGAGAAAATAACTGTAAGAACAAATTAGTGAACTAGGAAAAAAAAATACAGGAGAAGAACAAAGTCAAAACTTGGTTCTTTAAAAACAATTTAAAATTGGCAAGACTCTGGCAACACTAATTTTCTTTCTTTTTTTTTTTTTTGAGACGGAGTCTAGCTCTGTCGCCCAGGCTGGAGTGCAGTGGCCGGATGTCAGCTCACTGCAAGCTCCACCAAATAAATAGCCAATATTAATAAATATGTGAACATTCTTAATGATTCTGTATACCTCAGAAAAATCACAAGAGAGTATTTGAACAACTGTATGCCACAGGTTATTAAACTATGGCCTGCTGTCCATATCCACTGTTTGTTTTTATATATCCATGAGCTAAGAATGGTTTACATATTTTTAATGGTTGAAAAAAATAAAAATAATGTATTATGTGAAGATTACCTGAAATTTAAATTTCAATGTCTATAAATTAAGTTTTATTGGAACACAGGCACACTTCATTTACATATTATCCATACCTTCATTCATGAATAGATATGAGAAGGACTGTATAACCACAAAGCCTAAATTCTTTTAACTATCCTGGCCATAGATACAAAATGTTTGAGGCTGAGCATGGTGACTCATGCCTGTAATCCCAGCACTTTGAGACCAGGAGTTCAAGACCAGCCTGGCCAAAATAGTGAAACCCCATCTCTACTAAAAATACAAAAATTAGCCGGGCATGGTGGCATGTGCCTGTGGTCCCAGCTACTCGGGAGGCTGAGGTAGGAGAACCCGGGAGGTGGACGCTGAGGTGAGCCAAGATCCCACACTGCACTCCAGCCTCGGCAACAGAGTGAGACAGCATCTCAAAAAAAAAAAAAAAAAAAAAAGTTTGCAGACATTTACAAATAAATTTAAATATTTGGATTAAAATATTTATTTAAATATTATACATATTTGGATTAAATTAAAAATTTCTAGAGAAATAAAACTTGCTAATAAACCACAAAAAGAAAACAGATGCTTAAAATCTACTGTTAGAGAAAATGCATCAAAAGAAAAGAAAAATAACAATTTCTCAAATATTTTTATAAAAACATTAAGGCAATAATCTGACAAGGGCATCAGCAGAAAAAAAAATTATGTATCAGTCTCACTCATGAACATAGATGCGATAATTTGAAACAAAAAAAAAATAAGCAATGTGTACATAAGATAATGTGTTACAACAAAGTTGGTTTATTCTGGGGGAAAAGTTTATAATATTCAAACGTAATCCAAATAATATGTATTATCATCTATAGAGATATAGAGAAATATCTGAGAAAATTCAATCATAATAAATAGTCCTAGCACATTTGCAAGAGAAGGAGACCTCCTTATTCTGATAAAGGCTGTAGCACATCTCCATTAAACATTATACTTAATGGTGAAATACCACAAGTATTCCCGTTATTGGGAATGAAATAAAAATGCACGCTGTTACCACTTCTATCCAACAACGTACCCATTATGAGAAGACAAGAAAAAATAAATGAAAGGCTTAAAGACTGTTCGGGAAGAAATAAACTTTCTTATTTTCAGATGATGATTGCATATGAACAAAATTCAAAAGAATTAACAGGTACTTTAATTGAATTAATAAATAAGTTGGCCAGGCATGGTGGTTCACTTCTGTAATCCCAGCTCTTTGGAAAGCTGAGGTGGGAGGATTGCTTGAGAGGTCAGGAATTCCAGACTAGGCAGGGCAAAATATTGAGACCTTGTCTATGAAAATAAATAAATGAATAAATATTAGCCAGGAGTGGTAGCCCTGTAGTTCTAGTTAGTCAGGAGGCTGAGGTGGGAGGATCACTTGACCCCAAGAGTTCAAGGCTGCAGTAAACTATGGTCATGCTGCTGCACTCTAGCCTGGGTGACAGAACAAAACCTCAACTCTAGTTAGTTAATCAATTAATTAATTAACTAACCATGTATAAAAGCTTGGTGGCTTCATGGTCAATATTTTTTAAAACATCAGTTACATACCTATGTAAAAGCAACAAAAATTAGAAAAACTAAGTTTTTAAAAAAATATGTGCAGTAGTATAAAAATCTTTAAATATCCAGAATTAAACTAATAAAAGCCTTGCAGATCTTCTGCATTGCCAAATAACAAATGTTATGAAGGAAAATTGGAGTACACAAATATATGGAAGGATATAACATGTTCATTGATTGTATTCAACATTTTAAAAAGTTGGTTCTCAAATATATAGATTCAATAATCCAACCAGCTACCCAGCAGCATTTTTTATGAAAATAAGACAATCCTAAGATGTATATTGAAAAACAAAGAATAAACAAAGAGGACTTTGCTAGGCATTTATTATAAGTACAAAATTATTAATAGTGTGGCATTGGTGTAAGACAGAATAGTCCAATGAAACAGATCAGAGGGTCCAGAAACATTCAATGTGTGGATGCTCAATTTATGAGAAGAGTGTTCCTGCAGATCAGCAGGCAGAAGCTGGTCCTTTGCAAAAGTTATGGTATTAGGTCTAACATTTAAGTCTCTAATCCATCTTGAATTAATCTTCATATAAGGAATAAGGAAAGGATCCAGTTTCAGCTTTCTACTTATGGCTAGCCAATTTTCCCAGCACCATTTATTAAATAGGGAATCCTTTCCCCATTTCTTGTTTCTCTCAGGTTTGTCAAAGATCAGATGGCTGTAGATGTGTGGTATTATTTCTGAGGCCTCTGTTCTGTTCCATTGGTCTATATCTCTGTTTTGGTACCAGTACCATTCTGTTTTGGTTACTGTAGCCTTGTAGTATAGTTTGAAGTCAGGTAGCGTGACGCCTCCAGCTTTGAAATGTCCATCTGTGACAGACTGGATTAAGAAAATGTGGCACATATACACCATGGAATACTATGCAGCCATAAAAAAGGATGAGTTTGCGTCCTTTGTAGGGACATGGATGCAGCTGGAAACCATCATTCTTAGCAAACTATCACAAGAACAGAAAACCAAACACCGCATGTTCTCACTCATAGGTGGGAACTGAACAATGAGATCACTTGGACTCGGGAAGGGGGACATCACACACTGGGGCCTATCATGGGGAAGGGGGGGAGGAGGGAGGGATTGCATTGGGGAGTTATACCTGATATAAATGATGAATTGATGGGTGCTGACGAGTTGATGGGTGCAGCACACCAACATGGCACAAGTATACATATGTAACAAACCTGCACGTTATGCACATGTACCCTAGAACTTAAAGTATAATAATAAAAAAAAAAGTTATATTGGGTCAAATGGATATCTACAGGGAACTAAAGTGGATGAACTTTTGTTTCTATCAGTGGCAGAGTAAATCCTTTGAAGCAACCATATAAAGTACAAAATAATGAGTTACAATGAGTTAAAATACTTTCAATCTTCTTAAAAGTTTTAGATAGCTAACAAAAGAATAAGGAATTACCAAGCTGGGTTTAAAAACTATCACCTATCCAGAGAGAATAGCTTTTAGCCATAAAGTCATTTGTCTACTCTAAAAAGTGGTGAGAGGTAAAACTAAATAAGATTTGGTTTGTCTTAGAAGTTGAGAGTCCTGAACCCAGCTAAGGTGGAAACCCAGATACACCAATGCTATTTTGGGTTGAGATTGTAAAGAGCTGCATTTTTTGAGTAAAGTGAACCAGAAGTAAACTGGTTCTCACAGAAGCTGCAGCCTAACTTTTAGTCTTCTGATTGGCCCAGGAATTTTCAAACAATGAATATGGATAAGGAAAATCAAAGATTGCTGTCTTTCCCCAGGTGCCAGGCAAAAGGAAACAAAAGTTCTAGATAAACTAAAATAGCACTATCCAAAGCCTTAAAATATTTTTTAAAATAATGTTTTAAATACACATCCAACATACCAAATGTAAAAGAGTTAAGACTAAAAGAAAAAAACCCACAGAAAAAAATAAGATGGGCAATATTTACAGACCTACAGAAAATCCGCGTGCTGTGATTATTAGACACTATAAAAATTAACATTGTAGAAATCATTTTGTTAAAGGAGACAAAAGCTACATTTGAAAAATTTGGAAATGAAGTGGTAAATATATTACATAATATCAGGTCTGATAAAGAGTCAAGCAAAATTTCTAGAAAATTAGAAAGACAAAATTTAAGGATCAAATTAAGAACTTAATAGACAGACTTAGGAACCGATTACATGCACCTAAAGAAATTAGAAATGAAACAAAAATCAGAAGAAACTACCCATAATGAAGCGTTGAAAGACAAGGAAAAAGAAAACATAATAGAAAGCAAATATTTAGAAGAACCCTGGAAAGGTACAACATATGTATACATACATAGCAAATTGGAGATTCAAAAGGAATCTTCTTTAAAGTCAGAGAGTAAGACTAACAAAAGTTTTCTTAATATTAAAAATGAGAGCTAAAAGATAATAAAATTATGTATTTAAAATACTGATATAAAGCAATTGTCAACCTAGAATTTAAATAACACAATTAGTAAATTTGACTTATTGGACACAGATAGAATTAGAGACTACACATTCTTTCTGAGGACACCAAGACTTATACAAATTGACCATATACTCATATGTACTGACAAATCAGAAACATTTGAAATGTTTATTATCATAGAGTACTTTTTCTCTAAATCAATTGTAATTGCACTAGAAATCAACAAGGCAGAATATTACATGTATTTCTAAATTAAGAAATATTTACATCTAAAGTACTTATAAGAATAGATAATATTTTCAACAGACTATTAAAAAATACTACCTAGAAAAATCTGAGTGATGTAGCTAAAGCAAAACCTAGAGGAACATTTATATTTTTTGATGTGCATATTAGTAAAATTAAAAAGCTAAAATTAAGATTATCATCCATACCAAGAAGAGAAGGAGAAACAAAACAAAGAGCTGAAGGAAGAAAATAGTGAAGATAATACTAAATAGTGAAAAGATTAACAAAGGCAAACTTCTTTATTTGAATAAGAAATTGATAGTCTTCTGTTATAAATGATCAGGAAAAAGAGATAATGTATAACAAAGTAATATTAAGGGGGAATGAAAAGATGAATCTTACCAAAGACCCAAAGGACATTTGAAATGAGTAAGCTTTTGCCACAGACAATTATAAAATTTAAAAACAACAACAACAAAAAAACATTTTGAGGCACTGGCAGCAGAGATCACATGACTACAATCCTTGAGAAAAGGGAAGTGCCAAATTAAGTCTCACATTTACCCTTGTTTTCTTCCTAGGCATATTTTCTACTCTGCTCTAAATGGAAGTACAAGTCCACGAGGCAGAGGAAACAGAGCTGTTAAGGAGGCTGAGATTTGGAAATCAGGAAATTAGACAGAAGAAAGCATCAGACCAGGAGCGAAAAATATTAATATAGTGGTATCATTAAAGTCTTTGGGTAAGTATGAACCTGCACATACATAGGACAAAATTTCAGGAATTCTAGCAGAAATTGTTATTGAGGGGCTTAGATTGAAACAGGAATTTCATATATTGCACAAAATGGGATTGATGTTGGAGATCAACCCCAGCCTAAGAAAAATATCTTTGGTGAATACCTAGGAAAGTTTTTTGAGATCCTAGAAACACCATGCCCTAGGAGTAAGGCCCATACCACAGGATTAAGGGCAGTATCAAAATAGACATACCCTTTTAAAGCCTAAAATCAAGCCACATGATAATCTAGATTATCCACCTGAAATGCAATTATTGCCCAGAACAAAACTGAACTCTCATCAGTGGGTGATAAAATCCTTGAGATTCTATGCAAAATATCATTCACGATATCAAAAATACAATTAAAAATTGCTACATATGCAAGGAAACAGGAGTAAATGATTGATAATAAAAAATAAATGAGGTGCTTATCCAGAGATGCTTCAGTTATTGAAGTTAGCAGACAAGGTCTTGAAAGTAATTATAACTAATATGACAGTAAATTGAGAAAAAGATAGATAAATAAATGAAAATGGTATGTTTTATTAGAGCATTACAATCTATAAAAATGGAATTTACATGGTAGAAATACAAAATATAATATTACAAATTAAGAACTCAGTGGATATATTTAACAGAAGACTAGGTATATCATAAAATAGGATAAGTAAACTAGAAGACTGGTTATTGAAAACCTTATTTAAGTTGAATATATAAAGAAAAAAAGAAACCAAAGCAGGAAAAAAAAGAAGGATATGAGATATTGTAGACATGCACATCTTTTGAAGTTCCAGATAAATAGGAGGTAATGTGACAGACAATACTTAAGAAATAATGGTTAAAAATTAGAATTTTCTTCATATGATTAAAGATGTAGTTAATGACATCAACTTACATATTCAAGAACCTCAGTGAACCACAAATAGAATAAACAGAAGGAAAATGATACCAAGACATATCATACTCAAGCTGCTCAAGCCAAAATTAACTCTAAAAGCAGCCAGAGTATGAGTAAGGGATAACTGTTGTTGTTTAGGAGTTAACAATAAAGATAAGAGTTGACTTCTCATCATTAGTCATAAAAGCCAGAAGACAATGAAATGACATTGTTATAGTTTTGGAAAATGAAATGCCAACATAAATTTCTATACCCAGCAAATGTATCTTTTAAAAATGAAAATGAAATAAAGATATCCTCAGCATAATTTATGGTCAGTGCACCCACTCTACAAGAAAGACAAAAGGAATTTCATCAAACTGGAGGCAAATGATCCCAGAAGGAAGAACAGATGTGGAATATTTGAGCAACATGGTTGCTGAAATTATCTAAATACACATAGAAAATTGTATGCAATTACTACAGAATATTCATTTTTTCAAATGTATGAGAGATCTTCTAATACAGAAAACATCCTGGGCCATAAAGAAAGTTTCAACACACTTCGAAAAACTGAAATAATAAAGTATATTATCTTTGACCATTGTGGAATTAAGTTAAAACTCAACATCTAAATGTTTAGAAATTAAACATAATTCTAAATAACCATAAGCCCTACAGGTCCATGTCCTACGAACCTATGTCTATAAAATCATCACTACTAAAACTTACCTATGAAAAGAGAGAAAACCTTAGAAGTCATTATGATCTTTAGATAAATTAAATAAGTAATTAAACAGCTTTTTACCAAACAAATCAAAGTCTAGATGTTTTTTACCTAAGAATCTAATTAGCTATTTAGAAAGAATGACAACACTACATAAATTATTCCAAGGAAGGGGGAAAAAACGTCCTCTTTTTCTCATGAAAGATTTTCACAGTGGATTAAAAAAAAACTAATTATAAGATGTTTACAAGAGGCAAACCATGAATTTCTTTAAATATGAAAAGTTGAAGGTAACGAAGACATAGCAGTGATATAAGAAGATATAAAAAGATGTCCCTGTGAATACTTATTAAAATAAAGCTGGTAGATCTATAATATGAAAATAGAGTTTAAAACATTAGCATTTATAAAGGACATTTTACAATTGAAAAATATTACTTCATCAAGAATTTATAACAATACTAAATTTGTATCTAGCCAATAACATAGTTTCAAAATATATAAAGCAAAAATAGACAGGACAAAAATAACAAGTGCAAAAATCTACAGTCATTGTAGGAGACTTTACTACACTTTTCTCAGTAACTGATAGAACTAAATCATATGATGATTTTCTGGCAATATGAACCAGATATACCAAAAGATAAGTTATTTTCAAGTGCCAATGAAATATTTGATAATATTAATATAATCGCTCATTAAACTGCTTTATAAAAGCTAGCTAATCAAGGATTAAAGTTATATTTTCACTTAAGGATAATTAAGTGCAAATCAATAGCAAAAAGATAACTAGAAATATTCCCAGATGTTTGGAAACTATGAAAACTCTTCTAAATAATGATTTTTAAAATTACCAAAATTAAATATATTTTATTTATTTTACTTCATATAAGTGTAAAATACATTTTAGCTATAATGAATATGCCATCTAATAAATTTTGTGGGATACAGCTAAAACTGTATCAGATGAACCTTAAAACCATGCATGCAGGCACATATTAGAAAACAAAAAGCCTAAAAATCAATTATTTATCTATAAAAAGTAACACAAAGAGCAAAATCAAAGAATATAAAAATTAAAAAATAACTGCAGAAATAACATATGCAACAAATACACAGTGAAAAAAATCAAGGTTGTGGTAGGCTGGATAACGTCTCCCTCCCAAGATACTGTAATTCTTGTAGTTTGAATGATATATGGCAAAAGGAATTTTACATATATGACTAAATTAAGTATTTGGGGAATGGAAGAATATACTGGATTATCTGGGTGGGCCCTAAATATAATCACAAGTGTCTTATAAGATTGAAGTAAAAAAATACGGACTACAGAGACAGGAGACAATATGACAAAGGAGGCAAGGTACCATGCTTTTGACTGAGAAGATAGAAGCAGGGACCACAAGCCAACAAAATCAAGGAACATAATTCTGGATGTTGGAACAAGCAAGAAAATTTATTATTCCACATAACCACCGGAGGGAATATGATCCTGCCGATACCATAATTTTCAGCCCAGTGAAACTGGTTTTGGATTTTTGGCTTATAGAACTGTAGGAAAATAAATGTGTGCTGTTTTAAGCCAACATGTTTGTAGTAACATGTAGCACAGGAATAAGAATAAATACAAAAGCCAAAGTCTGACTTAAAAATATATATATTATGGCAAACCTAAGGTATTTTTTTAAATATTGGGAACAAATCAAATATATCATTACATTGATTTTATATACATTAAAAATATATAGGGGATTATGATCACAATTTTCTAATACATTTGAAATTTTAGGTGAAAGACAAAATGGCACACACAAAAAACAAATCTTAAAAATGTACACAAGAAGAAACAGCAAATTTCTCTATTCCTAAATCTATTAAGGAATTTGAATATGTTTTTAAAGCCCTCCCCACAAATAAGTCATCATGGATTGCTTCATCACTTAAGTCTTTTAAATTACTAAGAAAGAAACAATATCAGTCTTACACCAAGCCTTCTAGTACAAAGGAAAAAGAGAACAATGCTTGAGCATAGCTTAATTCTGAAACCAAAACATGATGAAACTATTATAAAAAAGGAAAAGTTGTCACTTCTTCGCCTTTTCTCTAGAATCAAGTATAGAAAGGATAGTTAAAGCCTAACTATCATAAATATTGAGAGCAATTTTAAACAAAATACTATCAAATAAAATTTAGCAATACCTTAAAAGGTATAATACATCACAAAGACATCTCCCCTGCAGGAATGTACAGTTAATTTAACTTTAAAAATCCACCAGTGAACTTTAGGAGGCCAAAGAGGGCAGATGGTTTGAGCACAGGAATTCAAGACCAGGAGTGGCAACATGGCGAAACCCCATCTCTACAAAAAAATACGAAAATTAGCCAGGCATTTGTGATGCACACCTGTAGTCACAGTTACTGTGAGGGGCTGAGGTGGGAGGATTGCCTGAGCCCAGGAGGCAGAGGTTGGAGTGAGCCCAGATCATGTCACTGCACTCCAGCCTAGGTGACAGAGTGAGACCCTGTCTCAAAAAAAAAAAAAAAAAAGAAAAAAAAAAACAGTGAAGCACTAGCTCCATAAAAGTTCACCGCCGAATTCTACCAAACATTTAAGGAAGAACTTATACCAATTCTCTACAATCTCTTTCAAAATATAGAAGCACAGGGAGTACTTCCTAACTCATTTTATAAGGCTAGAATTCCCCAAATTGAAACTAGACCAAAAAGCTACAAGAAAAGGAAACGATGGACCAAAATCTCTCATGAACACAGAAGCAAAAATCTGCCAAAAAAAGCAAATTGAATTGGAAAAATGTGGACAAATAATTACACAGTATGACCAAGTGTCATTTATCCCATGTATGCAAGACTGGTTCGACATTTGGAAATCAATTGATATGTCTTAGTTTTTCTGCATTGCTATAACAGAATACCACAAGCTGGATAACTAATAAGTAAAAGAAATTAATTTAGCTGATAGTAGTGGAGGCTGGGAAGTCTTAAGAGCATGGTGCTGGCACCTAGTGAAGGCCTTCTTGCTGTGTCATTACATAGTGAAGGCCATCACATGGCAAGAGGGCAAGATTATGCATGTTGGCTTAGGTCTCTCTTCCTCTTTTTATAAAACCACCAATCCTATCATGAGAACTCCACCCTGATTAACTTATCTAATCCTAATTGGTTCCCAAAGTCCCTACCTCCAATCAACACACGAATTTAGGGACTAAAGTTTTAATGCATGCACTTTTAGGATATATTCAAAACACAGCAATGTATCTATCATATCAACCAAATAAGAAAAAGACATGATTATAACAATAGATGCAGAGAAAGCATTTGACAAAATGGAAACCTATTCATTACTTAAATGGAAAAAAAAAAAAACCTCTCAGTAAATTAGAAATAAAGGGAAATTTACTCAGCTAGGGAAAGAATATCTATACAAAAACAAATACCCCTACAGCTAACATTATTACTAATGGTAAGAAATATGAAGCTTTCCTCTAATATCAGGATAAAGGCAAAGACATACCTTCTTACCACTTTTCAACATTGTACTGGGAAGTCCTCACTATAGCAATAAGAAAAGGAAGTGAAAGGTATGCAAATTGAAAGAAAGCAAACTGTCTTTATTTGAAGATGATACCATCTGTGTAGAAAATTTGAAAAAAATTGACAAAAATATGCCCTGGAAATAATAAACATTAGTAAGAGGGTTGCAGGATGTATGGTTAATATACAAAAGTCAACTGCCTTTCTTTGTACTAGAAATTAACAAGTGAAATTTGAAATTAAAATATAGTACCATTTATTTACATTAGCACCCCCAGACATGAAATATCTAGGTATAAATCCAACAAAATATGGACAAGATTTATATGAGAGAAATAACTAAACTCTGATAAAAAGAAATTTAAAAGAACCAAATAAATGGAGAGATATTCCATATTCATGGATAGGAAGACTCAACTCTGTCAAAATGTCAGTTCTACTAACTTGGTCAACAGATGCAATGCAATCCCAGTCAAAATACTGGCAAGTTATTTTGTGACTATCAACTAACTTACTCTGAAGTTTCTATGGAAAGGCAAAAGACCCACAGTAATTAAAGAATAGTGAAGGGGAAGAGCAAAATTGGAAAATTGACACTACCTGACTTAACATACTATCAAGACAGTGTGGTATTAGTAAAAAAAGGAGATAAATAGGCTAAAACAAAAGAGAACCCAGAAATAGGCCCACGGAAATATAGTCAATTGATTTTTGACAAAGGAGCAAAGGCAACACAATGAAGAAAATATAATATTTTCAACAAATGGTGCTAAAACAACGAATGGTGCTTACACACACATCGACATGCAAAATACACAAATTTAGACACAAACCTTATACCTGTACAAAAATTCACCAAAAATGACTCACAGAACTAAACATAAAATGAAAAACTATAAAAGATCTTAGAAAATAACATAGAAGAAAATCTGGATGACCGTGGATTTGGTCATAACTTTTTACTTGCAATACCAAAGGCACAATCTGGGAAAATAAATTGATAAGCTGAACTTCATTACAATTAAAAAGTCCTATTTTGTGAAAGACACTGTCAAGAGAATGAAAATACAAGCCACAGATTGGAAGAAAATATTTGCAAAAGGCAAGTATTTTCTCATTATAAGAAAATATCATATTAAAGGATTAAATATCATATTAAAGGATTAAAGGATATTAATATATTAAAGGACTGTTATACATATATACAAATACTTTTTAAAATTTAATAATAAAATCACAATTAGCTTAATTTAAAAATGGGCCAAAGACTTTAACAGACATCTCACTAAAGAAGATATAGAGATGGCAAACCAAAATGCTGCGTATCACATTTAATCAGGGAAATTCAAATTCAAATGAAAATGAGAGCACCCTATGTACCTATTAGCATGGTGAAAATACTGACAGCACCAACTGCTGATGAAGATGTAGAAAAGCAAAAACTTATTCATTGCTAGTAAGATTTCAAAATGTATAATCACTTTGGAAGACAATTTGGTGCTTTCTTACAAAACTAAACATAATATTACTATACAATCCAACAATTATGATCTTTGGTATTTATCCAAAGAAACTGAAAACTCACGTCTACACAAAAACTTAAACACACATATTTATAGCAGCTTTACTCATAATTGCCAAAATTTGGAAGCAACTAAGATGTCCTTCAGGAGATAAATGAATAAATAAACTGTAGTAAACAGCACAATAAAATATTATTTACTGTTAAAAAATGAGCTATTATACCATGAAAAGATAGAGAGGAATCTTAATTCATATTATTAAGTGAAAGAAGAAAACATAAAAAGGCCACCTATTGTATGATTTCAATTATATGACATAGCGAAAAAGGCAAAAGTAGGGAAATGTAAAATATCAGTGGTTGCCAAGGGTTTGAGGGAGGGATAGAAAGAGCACGGAGGATTTTTAAGGCAGTGAAACCACACTGTATAATATTATAATGATCGATACATTCCATTATATATTTACTCAAACCCAAAGAATATATAACACCAAGAGTGAAAACTAATATAAATTATGAACTCTGGGTGATAATGTTTTGTCAATAGAGGTTCATCAAGTATAACAAATGTACCATTCTGGCAGGAGATTTTGATAAGGAGGGAGGACATGGATATGGTAAGGCTAAGTGTGTAGAGAAAGTTTCTGTATCTTGTGCTTGATTTTGCTGTGAACCTAAAAATAGTCTGAAAAAATAAAGCCCATTTAAAACAATCTACCAGTCTAATTCACCCTTTTAACAATATAAAGATTAAAAATCATATTTATATCTCAATGAAAATTATTAACAAAAAGTTAAAAATAAGACTACTAAAAATTACAAAACAGTAAGAAAATAAAATGGCAATAGTAAATTTTTACCTATCAATAACTTTAAATGTAAATGGCTTAATGGATTTTAAAAAACAGGATTCAACTATATGCTGCCAACAAGATATTCACTTTATCTTTAAAAATGCATATAGACTGAAAGTGAAGGGATGAGAAAAATATTCTATATTAATAAAAACATTATTAATAATTAACAAAAGAGTAGGGATATATCAAACAAAATAGACTTTAATTAGAAAACCATCACAAGGGACAAAATAGTAATTATTATATAATGATAAAAGTGCCAGTTCGTCAAGAGAATATAACAATTGTGTGTCTGTGTGCATGTGTGTGTATACATATATACATGCATCCAACATCAGACTACTTAAATAAAGTAAATATTAACAGATCTGAAGGGAGAAATCGACAGCAATATAATAATAGAGGGCTTCAATATCCTACTTTTAACAATAAATAGAACATCTAGACAGAAAGTCAATAAGAAAACATTGGACTTGAACCGCACTTTAGACCAAATCAACATATAATAAATATACAGAACATTTCATCCAAATACAACAGAATATGTGTTTTTCTCAAGTGCACATGGGACATTCTCCAGATAGATATTTTAGGCCACAAAACAAGTCATAAGAAATTTAAGAAGATTGAAATCATATCAAGCACCTTTTCTGACAACCAAGAAATAAAACTAGAAATTGATAGAAGTAAAATTGGAAAATTTACGAATATGTGGAAATTAAACAACGTGCTCCTGAAGAACCAGTGGGTCAAAGACATCAAAAGGGAAATGAAAATAACTCTTTAGACATATGCAAACGGAAACACAACATATCAAAACTTACGGGATGCAGTAAAAGCAGTTCTAAGAAGAAAGTTTATAGCAATAAATGGTTACATTAAAAAAAGCAGAAATCTCAAATAAATAACCTAACATTACACCTCAAGGAACTAGAAAAAGAAGGATAAAATAAGAACAAAGTTAATAGAGGGAAGGATAACAAAAATAACAAAGATCAGAGCACACGTGTGAAATAGCAATAAAACAATAGAGTTAATCAAGACTTGCCTTTTTCAAAAAAAAAGATAATCAAAATTGGCAAACCTTTAGCTAGATTAATTAAAAAAGAGAGAAGACTAAAATAAATAGAATTAAAAGTAAAAGAGGAGACATTGTAACTAATACCACAGAATTACAAAGGATCATAAGAAACTACTATGAACAATTATACACCAACAATTGGGATAACTTAGAAGAACAAATTTCTAAACAGATAAAATCTACTCAGACTGAATCCTGAAGAAACAGAATATCTGAACAAACCAATAACAAGGAGCCTAATCAGTAATAAAACGTTTCCTGTCAAAGAACATCTCAGAACCTGTTGTCTTCATAATAGAAATTTACCAAACATTTAAAGAACATCAATCCTTCTTCAATTCCTCCGAAAAAATTAAAGAGAGAATACTTCCAAACTTATTTTATGAGGCTAGCATTACCCCAATATCAAAAGTAGACAAGGACATTATAAGAAAAAGAAATGACAGGCCAATGTTTCTGATTAACATAGATGCAAAAATCCTCAACAAAAAATCAGAAAACTGAATTCAAGAGCATATTAAAAGGATCATACACCATAATCAACTGAGATTCACCCCGGGATGCAAGAAGGTTCAAACATATGCAAATCAATAAATACAGTATACCAAATTACCAGAAGGAAGGACAAAAAACATTATCCTCTCCATGAATGAAGAAAAAACATTTGACAAAATTTAACATCATTTCATGATTAAAAAAAAAAAAGAAAAAAAACTCCTCCAATTAAGTATAGAAGGACTGTACCTTAACACAATGAAGGCTGTGTATTATGAGCCCACAGCTAACATCATACTTAACAGTGAAAAGTTGAAGCTTTTACCCTAAGATCAGGAACAAAACAAGAATGACTACTCTTGCCATTTCTATACAACATAGTAGTGGAAGTCCTAGCCAAAACAGTTAAGCAAGAAAAAAGAAATTAAAGGCATCCAAGTCATAAAAGAAGTTAAATTACCTGTGTTTACTGATGATTTTTTAAAAATATAGACATACATATATATATATTTATTTATACAGAAAACTTGAAAAAACCATTACTACTAATAATGTAAGTAAAACTGAAAGATACAAAATCAACATACAAAAATTAGTAGTGTTTCCAAAAACTAAAAACAAATTATCCATAAAAGAATCAAGACAAATGTCTCATTTATAATAGCATCAAAAAGTAAAATATGTAGGAATAAATTTAACCTAGGAAGTGAAAAACCTATATACTGGACATATAAATTATAAAACATTGACAACAGAAATTTAATAAAACACAAATAAATAGAAAGATATACTATTTTTTTGTGGATTGGAAGACTCAAACAAGTTTATATTGTTAAAAATGCCCATACTATTCAAAGCAATCTGCAGATTTAATGTAATTCCTACCAAAATTCCAATGGCATTTTTACAGAAATAGAAAAAAAAATACTAAAATACAGATGCAACCACAAAATACACTGAATAGTCAATGCAGTCTTGAGCAAAAAGTACAAAGTTGAAGGAACCACACTTGCTGATTTCAAACCATATTACAAAGCTATAGTAATCAACACTACATAGTAATGCCATAAAAACAGATGACTGAACATAATAGAGAACCCAGAAACAAATCCCATGCATTTATATCAATTGATTTCAACAGAAGTATCAAGATCATACAATGAAAAAAGGACAATCTCTTCAACAAATAATGCTAAGAAAACTGGGTATCTACATATAGTAGAAAAAAAAATTTCACCCTTAACTCAAACCACATACAAAAATCAAATCAAAATAAAGATTTAAACATAAGGTTTGAAACAATAAAACTACTAGAAGAAAACAAAGGATAAAGACTTCTTGACGTTGATCTGCAAAATTACTTTTTGGATCCCCAAAGCATACACAACAAAAGCACAAATAGACAAATGGCATTACACCAGTCTAAAAGGCTTCTGCAAAGCAGAGGAAATAACAGAGTAAAAAAACAACCTATGGAATGGGAAAAAATAATTGCAAACCTTCCATATCATAAGAGGTTAATACACAAAATATATAAAGAATTCAAACAACTCAATAGCAAACAAACAGGTAACCTGATCTAAAAATGGGCAAAGGACCTGAATAGACATTTTTCAAAAGAAGTCATGCAAACAGCCAACAGGCATGTAAAAAAATACTTAGCATCACTAATCATTGGGGAAATCCAAATCAAAACCACAATGAGATGTCACCTCACACTTGTTAGAATAGCTGTTATCAAAAATATAAAATATAAGTGGTGGCAAAGATGTGGAGTAAAGGGAAACCTTGTACACTGTTGATAAGAAAGTAAACTGATACAGCTATTAAGGAAAATAGTATGAAAGTTCCTCAAAAAATTAAAATAAGGTTTTTGGAGGCTTGCAAGATGGCTGAATAGGAACAGCTCTGGTCTGCAGCTCCCAACAAGATCAACACAGAAGGCAGGTTATTACTGCATTTCCATCTGAGGTACCTGGTTCATCTCATTAGGACTGGTTAGACAGTGGCAACAGCCCACAGAGGGTGAGCCAAAGCAGGGTGGGGTGTCGCCTCACTCAGTAAGCGCAAGGGGTCAGGGAAATCCCTCCCCTACCCAAGGGAAGCCGTGAGGGATTGTGCTGTGAGGAACAGTGCCCTACAGCCCAGATTCTATGCTTTTCCCACAGTCTTTGCAATTCACAGACCAGGAGATTCCCTCTGGTGCCTATGCCACCAGGACCCTGGGTTTCAAGCACAAAACTGGGCTGCTGTTTGGGCAGACACTGAGCTAGTTGCAGGAGTTTTTTCTTTTTCTCATACCCCAGGGGTGCCT
>NW_012115167.1:1630279-1705844 GCF_000951035.1 Colobus angolensis palliatus
AGCCCAGATTCTATGCTTTTCCCACAGTCTTTGCAATTCACAGACCAGGAGATTCCCTCTGGTGCCTCTGCCACCAGGACCCTGAGTTTCAAGCACAAAACTGGGCTGCTGTTTGGGCAGACACTGAGCTAGTTGCAGGAGTTTTTCTTTTTCTCATACCCCAGGGGTGCCTGGAACATCAGCAAGACAGACCTGTTCACTCCCCTGGAAAGGGGGCTGAAGCCAGGGAGCAAGTGATCTAGCTCAGCGGATCCTACCCACATGGAGCCCAGCAAGCTAAGATCCACTGGCTTGAAATTCTCGCTGCCAGCACAGTGGTCTGAAGTCAACCTGGGATGCTCAAGCTTGGTGGGGACAGGGCATCCACCATCACTGAGGCTTCAGTAGGCAGTTTTCCCCTCACAGTTTAAACAAAGCTGCCAGGAAGTTCCAACCAGGTGGAGCCCTCTGCAGCTCAGCAAAGCTGTTGTAGCCAGACTACCTCTCTAGATTCCTCCTATCTGCGCAGGGCATCTCTGAAAAACAGGCAGCAGCTCCAGTCAGGGGTTTATAGATAAAATCCTCATCTCTCTGGGACAGAGCACCTGGGGGAAGGGGTGGCTGTGGGTGCAGCTTCAGCAGACTTACACATCCCTGCTTGACAGATCTGAAGAGAGCAGTAGATCTCTCAGAACTCTGCTAATGGTCAGACTGCCTCCTCGAGTAGGTCCCTGACCCCCATGTCTCTTGACTGGGAGACACCTCATACAGGAGAGCTCCGGCTGGCACCTGGAGGGTGCCCCTCTGGGACAAAGCTTCCAGAGGAAGGAACAGGCAGCAATCTTTGCTGTTATGCGGCCTCCACTGGTGATACCTGGGCAAACAGGGTCTGGAGTGGACCTCCAGCAAACTCTGGCAGACCTGCAGCAGAGGGGCCTGTTAGAAGGAAAATGAACAAACAGAAAGGAATAGCAACATCAACAAAATGACGTCCAGACACAAAAACCCCATCGGAAGATCACCAACATCAAAAGTAGATAAATCCACGAAGATGGGGAAAAACCAGTGCAAAAAGGCTGAAAATTCCAAAAACCAGAATGCCTCTTCTTCTCCAAAGGATCACAACTCCTTGTAAGCAAGAGAACAAAACTGGATGGACAATGAGATTGATGAACTGATAGAAGTAGGCTTCAGAAGGTGGATAATAACAAACTCATCCGAGCTAAAAGAGCATGTTCTAACCCAATGCAAGGAAACTAAGAACCTTGAAAAAAAGGTTAGAGGAATTGCTAACTAGAATAACCAGGTTAGAGAAGAACATAAACGACCTGATGGAGCTGAAAAACACAACACGAGAACTTCGTGAAGCATACACAAATATCAACAGCTGAATCTATCAAGCTATTGATAGATAGGATAGAAAGGATATCAGAGATTGGAGATCAACTTAAAGAAATAAAGTGTGAAGACTAAATTAGAGGGAAAAAAAGAATGAAAATGAACAAACAAAGCCTCCAAGGAAGACTATGTAAAAAGACCAAACCTGTGTTTGATTGGTGTACCTGAAAGTGATGAGGAGAATGGAACCAAGTTGGAAAACACTCTTCAGGATATTATCCAGGAGAATTTCTCCAACCTAGCAAGGCAGGCCAACATTCAAATTCAGAAGATACAGAGAACACCACAATGATGCTCCTCAAGAAGAGCAACCCCAAGATACATAATCATCAGATTCACCAAGGTTGAAATAAAGGAAAAAAATATTACGGGCAGCCAGAGAGAAAGGTTGGGTTATCCACATAAGGGAAGCCCATCAGACTAACAGCAGATCTCTCTGCAGAAAGCCTACAAGCCAGAAGAGAGTGGGGGCCAATATTCAACATTCTTAAAGAATTTTCAAACCAAAATTTTATATCCAGCCAAACTAAGCTTCATAAGCAAAGGAGAAATAAAATCGTTTACAGACAAGCAAATGCTGAGAGATTTTGTCACCACCAGACCTGCATTACAGGAGCTCCTGAAGGAAGCACTGAACATGGAAAGGAACAACCGGTACCAGCCACTGAAAAAATTTAACAAATCATAAAGACCATTGACACTCTGAAGAAACTGCATCAACTAATGGGTAAAATAACCAGCTAGCATCATAATGACAGGATCAAATTCACACATGACAATATTTAACTTAAATGTAAATGGGCTAAATGCCCCAATTAAAAGACACAGACTGGCAAATTGGATAAAGAGTCAAGATGCATCAATGTGCTGTATTCAGGAGACCCATCTAACATGCAAAGACACACATAGGCTCAAAATAAAGGGATGGATGAATATTTACCAAGACAATGGAAAGCTAAAAATAAAAAGCAGGGGTTACAATCCTAGTCTCTGATGAAACAGACTTTAAACCAACAAAGATCAAAAGAGACGAAGGGCATTACATAATGGTAAAGGGATCGATGCAAGAAGAAGAACTAACTATCCTAAATATACATGCACCCAATACAGGAGCACACAGATTCATAAAGCAAGTTCTTAAGAGACCTACAAGGAGACTTAGACTCCCACACAATAATAGTAGGAGACTTTAACATCCCACTTTCAATATTAGGCAGATCAGCAAGACAGAAAATTAACAAGAGTATTCAGGACATGAATTCAGCTCTGAATCAAGCAGACCTAATAGACATCTACATGACTCTCCACCCCAAATCAACAGAATATACATTCTTCTTAGCACCACATTGCACTTATTCTAAAATTGACCACATAATTAGAAGTAAAACACTCCTTAGAAAATGCAGAAGAACGGAAATCGTAACAGTCTCTCAGACCACAGTGCCATCAAATTAGAACTCAGGATTAAGAAAATCACGCAAAACCTCACAACTACATGGAAACTGAACAACCTGCTCCTAAATGACTACTGGGTAAATAACAAAATTAAGGCAAAAATAAATAAGTTCTTTGAAACCAATGAGAACAAAGACACAATGTACCAGAATCTCTGGGACAAAGCTAAAGCAGTATTTAGTGGAAAATTTATAGCACTAAATGCCCACAAGAGAAAGCAGGAAAGATCCTATAATCAATAGCGTAACATCACAATTAAAAGAACTAGAGAAGCAAGAGCAAACAAATTAAAAAGTTAGCAGAAAACAAGAAATAACTAAGATCAGAGCAGAACTGAAGGAGATATAGACATAAAAAAACCCTTCAAAAATAAAAAAAATCAATGAATCCAGGAGCTGGTTTTTTGAAAAGATCAACAAAATAGATAGACCACTATCTAGACTAATAAAGAGAGAAGAATCAAATAAATGCAATAAAAAATGATAAAGGAGCTATCACTACTGATCCCACAGAAATACAAAATACCATCAAAGAATACTATAAACACTTCTACGCAAATAAACTAGAAAATCTAGAAGAAATGGATAAATTCCTAGACACATACATTCTCCCAAGTCTAAACCAGGAAGAAGTGGAATCCCTGAATAGAATAGTACAATAACAAGTTCTGAAATTGAGGCGGTAATTAATAGCCTACCAACCAAAAAAAGTGCAGGACAAGAAGGAGTCACAGCCAAATTCTACCAGAGGTACAAAGAGGAGTTGGTACCATTTCTTCTGAAACTATTTCAAACAATAGAAAAAGAGGGAATCCTCCCAAGTCATTTTATGAGGCCAGCATCACCCTGATACCAAAACCTGGCAGAGACAACAATGAAAAAATATCAGGCCAATATCCCTGATTAACATCAATGCAAAAATTCTCAATAAAATACTGGCAAACCAAATTCAGCAACACATCAAAAAGCTTATCCACATTTCAGTCGGCTTCATCCCTGGGATGTAAGTCTGGTTCAACATATGCAAATCAATAAACTTAATCCATCACAAACAGAACCAATGACAAAAATCACACAATTATCTCAATAGATGTAGAAAAGGCCTTCAACAAAAGTCAACACAGCTTCATACTAAAAAGTCTCAATAAACTAGATATTGATGCAACGTACCTCAAAATAATAAGAGCTTTTTTATGACAAACTCACAGCCAATATTATACTGAATGGGCAACAACTGGAAGCATTCCCTTTGAAAACCGGCACAAAAACAAACATGCCCTCTCTCACCACTCCTATTCAACATAGTATTGGAAGTTCTGGCCAGGGCAATCAGGCAAGAGAAAGAAAGAGTATTCAAACAGGAAGAGAGGAAGTCAAATTGTCTCTTTTGCAGATGACATGATTCTATATTTAGAAAACCCCATTGTCTCAGCCAAAAATCTCCTTAGGTGGATAAGCAACTTCAGCAAAGTCTCAGGATACAAAATCAATGTGCAAAAATCACAAGCATTCCTATACACCAATAATAGACAAACAGAACCAAATCATGAGTGAACTCCCATTCACAATTGCTTGAAAGAGAATAAAATACCTAGGAATACAACTTACAAGGGATGTGAAGTACCTCTTCAAGGAGAACTACATACCACTGCTCAAGGAAATAAGACACAAACAAATGGAAAAACATTCCATGCTCATGGATAGGAAGAATCAATATCATGAAAATGGCCATACTGCCCAAAGTAATTTATAGATTCAATGCTATCCCCATCAAACTACCATTGATTTTCTTCACAGAATTAGAAAAAAACTTCTTTAAATTTCATATGGAACCAAAAATGAGCCTGCATAGCCAAGACAATCCTAAGCAAAAAGAACAAAGCTGGAGGCATCATGCTACCTGACTTCAAACTATACTACAAAGCTACAGTAACCAAAACAGCATGGTGCTAGTACCAAAACAGATATACAGACCATGAACAGAATAGAGGCCTCAGAAATAACGCCACACATCTACAAGCATCTGATCTTTGACAAACCTGACCAAAACAACCAATGGGGAAAGGATTCCCTATTTAATAAATGGTGTTGGGAAAACTGGCTAGCCATATGCAGAAAACTGAAATTGGTCCCCTTCCTTACACCTTACACAAAAATTAACTCAAGATAGATTAAAGACTTAAATGTAACACCTAAAACCATAAAAACCCTTAAAAAAAACCTAGGCAATACCATTCAGGACATAGGCATGGGCAAAGACTTCATTACTAAAACACTAAAAGCAATGGCAACAAAAGCCAAAATTAACAAATGGGATCTAATTAAACTAAACAGCTTCTGCACAGCAAAAGAAACTATCATCAGAGTGAACAGGCAACCTACAGAATGGGAGAAAATTATTGCAATCTATCCATCTGACAAAGGGCTAATATCCAGATCTACAAAGAACTTAAACAAATTTGCAAGAAAAAAAACCAAACAACCCCATCAAAAAGTGGGCAAAGGATAGGAACAGGAACTTTTCAAAAGACAACATTTATGCAGCCAACAGCCATGAAAAAATGCTCACTATCACTAGTCAAAACCATATTCAGGTACTATCTCACACCAGTCAGAATGGCAATCATTAAAAAGTCAGGAAACAACAGATGCTGGAGGGACTGTGGAGAAACTGGAATGTTTTTACACTGTTGGTAGGAGTGTAAATTAGTTGAACCATGTGGAAGACAGTGTAGCAATTCCTCAAGGATCTAGAACCAGAAATACTATTTGACCCAGCAATCCCATTACTGGGTATATACCCAAAGGTTTATAAATCATTCTACTATAAAGACACATGCACACGTATGTTTATTGTGGCACGTACACAATAGCGAAGACTTAGAACCAACCCAAATGCCCATCAATGAGAGACTGGATACAGAAAATGTGGCACATATACACCATGGAATACTATGCAGTCATAAAAAAGATGAGTTAATGTCCTTTGCAGGGACATGGATGGATCTGGAAACCATCATTTTCAGTAACACAAGAACAGAAAACCAACACCACATGTTCTCACTCTTAAGTGGGAGTTGAACAATAAGAACACGTGGACACAGGTAGGGGAACATCACACACCGGGGCCTGTCAGGGGTTTGCGGGGTAGGGGAGGAATAGCATTAGGAGAAATACCTAATGTAGATGATGGGTTGATGTGTGCAGCAAACCACCATGGCACATGTATACCTATGTAACAAACGTGCACATTCTGCACATGTACTCCAGAACTTAAAGTATAATAAAAAATTAAAATAGGACTACCACACTTCCGAATGTATAGCCAAAGGAGTTAAAATTAGTATTGTGAAAAGATACATGAACTACCTGTTTATTGCTGCATTATCGCTATAGCCAAGATATAGAATCAACCTATGTCCAACAGATGAATGAAGAAAATGTGGTATTTATGTATGCAATAGAATTATTCAGCTTTTAAAAAAGAAGAAAATCCTGTCATTTGCAACAATATGGATGAATCTCAAAAACATAACACTAAGTGAACTGAGTCAACCACAGGAAGAAATACTGCATGATCCTTATTTATATGTGAACTCTGAAAAAAGTTGAACTCACAGATTTACAGAGAAGAATTGTAATTGCCAGAGACTAAGGCGCGTTGGTCAAAAGGTATAAAGTTTCAGTTAGACAGGATGAGTAAGTAAGCATGGTGATAGAGTTAACAGCAATGTATTCTGTACTTTCTAATCATGGTAATAAGGTAAAAAGAACATATAAATATATAAAATTGGGGAAAATATCATAAAACTGTTATTATTCATTAAAAACATAGTTATATATAAAAATAAAAAACTAATTTAAATTTATTTAGCAATAAACTAATATATCAATTGTTCATAAGTCATTAATTATTGATGATCAATATTAATCAGTCTCAATATTAATTTTAAAAGTATTAATTTAAAAATCAGCGATTCAGCAAGGGAGCTGAATATAGGATACACAAAATCTATGTTTAATATACTGGAAATATCAGCTAAAAAATGGAAGTTTTAAAATGCTATAAATTAAAATTGCACCAAAACCTACCTAATACATATTAATTATTCCACACAACAATGATGAAAGAATTTTTTAGAAGGCCTAAAATCAGTTTGTGATATAATGTTTTGGTAGAAGTATAAAGGACCATAAATGATAAGGCAATGTAGAAGAACAAATATAAAATCTTGGTACTTCCTGTGAGCAAGATTGGTTATAGACATTCAGTAAGAACATACGTGTGGACTAGTAAAAGAAAATGCAGATATCAGAACAAGTCTATAAACATCCCATACACATACAATTACTTGATTAATGGAAAAGATCATACAGCTTATATACAACAGTATAGCAAAAAGGGATGATCTTTCAATTATTGGTACTAGGTCAAAAGTGAAAATGTATAAAACACGAACCTTGATGTATATACCTACTGTGAAAGATAAACAAGAAAGCCTCTACAAGGTAATACAGTTTAATGTTTCTTTCTACATAGGATACAAAAAGCCCAAGTTACAGTTGGAAAAGATGGATAAATTAAACTGCATCAAAATGAAGAATGTCTTTGTATCAACAATGTCATTAAAAGAATAAAAATGCAAGCTATACTCTAGAAGAAATCTGAAATACACATACCTAACAAAGGAACTCAATTCAGGATGTATAAGTAACTCCTATATGAAATTAAAAAAAGAAAAAAATAGAAAAATAGGCAAGTAGCTTCAACAGACACTTCACAAATCAAAAGATTAAGATGACAAATAAACATATGAAAACAACTTTGTTATAAAATACCACTATACACCCTTTGAATGGCTGGAATTAGAAAACCCTGATAATTCAAAGTGATGATGAAGACGTGAAACAAGTGGAGCTCTCAAACTCTGCAGATGGCACCGTCTACGGGTACAACTACTTTGGAAAACTGGTAGCATCTACTAAAGTCAGATATATGCACATCACATAACCCAACAGGCTCATTCACTGGTATGTTAGAAATACATATATATGTTCACTAAAAAGGCATGTAGTACAGCGTTAATTGCCTATTTGCCAAAAACAAGAAATAGATAAATATCTATCAAGAGTATGTATAGAAAACTATACAAGATAATAGTAAAGTAGCTTCAATAATTAACAAAATACTGCTATATATGTATGAATTTCATGGACACAATTTGAGCAAACTTGGCTAGATATAAAAGAATACCTAATAAATGAATCATTTATATAAAATTCGAATACAAGCATAATCCAGAGGTTTCGAAAAATCTAACAATATAGAGTATCATAGCCATAATCTAGAATGTTAGAAGTCACACAACGGTTGCATTTGGGAGTGAGGAATAATGACAGGGTGTGGAATAGGTGGCTTCTGGGGCTGCAGACAGAGTTCCATTTCTTAAATATGTAGTGGTCACATAGGGTGTTCGCTTCGTAAAAATTCATTTAGCTATAAGAATTCAGAATCACTTATAATTTGTACACTGTATATGCTCTACTTCAAAAAAGTTTACCTTTAGGAAAAGTAAAACATAATATTTCTTCATGATCTCTTATTTGGAAAATGTTAATTCTTTATACATTATTTTGAATTTAATATTTTATTTATTTATTCAATACATATTTATAGGGCATCTGAACATCACATTGTTAGAATTTTGTCCTTGTTACTAAATACTCTTTGAAACTTATTTTTAATGACTGCATAATACATCAAAATATGTGTGATTTTATAATTTCTTTACTTTGTTAACTACGGAGCATTTGCATGGTTTACAATTTTACACTATTATAAATAGTACTGAAATGAATATCCTTGTACTTTAATTTTTGACGATCCTTAAAAATTACCACCTACATTTACTGGGTCTAAGGGGTATAAACATTTTTTTCCAGATTGTTGTACAGAAAATGTGTACTGACTTGCAATACCATAGAATCTCCGTAGTTTTTCCATACAAATTGTAAAACAGCAAGGTTTTTGGTACGGAATGCATTTTCTGATGCATCTTAATATAAGGATCCTTAAAGAAGGTAGCCATTGCTTCTCACTGTGTAGAATCCAAATTAGCCTAGACCTAACTCTCACCTTTTCTCTGCAAAATCATGTAATCGTTTTAATTTTTATAGATTACATCACAGAACAGTCATGGTACAAGTAACCAATTCCATGGAAAGAGTATAGATTGTAAGGAGAGCCAGACCCATTTGAATCTTAGCCTTCCTACTTGCTACCCATCTGACTTGGTAAGTAATTTCAACTATCTGACCATTAGTTTCAACCTATGCAAAAGAAGATAATCATAAATAATATACAGGATTGCTTTGGAGACTAAGGATGTAATATATATAAAGGACCTCACATAATATCTGGCACAGTTGTTATTTAAGACATTAGGGTTTTTACCCCCCTTTTCAATCATGGTGTGTTTTTAATCATCCATAGTAACAGGTCAAATGGTATAGATAATTCCAAAACTTTGTATCACACCATACTTCTTACTGCTGATGATAAAATATAAGAAAGTTGATTTATTTCAGTTTCTCCACCTATTCCTGCCCTCCTAGCCAAAGTAAGGAGACTGAATTACACAGAAACTGCAGAATCAATCTATAAATAATTAAGAGCTGGTCTTAGGTCTTATTTTGTGCTCAAAAACCTGAATCATTATGAAATTAAAAGCCTCTTTGCAAGTTGTGTTTTCATTTGATCTTTAATAAGTAACTTTCAAGTGTCTTGCTTTTTTTCAAAGGGCCTTTAAAAATTGCATCGGGGTTAGGAAAGAGTTGCTCTTAACAATATCTTTTTTTCATGTGACCACTTTGTTAAGACAATTACCACTGATCATTTTTTAATGATATTTCAAAACCACTTGAATATTTTTAAAAAGGTCACACAAAGCTACATAACTTATAAAACTGAACAGCAAAAATGGGGCTTCTGCATTTGTTCAGACATGTACCAGGTTTTAGTTCCTACAGGCTCACAGACGGTTTTCTCCTTAACAGTTTGCCAAATGTATTTTAGAATGTCCAAAATTTAAAATGTTGATGTATGTGAACCAACTACATAATGAAAGAATCCATGCACCATTAAAATGATAATGTGAATCACTCTTTATTTCCCTCCAATGTGCTAAGTGCATCTAACTAGATCACATGGAGAAGATCAGCAAGGTAAATTATTAATATTTTGAGTGAGAAAGAGAGAGAGACATCCCCAAGTCAACCTAGCTTTTGTTTTTTGTTTTTTGGCTTTTATAAAGATGATTCTTTCTCTTTTTGTTGCAAATATCAAATTATGACCATGAAATATGTATAACAAGCTCCAATCCAATTCCTGATTATTCAGAGCCTAATCATACAGTTTGTGTTTTACCCCAGCCATTTGCTTCTACTTTTTCTGCCTGCTGCCTGCCTTTTGCCATTTCACTGCTTGTTAGTCTTTGGCCAGAGTATCCCAGAAAAAGGAATTTTAAAAAAGAGGTGGGGGGAGGCAGGCCAAACCATTTGAACTTCTTCCAGTTTTGTCTAAAGTTCCTAGAGCAGGAGCTCTAAGAATGTGCACATAAGATTCTTAGATTATTGTTGACTCTCATTGTATTTTCCCAACCCTCCGCACCCCCACTACTTCTAATAATACTTCAGAGATATTCATTTTTATAGACTTTCTATTTTTCAGAGGAAAAGATAGCTACCTTTTCCAGGAAGAAGAAAAAGCATCTAACATTTTTATTTTGTTTATAAAAAGCCAGAATATTTTGTCTTCTATGTGGTTTGTGCCCTACAAGAAAATGGCCACTGTTAGTTCTAGCCCAGTCACTAAAACGCATTGCATATTTCTTGACTGACTCCTTCAGAACTCATCTTTCTCATATGGAAAAACAATTATTAATAACAATCCTACCTACTTCTCAAGAGTCATTCACAATGATTGGCTGAAATAACAAAAACAAATATTCTTTGGAAAATAAACTTAAAAGAACCTGATGTCTATAAATAAAAGTGAACAAGAATTTTCTTATGAAAAGACGCAGTGGAAAAATAACTGAATTTAGAACCCACTGGGCTTGAGTTCAGTTTCAGTCCTGACACTGTATTTGTGATCTTGGGCAAGATTTTTAATAAATCTAAATTCCAGTTCCTTGTCTGTAATGAGGATGATGATGCTACTAAGTACTAGTGAAGGCACAGAACATACATTGCTTGTGGAAACGCAAAGTGATATCAACCTTCTGGGAAACAGTTTGTCAGTTTCTTAAGTTAAACATGTACTTACCATATGATCCAATGATAACACTGCTAGGTATTTTCCCCCCAACAAACAAAAGCTAATGTTCACAAAATCCCTATCTGTGAATCTTCACAGAAAATTTATTCGTAATTGCCAAATTCCAGAAACAACCCAGATGTTCTTCACATGAATTGATAATCAAATCGTGGTACATTCATACATAGGATACTACTCAATGATAAAGAGAAACAAACTATTGACTCACACATACATGAATCTTAAATATGTTTTACTCAGTGAAGGAAGACATACGTGAAAGTGTACATGTTGTATTATTTCATTTATATGATGTCATAAAGGGCAAAATTGTAAGAGTAAAAATCAGTGTCAAGGATACAAGTTAGTAGAAAGAATATTTTACAATGAGGGAGCATGAGGGCATTTTGAGGATAACAAAACTTACCATGACTATAATGGCGGATAAATGGCTCTATACATTTTTCAAACCCTTTCAAAGCCTTGTACATATCACAAAGAATTAGTATATAAATTTTTAAAAGTCAATTAGAATGCAGGGGAACCCCAAAATGAAAACAAGCTACATGAATAAGCCAACTATATTACAAATAAATAACACAATCATAAGGAATTTGAAAGGAAAAATTAACCTAAGTTACTTTGGAAAAAAGTATTTTGGCTGAATATTATGAGGCTAATGATAGAAAGTACTCTACCCAAACACTATAATCTAGTTAGAAAAATTGTGTATTACACATTAATGGGTCAGGAAATCTGGAACTAATTTATGTGTATACTAAGGTTGATCAAATAGGTAAATGTAACATAAAACAGAAGAGCCAGATTTCTCAATGTTAGAGAAAGAAGTTACAAATAATGAAAAGGCAATCCTGAAACTTACTGTATTAAACTGGAATTCAAAGTATCAATATGAATTCATTTTTAAATATATGTATGCAGATAAATACAGAAATAAAATATATGTATGTATATGCATGAGTCATTATACACATATTTTCTAGCTCTATTAAAAGGGTCAAGAAGTAATGGCACCCAGTAGCAGTGAGCACACCTAGACCCAGAACTTAGTTTCTAAATGTTATTTTTCAACAAAAGAAATCATGGCTTCTCGGTAAAGTGGTTTCGAGAGGTCTGAGATAGAGAAAATTAAAATGAGTTTAGAGCAAACTTGTCCAGCCTGTGGCCAGCAGGCCAGACATGGCCCAGGGCAGCTTTGAATATGGCCCAACACAAACTTGTAAACTTTCTTAAACCATTGAGTTTTTTGCATTTCTTTTTTTTTTTTTTTTGTTAGCTCTTCAGCTATCTTTAGTGTATTCTGTGTGTGGACCAAGGCAATTTTTCTTCTTTCAATGTGGCCAAGGGAAGCCAAAGCTCCTGGTTTGGAGCATTTTGCGGTGTCACAATATAAGGAAGTGCTCAAAAAAGATGAAGCATGTTGAAGGGCACAAGCACTAGTGTGAAAGAGTTCCACATGGCCAAAGTGAGGACAAAATGAGTAACAAAATGAATATTGATGGTATTGCTGTATAGCTTATACAAAGAAATTAATATTTATGAGCTCACACCTAGGTGAATTAAAAATAAATAGGGAAAAAGAGGAAGTTCTTTTTATAAAAATAGCTTCAAGTTATAAGCAGAGAAAGAATGCAGGAAATAGAAAAATCACCGTTAGACAATCACAATAATAACTGTCGCAAACCCGATCCACCAAGAGATGCTAAAATTTGTGCGTAAAGTTGAGGTATCTCCCCTGGGATATCTATTTATTACAAAGAGGAAAGCAATAACTCTATAGTGGAAAATCCAGCAGACACCACCTTAAGAGCACTCTAATAAGATATATCAATATCACTTATCTCCTGATGTTATAAATGAGAAGGGTGCATCATTTCTGTGGTATCCTTGTGAAACATGCATAACCTTAATTACGAGAAAGAAATCAGACAATATAAATCAAGGGTTATTCTACTAAAGAGCTGACCGGTACTTTTCAAAAGTGTCAAAGTCACACAAAGCAAGAAAAGGCTGAGAAACTGTCATATATTGCAGGGACCAAGAAAGTCACCTGCCTATGTGACCTGCCATGGATGTAATCCTGAACTGGATACTAGAAGAAAGGAAAAAGAATCACAATGTTTTAAGAAAACTGATGAAATCTGAATAAAGTCTGTAGCTTTAGTCAGTAATATTATGCCAATGATAATTTCTTAATTTTGATCATCAGACTATTCAAGATGTCACATTAGGAAAAACTGAATGATATACAGGAATTACATACTGTTGTTGCAACTTTTCTGTAAGTCAAACTTTTTTTAAAGTAAAACATTTAAAAATTATTTTGAGGAATCAGGAAGTAAATTCTGCATCATGCCATCAATTCAGGATAACCAAACATCATTTTCAACTCTTTATGAATTATTTTGGTATACGACATAACACAAGGTAGAAACAAATTTTCAACAATAATTTTGTCTTGCTCTTGTCCTACCTGACACTAGGGGTCTTTGAAAATTCTATTTCAAAATTTCTTGCAAATGATAAAATCTCGCTCTGATGATATTTACAAATCAATGCCCTAATGCTGTTTGGGATGGGGAACAATATTAATTTAATCTAATCACTCTTATGGATGGAAAGGACAGAAATGAATTATAGATCTAAATCAAATCCAGTAAGTATGTTAGTTTACCTGGATTTGAAATGAAGAAAAGATCAACTATTTAAGGATAGAAAATATTTATCCAAAGGGATAATTATTCTCAGCAATGAGTGTCTAAAACTAAAACTTAATCCTATCAACATTTCTGAATATGGTAAGATCATCTGTATGTTTTTTTAAACAAACAAAAAACAATACATTCTCACTTCAGAGTGAGATACATTAATACTTCAGAACTTATCTCATTGCCAAGATACAGGAAGCAATACTATTGCTATATTTTGTTGACTCAGTTCTTTCTCATACTTGATCTTTCAAGTATAATTTATTAAAGTTAAGATAACTTGTGAGCTCTGTAAAATAGAACACTGGAGAAGACATACAAAGGGCACGTGACATCAACAGCTCCATATATTATTTGGAAATGTATATTTTTCACAAAAGTTTTAAGGGCAATACTTTTTTCCTTATTTTTGACCAACTTTCATGCTTGCATCACAAGTGTATTTTTTTCCTTTGACTCAAACTCCACATCAACTTTAATTTCATGGTCTCTGTAAAACATATGCCTTTATAATGATTTTATCAATTTTAATCTTCTCACTGGATGGAAACCAATTATTAATATCCTTAGTATTACCACCTAGAAGAAATTTTGAATGGACATACTTAAGACTGTAAGATCTCACTCACTTACTCATGTAGAGGTTTTTAAAGGAAAGGGATTTGTTGAGTTTATCAGGATATTCAAAACAAGCTATGTCTTCTTAATTTTACAAGTCTGTTTTTCCATATTGAATCAATGGTTACACACATACACTAGCAAGTAGGAAACACTGCTTGATTTCTATCATTATAGACATAAATTGAGCCATCATTCTTTTCCTGGAGTGCTCTGATTTCGACATAAATCAGAATTCATTAGTAGCAACACATCTATGACACTCTAATATCTGTTACTGCAGTAATAGTCAAATTGCAGTAATAGTCAAATTGCATTCAGACCCCTTATCTGAAGAAGTTCGTATTAGGCAAAAAAAAAAAAAAAAAAAAGTGCAGGGAGCAGGAAAAAAAAAAAAAAAAAGCGTAGAATTTCTCAGCAAGATATGCTTACAGTCAGCACATAAAGTAAAACGCCCTTTATCAAAGATTATGCCATATGAAGCTAAAAGTGCTATGTGTAAAGCACAAAGCTACAAAAATGTTATCCCTAATGAGATACATACTATCAACAAGAAATAACTTATTTAAATCCATAGCTATTAAAAAGATAAAATTTTCCATAGCTTAAATCTATCCTATGGAATATAACTCTAGCACTCACTGAATTGAATGACAAAGGAGATGGCTAAAACCAAATTTAAATAATACATATTAAGGGTAATAGCACAATTATCTATTGATTGAACACTGTCATATAACCAGTGCCTACTTTGTTAGGTACTTTAAATATACCTGATCTTCACAATAACTCTGCAAGTTCAGTATTCTATTTTACAAATGATGAAACTTTGACCCAGAATTTAAGCAATTTGCCCAAAGCCACACAACCAGTAATTGTCTCGCTTCCCAGTTCACAAGACCAGTCTCCTAAAACCTCCTGCTATTCTGGAGAACTCATAGAAAATACATCTTATGTTCCTACTAAGACATTTCTAATGCATATAGACTGCAGTATTTCTAGGTGTACAGCCTGACTTCATTCACACTCTGAGGAAGTAAAAGATTACCTCAGATGGAAATTTCTAGAAGATACTCTTTTCACTCTCTTCCCGCCTCTCAAGCACCTTGTGTGACAATCAGAATTTTTCTGGGTCTCCTCATGTTTGGGGTACAAATGATGCTAAAAGTACGGAAATGGTTTAATATCAGTGGCTTATCACAGACACTTTCCAGTTCCCTCCGAGACTAACCTAAATCTTTCTTGGCATTCTCACCCTCATAGGTGCTCAGAGTTAGAGTTACGCTCCCTCCCATTCATGTTCTAGGTAAAGTCACTTTCCACCCTCAATTAGCAGTCAGTAAATGTCACCATGATGCCAGGAATACATTTTAGTGTGAAATGAAGTTAATGGTTCAGGGGTTAGGAGAAAATGATTCTCTTCTCCACTCTGTTTATGCCTTGTAATCTCATCTCTAAGTTAACAGATTTATTCCTAGAATCTCAAAACTTCCCTCATGAACACCATGCCTCTAGATTCTGGTTCTATTTTTTTCCCACATATAAGGAAATGAAGGTTCTGGTTAACTCTTCTCCCTCCAGACTTTAAATTAGTGCAGAAGTTTAAGATGAGACAGATTACCATTTCCCCTCATCTCTATATTTGGCACTTCCTCACAGTACTCGAGATTCCCTTCCTTTTGAGCTTCACACATGCGTGCATGCACACACAGACACACATACACACTCTCACACACACATACATTAAAAATTCATTCAAATAAATCCCTAGAGTGCTGCACAGCAGTTCCATAATTAGACAAATTTTAAATTGAAATTTGAGATTATATTAATACTCTATGATCTGTCTCAAACAGGACCGCTCCTACTGACCTTTCAAAACCTCTCTGAAGTCTTTCCTGATCCCCCACGCATAGCTAGTCCTGAGTCCTTTGACCCTGTTCACATTATCCATATCACCTTTAATGTCTTACTTAGGTGTCTATTTCCTTATAGAGCTCCTGGAGAGTATAGATCATTTCTTATTCAACTAGCACAGTATTAACATCCTTAGCATAGATCCCAACTTAATAAAATTTATGACTTAAATAATTCCTGATAGAAGCCACCCAAAAAAGTTGATCTTGATATTCCATTTTAAAATCTTGGGCTTTGTTTCTATAGTAGTTAATATGAAGATTATGATTTTGATGATGGTTCACTCACTAAGACCTAATGATGAGATCTAGCTTAATATAACTTAAATGAGTTCAGTTTTATTTAAAAACATTTGTTGAGTGACTGCATGACAGGGAATATTACTATAAGAAGATTCAGAAACAAAAATGTTAACATAAGGAGTATCATAATTTGTGATATAACAATGATTAAAAACAACATATTATGAAAATATAAAGTAGTGAAATTTTTTTATTCAAAAGTTTTGAGTAGAGGTAGATCTTTATCTATGCTTTCAAAGTGGGAAGAAGGGTATTCCAAGTGAGAAAATAATTGGAGCAAAAACCCAAAGACAAATGAGTATACAGAGTAGTGAAGAAACAACAGAGAGACAAAATTGCTGCTATTTAGAATATGTAACTGACATGTGAAGAGAAGGTGCCCCAGAAAATGATAGAAAAATGGGAAAGGACAATTGTAGAGAGCACTGATTAAATTTTTTCTGTTATTTATATTCCAAGGAAGGCCAAAGCTTTTGAGGGCAATGATCCCATATTTCAGCAAGGTAACACATCTATATGTAGAAATATATTAGAATTTACAGGAACTGGATGAATTTTTAAAACACATCAATTACCGGTACCCTGTTCTTTCACTCCCAGTCCTTGGGAAGAATCCTCAGTCATCTTTCTAATACTCAGGATGTATATGCTTACAGTAAATGCAATGTAGGTGACTTTTTTTGAGGCATGTTTCTCATTATTACCCCAAGGCAGCTAATATCAGAATCATTGATTGTCTCTTTTCCCTAAAATTCTACTTGCAAAAGTTGGCTATTTGCTTTATACAACTCTGGAAGACAAAGTTCAACAAATCATTTACCTAGGTCTTATTAATCAACTAACTCTAATTCACGTGTTAAAAAAAATAATGTATTATAAATCAAATCCTTCAGAGTTTACCTCTTTATCTTCCGGAAAAAAGAAATAATCAACATTATTTGTATAGAGTTCTCATTCAGAGTTTGCTACCTGCCCTCTTTTCCTTATCTCCAAGACAGATGGCCATAGAGAGAATAAGAATGTTTTATGTGTGGATCAGTCTAAGACTCCTAGTCAAAATTATTAAGGTCTGGGACAAGTCACTAGGAAAGAAAAGAAAAAAGTAGAGATCCTCTAGAGATGCAGATTTAGAGCTAGCAAGATTGGTCAAGATTCATATTAATTATGAAAATAATTTGAATCTGAAATGTCTCAGGGAGACTGCCAAAATCAGAGTGAGATAAGCACCTGAATGAAGCCTGTATACCACAGGGTCCAGCAGAGAAGGAACAGCTGAATAATGAAAAGGAGTCATAACATAGAAGAGACAAACCAAAAGAGTGTCATGAATTTTATAAAGAAGGTCATCAACATCACCATATGTTAGGGAAGGAGATCTTCCAATGTGAGCATGAAGAAGAGAAGCATATGCTTTAATCAGAACTGGTATACTGTGTGACTCATGTTCAGCTCAAGGTCATTCCACAATAGCCATAATCACTGCTTGTGGTCAATCACTGCTAGTCTGTTTTCTAAACTCATCTTTAATTATCAAGTCTGAAACCAATCTGCCATGTTCTTATTAGGAAATCTCTAGCATCAGAATTATTATCATGCTGACTGTCCTAGTGAAATTAAATACTAAGTTTGTATTACGTTATTTTCTCTCGTAATGACTTCCTTGAATAATGAAACAAGAAGAATAGCATTCTTTTTAAATAATCTATCTCAAATACGCAGGCATTCAAATAGCTTTTGGTGGGAAAAGGGAAGATGCAAAAAAAACCAAAAATCCCTGGCTGAGCACTGAATATTTTTTATCAGTGTTTATGCTACTTACAAATCACTTGTTTTCTCCACTCTCTATTCAATCTCTCGCTTCTCAAGTTTTTCCAAGTATCACTAGAAATCTCAAGAAAAGTGAAAAGATAAATAACTGTTATATTAGTGGACATTTAGAGCAAACTTACCTGCCTAGTGTGATTGTTCAGTCTGGCTACCAAGGTCACTGAGAAACACTAGGTCTTGCTTGGGTTGGCACAAGCTGAACAGGCAAGCAACATAAACTATGGGTGAGAATAGATCAGCGTTGTGCTGAGTCCCAGAGGACAGGCAGCCGGATGGTTCTGCCACGCCAGATGACCAGCCATGGACATAACTCTAAATAGGAAACTGTGTTTCTCAGCCTTCCCCAGAGATACTGAGATCAATGTTCCATGGACAAGCCCACTGAACTGTCATTAGAGCAGATGGAAGCCAGAGTTCCCATCCTCCCCAGCCTTCAGAGTTATTAAAGCCATTCTTTGGGTTAGTAAGACTTGAAATTCTGAATCATCTCTATATCCTGCTCAAGCCCTATCTGGTTGGTGGGGTGGGGCGGAGGGGTTGGAAATCATAAAAGTAAATTAAATTGGAAACATTTGACTAATTTCAATAGATAATCTGTGGTGTTCCTACTCTATACATACAGACACTCTTCAAAATCCCCAACTCTTTCAATGTTCCCAATGTCTGTTCATTCTTTTTTCTGGATGCCATTAGTTGGTTTTGTCTTAATAATTCCTTTATTCTAGGATGCAGCCAAGTTGGAATATCCTTTTCCAATTTTAAATTCTAAAGAACAAACATCTCTACTTGCACTGGGGGGAGCTGTGCCTACATCCCATGTAATGAAACCCTGATGAGAACCTGATACTCTGAAACATAGACTCTTCTTCCTGTAACCAGATGTGACCTTTGAGGATTTAACTGTTAAAGCAGCTACAAATCATAGAAGACCAAGTAAGGCTGCCAATTGCACTGTTGTGTTGAATATTTTAGATTCTTTGTCTTTTCTAAGATACTGCAAAGAAACTATTTTTCTCTGCCTACAATTATCAATACTAATAAACTATTACCTAATGTGTTTGTTGAAATTTTTAGTTTTGTGAATACACTGTGTAGACCTTAGGAAAGAAAAAGTAAGAGTGAATAAATATTCTTTTAGGGAACTTGCACAGATAAGTAGCTTCTGATTGAGGAATAACAAGAAATTTCAAAAATAGAGACTCACGTAAGAATGCCTCCTTTAAAAAAAATACCTGGAATTTCACAGACACTGATGATCAGATAAAAGTTCTGCCCGATTTTATATTTATTGTCAGATCTCTTGAATCATTCACTCTTTTGGGCTGTTATCAAATAATTCCCAATACTTCCTTTAATTTTTACTTATACTTCCAACACTTTCCCAGTTTTCTAAATGGGTTCATACACTTAGCATGCTAATACGATTTAAACATACTTTGATATAAATAAGAGATGTTTACTCAGAAGAAATTGCCAGCTTATAGGTCAAAACTACATTTGAATATTAGCAATTCTATGATACAACATAATATATTGATATATTGATGTATACATATACATCAGTCTGTTCTCACTCTGCTAATAAAGACATAGTTGAAACTGGATAATTTATAAAGGAAAGAGGTTCAACTGACTCCCAGTTCCACATGGCTAAGGAGGCCTCACAATCATGGTGAAAGGTAAAGGAGGAGCAAAGTTACATCCTACATGGCAGCAAGCAAGAGAGAGTTTGTTTAGGGGAACTCTCCTTTATAAAACCGTCAGATCTTATGATATTTATTCACTATCACGAGAACCGCACAGGAAAGACCTGCCCCTATGATTCAATTACCTCCCACCATGTCCGCCCCACCACATGTGGGAATTAATGGGAGCTACAATTCAAGATGAGATTTGGGTGAGGACACAGCCAAACCATATCTTTCAGCCCTGGCCCCTCTCAAATCTCACGTCCTCACATTTCAAAACCAATCATGCCTTCCCAACAGTCTCCCAATGTCTTAACTCATTTCCGCAGTAAAAGTTCTCAATCCAAAGTATCATCTGAGACAAGGCAAGTCCCTTCTGCCTATGAGCCTGTAAAATCAAAAGCATGTTAGTTACTTCCTACATACAATGGGGGTTCAGGTATTGGGTAAATATATAAGTTCCAAATAGGATAAATTGGCCAAGATGAAGGGGTTACAGGCCCCATACAAGTCTGAAATCCAGCAGGGCAGTCAAATCTTAAAGATCCAAAATGATCGATCTTTTTGACTCCATATCTCACATCCAGGTCACGTTGCAAGAGGAGGGTTCCCATAGCCTTGGACAGCTCTGCACCTGTGGCTTTACAGGGTACAGCCCCACTGCTGGTTGCTTTCATGGGCTGGCGTTGAGTGTCTGTGGTTTTTCCAGGTACACCGTACAAGCTATAGGTGGATCTACCATTCTGGTGTCTGGAGGACAGTGACCCTCTTCTCATGGTTCCACTAGAAGTGCTCCAGTGGGGAATCACACTCCATATTTCCCTTCCACATCATCCTAGCAGAGGATCTCCATGAGGTCCCTGCCCCTGCAGGAAACTTCTGCCTGGACATCTAAGCATTTCCTTACATCCTCTAAAATCTAGGAAGGGGTTCCCAAACCTCAATTCTTGACTTCTGTGCATGCACAGGCTCAATACCACATGGAAGCTGCTAAGGCTTGGGGCTCGTATACCCTGAAGTCATGGCCTGAGCTGTACCATGGTCCCTTTTAGCCATGGCTAGGGTGGCTGGGACGCAGGGCACCAAGTCCCCAGGCTGCACAGAGCAGGGGTAGATAGACTGGACCCAGTGCATGAAACCATTTTTTCTTCTGAGGCCTTTGGACCTATGATGGGAGGGACTGCTATGAAGGATTCTCACATGCTTTGTAGACATTTTCCCCATTGTCTTGGTGATTAACATTGGGCTCCTGGTTACTTTGCAAATTTCTGCAGCAGGCTTGAAGTTCTCCTCAAATATGGGTTTTTCTTTTCTATTGCATTGTCAGGCTGCAAATTTTCCTAACTTTTATGCTCTGCTTCCTCTTGAACACTTTGTTTAGAAATTTCTTCCACCAAATACCCAAAATCATCTCTCTCAAATTCAAAATTCCACAGATCTCTAGGGCAGGGGCAAAATGCCACCAGTCTCTTTGTATAGCAAGCGTGATCTTTATACCAGTTTCTAAAAACTTTTTCCTCTCCATCAGAGACCATCTCAACCTGGAACTTATTGTCCATATCACTATCAGCATTTTGGTCAAAGTCATTCAGCAAGTCTCTAGGAAGTTCCACACTTTCCCACATTTGCCTGTCTTCTTCTGAGCCCTCCAAACTCTTCCAACCTCTACTTGTCACTTACTTCCAATGCCATTTCCACATTTTCCGGTATCTTTACAGCAGCACACCACTCTACTGCTAACAATTTACTATATTAGTCTGTTCTCACACTGCTAATAAAGACATCCCTGAGACTGGGTAATTTATAAAGGAAAGAGATTTAATTGACTTACAGTTCCACATGGCTGGGGAGGCCTCACAACCATGACAGAAGGTGAAAGAGGAGCACATGTCACGCCCTACACGGTGGCAGGCAAGAGAGCGCTTGTGTAGGGGAACTCCCCTTCATAAAACCATCAGATCTCATGAGACTTATTCACTATCGTGAGAACAGCATGGGAAAGACCCCCCTCCCCATGATTCAATTACCTCCCACTGGGTCCCTCCCATGACACATAGGAATTAATGGGAACTACAAGTCAAGATGAGATTTGGGTGGATACACAGCCAAACCATATTAACATATACAGATACATGCATGTACATATATACATATAAGATGTTACCATTGAGGAAGACTGGGTGAAGTGTACATAGGACATTCCTGTACATTTTCTTTTCAATCTCCTGTTAATCTATGATTTCAAAATGAAAAAAAAAAAAGTAAGTGTATTAGGAATATTTTCTGTGCTCTTATATACATTTTAAGTAAATTTAAAGCCAGGTTTTTTGGGTTTTGATTTTTTTTTGGAAAAGATGCTCATCTTTGCCTTTTCAATATTGAGAAATGCATTTCCACACAGGCATTTTAAATTAGAATGCATTTATATTTGTGTCTACCCACATGTAGAGTGAAATCCGGAAATGTGCACCTTATGGTTGTGATTTATTGGCATGGAAGTTATCAAGTGTTAACTTTGAAAGACCTATACTTTGAAAGATGTTTGGAGTCCAAATAAACACATAGCTTATGTCTATGGAAAAACAGAAAGCTGGCTGCATCTAGTCAAGGATTAGCCCATTAAAAAACAAACACTTTAAAGTTCAATTCGATTTCCACATTCTTCAATTATTAGTCAAAATGCCCCTTGCACTGCAGATGTCCAAAAGAAAAATTTATATAATAAAAACTAACAGTTTTCCTGGAATTCGGACTATCCCATGTAATATTATATAATAATTAGCCCAGAAGAAAGTGATTCCAGTGCATTTTATGTGGTGGTGGGGGGGGACAGGTCTTGGAAGTATTTATTGTGGGAAACTTCTTAATGAATAAGCAATAAAACAATATCAATGGCTATCTGGATAATGTGTTCATTGATACAATGAATGTTATATACAATCCCATTGAAGTCTCAGGCCATTTGCAAAGAACCAAACATTTGGAATCAAATTATGATTTTAAAACTCATAACTTAAAATAAGACAGATCTTCATTTTCAGCCACCATAACTTCCAATTTTATTCCTGCCCTTTCTAGTAGGTATTATCAATGGTTTACTTGTATAATATAGTAGTTATTTGAATGTATGAGAAGAGTAATTAAAAATGTTGAATATTTCTAGTTTTTATTGTCATGTTTCTGATTCCTCATAGAAGTTAAAGCCTGCTAAAGTAGAAAAGTCATTTGTGTTTATTGTATGGCAATAAATAAGCAGTAAAATTTACCAACATATAATGCTTTATTCAAAGATCACATTGAAAATTTTAAGGGTAGACTGCTATCATCTGCTTGGCACAAATGCTTTGGCAAATTGGAATAAAATCTGCTTATACTGTTTTAATCTTGTACATCAACCTTTACTTATAGGTCATTGGGAGCTCCAAATGGGGAAGAGGAAAGGAAAAGTCTCAGAATAGAGTCTTCTAAGACTCTGACTATACACATTACTGTCTTTCACTTTAAATGCTCAGTCTAGTTACAATTCTAGTAGAAAAAGTTCCACTGGAAACGTCTATGGATTCAAGTCTGTAATAACTTTAGTGATGGCTAGTAGCATATGAAGTCATGGAAATTTCAACTATTATGACGTATCCCTCAAAAAGTATTAAAATAAAATGTTAGCCAAATACCCAAATGAAATTTGGTGTTTCTTTTTTCTGATAAGACCTTCTCTAAGAATTTTCTTTCCCAACAAATTATAAAATGAATTTTGAACATGGAGATATTTGCATTTTATTCTTTAGTTGGTGATTAATTTTGCTTACTTTTTTTGAAATTCACTAAAGGCAATTTGCTAAAAATAAAAGCAAATATCTAAAAACAATAAATTTTTATAGCAGAGGGGTTATATATTTTCCCCTACTCTGAGAAAAAAATGAGTCCTAGAGACATGAAATCAATAATCTCAGGTTAAACATAGCAATAAAAAAGTGGAATCTTCTAAATCCTTGTCAAATACTCTTTCAACTACATCATAAATATCAGCTTACTAAAAGTGTGCCCAAGGAATATCTAAACAACAAGGTATCCAATTTTTTTTTTTTTTTTTGAGACGGAGTCTCGCTCTGTCCCCTGGGCTGGAGTGCAGTGGCCGGATCTCAGCTCACTGCAAGCTCCGCCTCCCGGGTTTATGCCATTCTCCTGCCTCAGCCTCCCAAGTAGCTGGGACTACAGGCGCCTGCCACCTCGCCCGGCTAGTTTTTTGTATTTTTTAGTAGAGACGGGGTTTCACTGTGTTAGGCAGGATGGTCTCGATCTCCTGACCTCATGATCCGCCCATCTCGGCCTCCCAAAGTGCTGGGATTACAGGCTTGAGCCACCGCGCCTGGCCGGTATCCAATTTTTAAGTCAAATCCAAGTAATTATATATATTTGAAATTTTTAATAAGGAATGAAAATATGTAATTCAGATGTTTTATGTAAAAAAATTTACACACTACTTATTTCATAAATATTAAACAGCAATAAAATAAAATTAGAAAAGGTATAATCATGAAAAATATTAGTAGAAAACTAGAAAAAATACTAGTATGAAATTCAAACCATGGGTGTCTCATATTTTATGAAACAATGAGAAGTAAAACTAAAGAAACAAATAAGGAAAACACAACTGAAAAAGTTGAAATTAAAATTTGTCTCAGAGCTTACTGTAATTCAAGGTTAAAAGAGAAATATTATTGGCAGAGTGACCTCAGCAAGATAATAGAATAGGGGTTTCCAGTGCTAATTCTCTCACAGAAACTTTAATTTGAATGACTATCCAGGCACAAAAATATCTCTACAAGAGCTAGGAAATTCAGGTGAGAGATTATGGTACCTGGTTAGAGCACAGAAACAAGAAAAGATACATTGAAGAGGGTAGAAAGAACAGTTTCACATTATCCAGATCACCCCTCCCCAGACCTGTACAGCATGGAAAGAGATACACTTCACATAGAGTAAGGGAAGTAAAGTGAGCACTCAACTTTGCTTTGGACCCCTGAACCAGGCCTAATCCAGTGAGTCCTTATGCCAGGCCAACCCCTATGGGCCCATACTCCAGGCTAGCCTCTTGAGCACAGGCTCTAGACTCACCCCAGTGCCAGACCAGCCACCCTGGTTCCAGTCTCAAAGTCCATACCTGTAGCACCAAGCTCCAGGCTGGTCCCCATGGCTTTAGCCTGGCCTCTGAGGACTCAGACACAATGAGTATCCTAGGATGAGGTCAGTTCCTACAGTCCCAGATTCTATGTCTGTAAACTCCAGACCTACTCAAGTAGACCCAGGCTCCAGGCACACTTATGTGTTCAGGTGTGAGGGCTGGCTCTTGGTGACCCAAAAACCATGCTTGCCCCCCCTGCTGGCCAAGTCACCAGGCCAGTCTACCTAAGAAATCTAGCAGCAAGCCCACCCATGGTTCCTGCCAGCTGTCCTACCTGTAATCTTTGGAGAGTTTTCTAGTGAAAAGCTTTCCTGCCAAAACCACTGTGTAAAATCTAAAAAAGATGTCTACTTCTTCAAATCCAAAGACATCAATACAAAGCCACAATAATCTCAAATAATCAAAGAAACATGACATTACCAAGGGAATAGAAGACTTGATCAAGCAGAAGGAAAAAAAAAAAGACTAACTTCGAAGACAGGTCACTTGAAATTACCCAGTCAGAGGAACAAAGTGAAAAAAGAGGAGAAAGCCAATGAGACATATGGACACCATCCAGCAAACTAATATATGCTTTATGGACATCATAACAGGAGCAGAAACAGAGAAAAGGACAAAAACATATGAGGTCAGGAGTTCAAGACCAGCCTGACCAACATGGAGAAACCTCATCTCTACTAAAATTACAAAATTAGCCGGGCATGGTGGTGCATGCTTGTAACCCCAGCTACTGAGGAGGTTGAGGCAGGAGAATTGCTTGAACCTGGGAGATGGAGGCTGTGGTGAGCCAAGATCATGCCATTGTGCTCCAGCCTGGGCAACAAGAGCAAAACTCCATCTCAAAAAAGAAAGAAAAGAAAAGAAAAGAAAAACGAAAAGAAAAGAAAAAGAGAAAGAAAAAGAAAGAAAGAAAAGAAAGGAAAATTTCCCAAATCTGCTGAGGGAAATGAATATTCAGATCTATGCAGCCCAAAGAACCACAAATAGATTAAGCATAAAGGTATCTTCACTGAAACACACTATAATTAAATTATCAAAAGTCAAAAATAAAGCATTCTAAAAGTAGCAGAGAAAAACAACCTGTCACATAAAAGGGAATCTCATTATACATATGCATATTTCTCAGTAGAAACTTTGCCATTAGGAGACAATGGGATTATATATTCAAAGTATTTAAAACAAAAAAATAATTGGCACCCAAGAATACTATACCCCACACAGCTATCCTTCAGAAATGAGAGATAGAGTTTCTTAGACAAACAAAAGCTAAGAGAGTTCATCATCACTAGACCTTCCATACCAAAAAGATTTTTTAAAAGTTCAAGTTGAAATGAAAGGATACTAACTAGCATGACAAAAATGTATACAAGCTTATAACTCACTATAAAGGTAAGAATTTACTTAAATTTGGAATACTATAATACTTTAAAGATAGTACACATATCATTTCTATCTCTAGTATAAAATTAAAAGATGCAAGTATTAAGACTAATTATAGGTATAATAATTTGTAAATAAATACATAATATGAAACTATGTAAATTGTGATATAAATAACATGAAAAGAGAAATAAAAGTGTATAGTTTTTCTGTGCAACCAAAGATAAGTTATAAAATTAAGACAGACTGTCATAACTATGAGATGTTTTATTTAAACCTTGTGCTAACCAAAAAAACAAAAACAAAAAATCCTTTAGTAGATATACAAAAGGTAAAGAGAAATGAATCAAAGCATATCACTGCAAAAAACAAATCACAAAGAAGATAGCAACAGAGGAAAATAAGCTAAAAACAGTAAGAAAATTTTAATAAAATAGCAATAGTAAGTCCATCTAGCTATCAAGTATGTTAAATATACTTAGAATGGAATGTTCCCAACATAAAGAAATGATAAATATTTGAGATGATGAATATGCTAATTACCCCAACTTGATCACGATATATGTATCAAAATATCACTACATATCCCAAAAATATGTACAATTATTTTATATCAAATAGAACAGTTAAAGAAGATATAAAACTCTTCTGGAAGGAATTGAAAAAAACTGATATTATTTATTCCTTAAATATTTGATGGAATTTAACTGAAATCATCAAGACCTAAAGTTTTTCTTGTAAGAAAATTTTTACTACAATTTCCTTAATAGATTTAAAAAACTATTCAGATATTCTGTTTCCTCTTGAATAAATGTTCCTGTTGAATTTAACTGAAATCATCAACACCTAAAGTTTTTCTTGTAAGAAAAATTTTACTACAAGTTTAATTTCCTTAATAGATTTAAAAAACTATTCAGATATTCTGTTTCCTCTTGAATAAATATTGGTAGGTTGTATCCTTCAAGAAACTAATTTGTTTCACTTAATTATATCAATTTATTAGTATATATTTTTCTCACAGAATCCTTGGGGTGTCGCTTTGCCAGCTGGAAACCTCTGTGGTCAGTGGCACCTTTGGCCACGCTTTGCTCTGGCCTGCTGGGCTCATTCCACTGACTCAGCCTGGCAGGCTGCACTCGGTCCATGCTACTGGCCTGGATCCCACACCTGCAATGGACGAGCCAGTTGGTGTGTGAGTGAGCATGTGGTCTGGCCACTGTGCACAGCCAGGCATGCCAGCTGCAGTGGGGCGGGCAGCTTCAGGCACTGGAATAGGCTCTGGCTCCCTGCAAAACTGCAGCTGGACCAGGTATACCAGAAGTAGCTTCTATGTCTGACACCGGGAAACGCGGTGGTGCCCAGAAGCTTGGAGATACCAGGAACCACAGAGCACTAAAAAGAGTGTCACAACTCCTGCTGAGGGGAGGTCCTAGGTCTGGGCTCCCCAAAGGGCAGCAGCTCCTCTCTCCATCTCTCGCCTCTCCTTCTTGTCACCCTCAATGTGGCGAGCAAGGGGCATGTTTCAGCTCTGTTTGTGTTACAGCTTTTTTAGCCCCACCATTCCCAAGTCCCTGTCCTGCATCCAAGAAGAATGAGGTGTGCAGACAAGCAGAGGGTAAGCAAGACAAAGTGGAAATTTATTAAGCAATGGAACAACTCAAGAGGAAACTGACAGGGGCAGCTCCTCTCTGAAGACAGGGTGACCTGACAAGTGTTCAGCTCTCAGCAGAGAGGAGACCCTGGGGTGGTAGCTTGTCTCTGAGGCTGGTTGTCCCATTGTCTCCTTAAGTCTAGCTGAGTCCTGGGCCTTAGTGGGCCTCAGAGGAGAGGAAATGCATGCTGATTGGTCTATGGTGGCCGTAGGTGGGCCCAGAAAAAGCACCATAGGTTCCCATTCTGGTCCATGGGACTTGCAGCCCAGTCCCTGGGCTTCAGGCCTTCCCAGGCTTTAGGATGGGGCTTCACTGGGGACCCGCCCCTTTCCATCCAGGAGCCTGTCTGCCTATTACTGCTGTTTATGGTACCCAGGCTGTTCACGCAAAGGGGTACCTACAGACCAGCTGCCAAGCTGCTCTCAGCCTCCTCCCAGTGCTTTCTGGCATTCAAAATCTGGAGGGGGCTGAGGTTGCAGGGGGCTGAGGTTGCAGGGCCTGGCATGTCAGTGCTGCCCAGAGCATGTACACACCCGCCAGACTGCAACAGCACCCGGGCTTGGCCTCAACTTTGCTCCACACTCGGAGCAGGTGCCAGGAATGGGGAGAGGCCAGACAACTTGAGCAGGCACTTTCAGGCCTGCAGGGGTGGAGGGGGTTCCCAGGTCCACAGCCATGGCTTCGGTGCTTGCAGCTGCACCCGGGAGGGCAGAGCTACTGTCTGTCATTCTTGGTGGCTGCATCGGGCAGGTGCAACCATGATGAAGCCCCGCTTGACTGGTGGCTGGGCTTATTAGGGAGCAACCTCCCAGGCTGCCCCACTGGCCATCAGAGGCTGAGGACATCCAAGCTTACTCCAGAGGGTCCAGTGTCACCAAGCCCCACTGCTGCTCTCCTGTTCCATGGATGATGAAGCCACTGATGCACTGTCCAAGTCACGTCCACACCTGCTTTGTCCTCCCTGGAGGAGCAACCTGGGCCACTGTCCCCAAGACCCACAGTCCTGCATGGAGCTGCCCTTCCCCAGGTTGTGGAAACTCTGGGGGTCCTCGTCATGGTGGTCCTGCAGAGCTTCCCTATTCATCTACTTGCAGCCTGGGGCAGGGGCTCCAGGTCCTTGGCTGGGCCCCGGGCCGGCATCCAGGGCAGGGGTGACATCGCCATGGGTTCTTCCTGTAGCCCCAGTGCTCAGGGGAGGCCCAGGGCTCCCTGTCACCCTGCATATGGCCCTGCCCACAGGTGGATGCCTCTGGGAGTGGATCAGGGACCCTAGGCCCAGCCGTCAGTAGTGTCAGACTCGATGATCACCTCCATGCGGGGCAGATCCTGGGGATACATTCTCCAGAGACACCACACAGAGCCTCTTCCCGAGGCACAGGAACTTGGCGCCTTTGGGCAGGTGCTTGTGGGCTCCTGGGATGCTGTGGGGAGTGAGATGGAGGCTGTGGCAGAGGTTCCAGGCCTGGGATTGGGTCCTGCCCAGCCATGGGAGGGTGGGGGTAGCGCAGTCAGCTGCCTCAGGGACCAGGGGGGAGAGGTGACCTGTCTCTGCTGCTGCTCACACAGCCGTTCCTGCCGCCTGCACCCCGCTCCTCCCTGTTGCAGCTGGCGTGCTGGCAGCAGCCACTTCAGAAGGCCTGTCGCTGCCATCATTTTTACTTTCAATATTCTCTTAGCATCATTTTAATATTTATGGTGGCTGTAGTGATGTTCTTTCTTTCCTTACTTATATTAAATTTAGTTGCTTCTCTTTGTTTCTTGGTTAATCTGCATAGAATTTAGATGATATGATTGACCTTTTTAAAGAACACATTTTGCTTTCATTGATTTTCATTTTTTTATTCTTAATTAAATTGGTTTATTATCATTGTTACATATATGTGTAATTATGTTTTTTCAATTAAAAGATACAGTGGCTAAATGGATGAGTGAATAAAAAGACATTACAACTGATACCACAGAAATACAAATGATCATAAAAGACTACTCTGAACAATTATATGTCAGCAAACTGAATAACCTAGAAGAAATAAATTCCCATAAACACACTGCCTAGACAGAATCATTAAAGAATAGAAAATCTGAACAAACCAATAATGAGTGAGGTGACTGAATCATTAATCAAAAACTTTCTCCTTTCTCAAAAAAAGCCCAGGACCTGATAGCTTTACTGATCAATTTTACCTAACATTTAAAGAATGACAAATACTCATCTTTCCCAAACTCTCCCAAACAACTGAAGAGGAAGGAACACTTCCAAACTCATTTCATGAGGCCAGCATTACCCTGATAGCAAGATTAGACAAGGACACTATAGTAGCAAGTAAATAAATAACCCAATTACAAAGTGAGCAAAAGACCTAAATAAGACATGTCTCAAAAGACATACAAATGGCCAAAAGATATATGCAAAGCTCCTCAGCACTACTGATCATCAGGGAAATGCAAATCAAAATCACAATGAGATATCACTTCACATCTCTTAGGATAGCTATTATCAAAAAGCAGAAAGATAACAAGCTTTGGCAAGAATGTGGAGAAAAGGGAACCCTTGTAAACTGTTGATGAGAATGTAAATTGATACAGCCATTAAGGAAAACAAAATGAAGTTTCCTCAAAACATTAAAAATAGAACTACCATACAATTCATCAATCCCATCTCTGGGTATATATCCCAATGGAATAAAGTCAGCTTGTCAAAGATGTATCTGCACTACCATGTTTATTGCTGCATTATACACCATAGCCAAGCTATTGAATCAATCTGAGTCCATAAATTTTAAAAGATAAAGAAAATGTGGGGTATTTGTGTGTGTGTGTATACATATGTATACAAGAGGACTTCAAAAAGTTTATGGGAAATACATATTATGAAAAAACTATGCATGGATTTCAATTTTTTTTTGCACTAAAACTTATATGAACTTATTATAACATGCCTGATCAGGATCTAGTTTGAGGCACTAAAAAGGATAAGATAGCAGTTTGGATAAGTATTAATATAAGACAGCTTTCTGATGGTGTAGCTTGACTCAAGAAAATAATTCAGTTGCTAGAAAAGGAATGATAATGAGGTTTCATCTCCAGGGCCAACTCTGATCACTTTCTTACCCTAGAAAAAGAGCTGTACTCAATTATTCATGTCTGTCACAATCACAGGACAGGACAGGGAAAATAGTAGCACAAGTGTCATATATTTGTCATGACTGACTAGACCATGGGATGATCTACATATTCCTCATACAGTCTTCTGTAAATATAATTTATCTCATGTAGACTCATGATCAGGATTGGAGTACCAGTAATTCCATATTTAATTCTCCAGTGAAAACATACAATGTTGTGATTCTCAGTGTTATGGTTCTCAATGGCTTGTTGAAGGTAGATCCAAAAGTTTCAGAGACCTAGACAAGGAAGTGGTAAGTTTGAAATCTAAAAGTGAAACCTAAGCATCTAACTTGAAATTGCTGTTATTGTAACTTTGTTCTTTTCTCATTATAACACAAATATTTTATGTGTTTAAACATTTAAAAAACAATGCAGGGAAGGAAGGGAAAGGAAGAGAAAGGAAGGCAAGATACTCCAGGCTCCTCTTGTGTATTTCCTAACCTGGTTTTAGAATGAAAGACATTTCTCCAAAAAGCCTTCATTACTTTTGTTGGAGAATGACACTAGAAACCAAGACCTGGGCTCTAGGCATACTCAGTGATACTGGTATGTGGTTTCCTATAAACCTTCTCAGCTGACAGAGCAAAAATCATGTGTTTGTATTAATCTGTGTATATAAATATAGCTATAAATTTTTAAATGTAACCATTTATATCTTTATGAAGCTATATTCGATATGAGTTTATGCTAATGTCTTCAATTCTAATCCATTACCCCATAGGTTATTCTAGCTTCCTCCTCTTGCTTATCTGCACATTCCCACTCTAACAGAAAGAAACCAGTTCTTGCACCATCTGCCATCCATTTACTTAATTGCTCCATGCCAGTATACCTGCATAGCAAAATCAAAATTGTTAATCCAGACCCTCAAAAGAAGTAATTCTATTTATCAGAGCGTAGTGCTTAAGTTCAGTCTCTTTCCTTTAGTCTTATAGACTCCACTTATTTCCACACTCAGGTCAACACCTTACTCCCAATCCCTTTCAGTAAGGATGTGTCATACATTTGTAATACAGTTAGATTCTTTAGACACTTTCTGCATTCTATACCTTCATCTCCCAACCTCCTAAATGTTGTTTTTTTAATTTGCTGCATCCAAATTCATTCTTTGTTCTGCAGTTCTATTGGTTTTGACAAATGTGTAATGCCTTGTATCTACCATTTCATATCATACAGAATAATTTTACTGCCGTAAAAAATCCCTTTTCACCCATTCAACCATTCCTATTTTCATCAAATCTCTGTATCAGTTCTGATCATTGATCAGTTCTGTTTCTATGGTTTTGTCTTTTCTAGAATATCACATAATTGGAATCATTTAAGATATGTAGCCTTTTCATATTGGCTTTGTATATTTATTTATATACTTTGCATATTTATTTAATACTGGTTTAGTAATATTTATTTAAGGTACTTTCATATCTTTTTAAAATGACTCAATAGCCTTTCTTTCTTTCTTTTTTGAGATGGAGTTTTGCTCTTGTTGCCCAGGCTGCAGTGTAGTTGTGCCATCTTGGGTCATGGCAACCTCTGCCTCCTGGGTTCAAGCAATTCTCCTGCCTCAGCCTCCCAAGTAGCTGAGATTATAGGCACCCACCACCATGCCTGAAAATTTTGTATTTTTAGTAGAGATGGGGTTTTGCCAGGTTGGCCAGGCTGGTCTCGAACTCCTGACCTCAGGTAATCCACTCACCTCGGCCTACCAAAGTGCTGGGATTACAGGCATGAAACACTCGGCCCAGCCAATAGTCCATTTCTTCTTGGTAAGTAATATTATATTGTATGAATATACCACAGTTTATTTATGTGTTTGACAAAGATACAAAAATAAATTCCATTATTTAAAAAAACTTTTATTTAAAAAATAAACGTGCTGGACCTGGTAAAAAGTGTTTGGCTTTTTAGGCTCAAGTTTTAAAATAATTTAAATGCTACGTGTTTTAACAATTCTAAGAATTATTTGACGTTTCTATATATTATAAATCAAAATGCCTATAAAACAAACTGAAATGTTATTATAAATATGATTGTAGTTTAAGTTACTAAAGTTCAGGTATGGTTTCTTTCAGAAAATATGTCTTTACTGATCTAGAGATAACTGATATGCTCAAATAAGATAGACAGAACAAAGACCTTTAAATATTAAAGGCGTTGAAAAATATTTTTCCTTTTATATGATACTCTAGTCTCTTGGTTTGAGGCTATGATCCTGGTATGTTTGAACAAAGAAATAGAGAACTGGACCCACCTTAATAAAGGGTGGTTTTTATATATTTACAAATATAAAAAAGAGGCATCAAAGAGGGACAAGACAACCCAATGGCAGTCAACATCCGCATAAGAAGGAGGTCTAAATGAAATGGAAAGAAGTTCTGGTGGTCATCCAACCCCTTGGGGTCCTGGTTGGAGTAGGAGATGGACCACATTCATGTGGATTTAGCAAAAGAAAATATTTTGAGCATAATGACAGCAAGCTTTCCATATTTCAAAGAAACTGTTTTCCCTTATAATTATTTTGTGAATAGGTACTTTGAGACTATGTAAAATTCCATTCCTCATTCTACTTGCTCCCATTGGTTTTAGCCTCTCTTTATGTTTCTTGCCTGAACTACTTATTATAATGATGGCTGCCAAATGGTGACTTTCTAATCCTACAACACCTTCCATATCTATTAGTTGATTTGTTTATTAAATTTTACCAGCAGTGCATTAGTCTGTTCTCATACTGCTATAAAGTAATACCTGAAGTTAGGTAATTTACAAAGGAAAGAGGTTTAATTGACTCACAGTTCAGCATGGCTGAGACTAGGTAATTTATAAAGTAAAGAGGTTTAATTGACTCACAGTTCAGCATGGCTGAGACTAGGTAATTTATAAAGTAAAGAGGTTTAATTGACTCACAGTTCAGCATGGCTAAGGCGGCCTCAGGAAGCTTACAATCTTGGCAGAAGGAAAAAGGGAAGCAAGGCACTTTTTTCACAAGGCAGCAGGAAGAAGTGCCCAGCAAAGGGGGAAGAACGCCTTAAAAAACCATTGGCTCTCATGAGAACTCACTCATTATCCCAAGAACAGCATAGGGGAAAGTGCCCCCAATGATTCAATTAACTCCACCTGGTCTCTCCCTTGAAACATGGGGATTATGGTGATTACAATTCACGATGATGTTTGGGTGGAGACACAAAGCCTAACAATATTATTCCTCCCCTGGCCGCTCCCAAATCTCATGTCCCTTTCACATTTCAGAACCAATCATGCCTTCCCAACAGTCCCCCGAAGTCTTAATTTATTCCAGCATCAACCTAAAAGTCTAAGTGCAAAGTCGCATCTGAAACAAGGCAAGTCCCTTCCACCTATGAGCCTGTAAAATCAAAAGCAAGTTAGTTACTTCCTAGATACAACGGGGACACAGGCATTGGGTAAATACACCCATTCCAAATGGAAGAAATTGGCCAAAATGAAGAGGCTGCACACCCCATGCAAGTCTGAAATCCAATGGGGCAGTCAAATCTTAAAGCTCCAAAATAATCTCCCTTGACCCCATGTCTCACATCCAGGTCATGCTGATGCAAGAGGTGGGCTTCCATGGCCTTTAGCAGCTCTGCCCCTGTGGCTTTGCAGGGTACAATCCCACTCCTGGTACCAATTTACTGTATTAGTCTGTTCTCATGCTGCTATAAAGAAATATCTGAGACTGGGTAACTTATAAATGAAAGAGGTTTAATTAACTCACAGTTCAGCATGGCTTGGGAGGCCTCAGGAGACTTACAATCATGGCAGAAAGTGAAGGGGAAGCAGGCACCTCGTCCACAAGGTGGCAGGAAGGGGAAGTGCCAAGCGAAGGAGGAAGAGCCTTATAAAACTATCAGATCTCGTGAGAACTCACTCACTCTAATGAGAACAGCGTGGGGGAACCACCCTCATGATTCAATTACCTCCACCTGATCTCTCTCTTGACAATTGAGGATGATGGGGATTACAATTCAAGATGAGATTCAGGTGGAGACACAAAGCCTCACCACATCACACGGTAACTCAAAGATTTCTATTTTATCCAAGAAGTTACATTCTTTCTATAATTGTTTATTTTCATGCTCCAAATATTTCAGATTTGGCATGTAGGAGATTTTTAAGGCTTCCTCCTGTGTCCTTTTGAAAAATCCTCATGTTTTCAGAATCTCCACACTTTCTGGTTGATCAAGATATTTCAAACTCATCTTACTCTTTTCTGCCCTAGCTTTAAAATTAGCTATTTTCCCAAGAAACCTTGGTTCCTTTTAGTGGCCAGTGGTATTTCAAAATCAAGTTTCTTCACTGCTTAAGGTGTAAGTGCTCCCAGGGCCTCTCAGTGGACAAAGTTAAAATATATTTGTGGATATATTTAAATATATTCACATACACATATATAAACACATATGTGCATCTTAATATTTGTAATTAACTAACTGAAAACTAAGAGTTCACAGAAATGACTCCAGATCCAATTTAACACCTAAGAGTTTTTTCTAACTTTCCTTTCTTCCATATTTTTACTTTGTTTCTCCAACTATAAGAAAACTGGTTCCCATTATCCTCAGAATATTATCTTATTTTTTTCAATATACATTAATGTACTCAATCTCTTGACTCCACTTTAACTAAATGATCAACATAAAACCTTACAGTAATGGGGCAAACTGACATGTGCCACCAGATACAATACAATGAGAAAACCAAAGCATCACTTTTGTGTTACTCAGGCTCAAAATACATAACCTGGGTTTAATCAATTTGAACCTATCCAAATTGAGGAGCAGTTAAAATACCTGATGCTTAATCTTCAAAAATGTCAAAAACATGGTGGTCAAAAAAATACCAAAGAACTGTTCCAAGTTGACAAAGACTAGAAACAAAAAGCCATGAAAGAAAAAAACTGGAAAAAAGTAAGACAACTGGATGTAACTCATGTTACAGTGGATCCTTCAGCTATATAGCCAATTATTGAGACAATGGGCAAACTTAAAGTGTCTGGATGAAATCTAATATCAGAATTATTTGTCTTGTTCTTATAACTTTTCTGTAAGTCTTTGGTTGCATTTTTAAAAACTCTTGATTGTATTTGAACTTAAACATATGATTTGGTAGATAATATATAGCATTCTATGATATGATAAAGCTAATACAAATGTTATGCATGATATAAAGGCAAAGCTTGTTGCTCAAACAGGAAAAGAAAAATGATTTTATAACACTAATGTTAGAACAAGGAAAAAATAAAAGTAAATTTAGAACTAAAGAAAAACACTGCATTTGTTTTTATGTTTATAATTTCAACTTTTATTATCGATTAAAGGGTGCATGTGCAGGTTTGCTATATGGGTATATTGTGTGACACTGAGATTTGGGGCACTAATGATCACCCCCTAGTAAGCATAGTATCCAATAGGTGTTTTTCAGTCCACACCTTCCTCCCTCCCTCCCCTGTCTAGTTGTCCCAGTGTCTATCGTTCCCATCTTCATATCTATGTGTATTCAAGGTTTATTTAGCTCCCTCTTTTAAGTGAGAACATGTGGTATTTGGTTTTCTGTTCTTTAGTTAATTTGCCTAGAGTAATGGCCTCCAACTACATCCACGTTTGCTGCAAAGAACCTGATGTCTTTTTTTAATGGTTACATGGTATTTCATGGTATAATATACCACATTTTCTTTATCCAGTTCACCGTTAGTGGGTACCTAGGTTGATGCCATATCTTTGATATTGAAACACTGCATTTAATAAAAGTCCTAATGTTTCTACTTTGCCATTCAATTTGCTAGCTGTTCTCACTTGATCTTAATGTTAAATAACATTTTTACCCAGTGTTCATATTTTGATCATTTAAATTAATTTCAATGTAAAGAATGGACATCTTTTTGGAGAGGACCAAATTCCACAGGTGGGGTGTGAAAATTTAAGATGTGGTTGGAAAATTTTATCCCAATATATGAAAGAAACTATCAAATATAACTTCTATTGGTATTAAAAAGAACAAATAAGCCATTTTAAAGGAATTCCCATTTCCAGGTTTTGTTGGATTGCATATTTGAATTAAAAAAATGTATAGTCAGGCCAGGGTCAGTGGTTCATGCCTGTAATTCTAGCACTTTGGGAGACCGAGGTGGGTGGACCACTTGAGGCCGGGAGTTCGAGACTATCCCGGCCAACATGGCAAAACCCTATCTCTACCAAAAATGTAAAAAGTAGCCAGGTGTGGTGGCATGTGCTTGTCTCCCAGCTACTTTTACATGGGAGGCTAAGGCAAGAGACTTGCTTGAACCCAGGAAGCAGAGGTTGTAGTGAGCCAAGATGACAACACTGCACTCCACAGAGTAAGACTGTCTCAAAAAAGATTAATTAAAATAAAAGTATATACATAAAACAGTACGCTCAACTGGAGCAAACTGAGTCTTTAAAAACCAAAGATACGTGTCTGCATATGCTCATGGCAGCACTATTGTCAATAGCAAAGACATAGAATCAATCCAAATGCTCATAAATGATAGGCTAGACAAAGAAAATGTGGTACATGTGAACAATGGAATACTATGGATCCATAAAGAGGAATGAGATCATGTCCTTTGCAGGGACATGCATGAAGCTAGAAGTCATTATCCTCAGCAAACTAATGTAGGAACAGAAAACCAAACACCGCATGTTCTCACGCATAAGTGGGAGCTGAACAATGAGAACACATGGACACAGGAAGGGGAACAACACTCACTGGGGCCTGTTGGGGGCTAGATTGCAGGAATAGAGAGCCTTAGGAAAAATAGCTAATGCATACTGGGTTTAATACCTAGGTGATGGGTTGATAAGTGCAGCAAACCGCCATGGCACACGTTTACCTATATAGCAAACCTGCACATCCTGCACACGTACCCCAGAACGAAAAATAAAAATTAAAAGAAAAAAAAAACACTAGTCCATAATGTTACACAACAGATTGTCAAATGGAAAAGTGTTTGCTACCCAGGAGACATATCTACCTACCTCCTAAAAGAAATTGTACACTCAATTACCTAAAATATAAATAATTCATAACTTCAGTGGATACAACCAATCGCAAAAGGTCAAGTTGTAGACTGTGGAAGCAAACTGGGATCAAGGTTCTTAGATTAGAAATGGGCTAATGGAATACAATAAAGAGTCCAGAAATATATTCATAGGCATATAAATGTTGGTTTACAACAAAAATAGCATTGCAATGAAGTGTGGAAAAGAACTTCATCAACTGAATAGTTAGGGGGAAAATGAACCTGGACCCCTGCCTCATAATCTAAACAAAGATCAATTCCAGTGTAAATTAGGAATTCCTAAATGAAAGTTTAGAGGAAATAGTTTATATATAGATAGATAATGTTTATTATTTAAATAGTAATAAATTTTAAAATTAAAATTTATATTTAGTAATTTATTTAAATTATTCAAACTCATTTATATAAACATGTGTTATATAATACATATATACATATATGTATATATGTATTTTATATATATACACATACATATATATATATGAGTGCAGTGGCACAATCAGATCTCTTGAACTCCTAAACTCAAGGGATCCTCCTGTCTCAGCCTCTTATGCACCACCATGCCCAGCTAATTTTTAATTACTTTTTGTGGAAACACCATATTGCTATGTTGCCCAGATTGTTCTTGAACTCCTGGTTTCAAGCAGTCCTCCTGTCTTGGCCTCCCAAACTGTTGGGATTACAGGCGTGAGCCCCCACACCTGACCTTATTAATATGTTTTTTAATATTTTAGCTAAACAGAAAAGGTAAAATAATAAAACATAGGAGAATACCTTATGACCTTGGCATGGGCAAAATTTCTTAAACAGAATACAGAAAGCATTAATCATGAAGAAAAGAATCAATTTTATGAAAAAAATCATTGAATTAAGAACTTTTTATAAAAAGACACTACATATCAAAAGGCAAAACAGAATAGGAAAAGATATCTGCAATATATTTATATGACAAGAGATTCCTATCCTGAATGTATTAAGACAACCTAGAAATAAATAAGAAAATTACAGAAATGGAGAAATGGGCAAAAGATATGAAAAGGTACTTCACAAAGTAGTTTATTCACATGGCTAATAAGCAAATGAAAAGATATTCAAAATAATTAGTTACTAGATAAATGCCCATTAAAACCATAGTTCTATACAATTACATACCTATCAAAATGGCTCAATCAAATTGATTAACAATCTCAAGTGTTGACAAGAATGCTAAACAATTGAACCTATCAAACACTGCTGATGATTACGTGGATAGGTTCAATTTATAAAAATTCTTTGAGCCATGTACCTAAGATTTGTTATTGTAGCATATATAAGTTAAACGTAATTACACAAGTTTACACAAGTATTTATCAATTGAAGAGTGACTGTGTTTTTATAATATTAATATTTCTGATTCAAAAGCATCATATATATTTCATCATATATATTTGTTCCAAACTTGTTTCAGGTTTGTTACAACTTTTTGTTTCTTCCCAGAAAGGTCCTATTTATTACTCATAACATGAACTTAATATATTTGCCTGAATGGAAGACTATCATCTCAGTACAAGATGTGTTGTGGCGATCTGGCATGCAATTTTGTCAGATTGGCCTTCTCCTCACTTACGCAATTATATGCAAATAGTACTATAAATAACATGTAAATTTATCACTTGAGATAATGAACAAATTTTAATGTGGTCTGAAAACTGATAAAGCACTTTAGAAAACTTCAGTACAACTCTGGTGTAATTACGTGAATTTCAAAATATATTTAAAGCAATTTTGTTGCTAGTAAACTTGATAAGCATATTATAAATTTCCAGAAATGGCTATGGGGGAGTTAATTTTATACAGTGTAAAGTCTCAAAAAGGTAAAGAAAATCACCTGCATAAACTCCATGATGTTAATACAGAAATACTTAGATGACACAGAGTGCTATTTTTGTTCAGCTCTGATAAATGTTGAGAAGGGAAGAAAGAGGGGAGAATTGAAAATGCTGAAGCTCTGGAGTCATGGATACCTGAATATGAAATAAATGTCTTTCTTGTTCTAGGAAAGGAATTGTGAAAAGCATACGTGCGCGTGCGCACACACACACACACACACACACACACCATGTATACAAGAACTTAAGTTCCCCAAAAAGTCACATTAACATAAAAATTACTAGAATGCTATAGACAAATACACACTTTAAAAAAGTTTAGTCTTACATGAAATAATTTTTTATTCAAGAATATGCCTCCAATTTTATGAAAATGATAAGTGGGAAAAAATGCAATATAGGTTGAGTATGCCTTATCCAAAATGCTTGGGACCAGAAAGAAGTGTTTTGGATCTCAGATTTTTTTCAGATTTTGGAATATTAGCATATATATGCAAATATATATGTATATATTTATAATATATATGTGTGTGTATGTGTATGTGTGTGTGTATAAATATACACACACATAAAATAAGATATCTTAGGGATGGGACCCAAGTCTAAACATGAACTGAAATTTATTTATATTTCAGATAAACCTTATATACATAGCTTCAAGTAAATTTACACAATATTTTAAATAATTTTCTGAATGAAACAAAATTTTGACTGCGACCTGTCACATGAGGTTGGGTATGGAATTTTCCGTTTGTGGTGTTATGTCAGCACTCAAAGAAGTTTCAAATTTGGGAACATTTTAGATTTTGAATTAGGGATGTTCAACCTGTACATTTCAATGCAAATAGCTTCATGCCCAAATTTAAAAGAAGCTGTATGTTATATGAAGCTTTATAATTGCGACCAATTCAAGAAATAGGCAATGTTACTGAGATCTCCTCCAGGGCAAGGACCACAGGTCATTTATCCCCAGTGCACACCGTAATGTATGGCACACACAAGATACCTGACTAATGTTTACTGAATGAGTGAAGATGAGATAATAAGAAAGTGATTGAAGAAAGTTACTGGAGATGGGAAGCTGTCTTTCATTAGGTAAGTTTACTGTTTCTATTATTGTAACTGCCTCTTTAAGCCTGTTTTCGAGAGCTGGAAGTCAAACCAAGACATCAAGTACTGGCAAACTGATCACTCAGTTCAGAGTGAATTTTGAAATATTTGTGAAAAATTCATCTTTCCTTCAAATAACAGTATAGAGAAAAACATATACCCTTCCTTGCAGACAAATGAGTTACTATTAAAAGACCAAGTAAAGTTTAACCAGGATTTGAGTTCCTTCGAAATGTGTACTATCAGAGTTAGAAGCCTATGGTTTCTTTTGGCATTTGGGGTATCAAGCCCCCTTTCTTTATAGTTTTTTAAATGTTGAAGAAATAACTATACTGTGTGTGCAAAATAGAAAACATCCAGCAGAAGCTAGTTCTCACAAAAAATGCCTCAAATACCATTTAAGTGATTTACAGAGTAACTGCACTAATCCCATAAACTGATTTGAGATTAGCTTTGTGAAAGGTGAACAGGGCAGATTTATATCCTAGCTGAAAGCTTCAAGCTAGGAATCAATTTGGACACACTTTGTTCTTTCATTCCTTTTGAGTGCAAAAGCAGCTTGCACTTGGCTCTGTGAGAAATCTAGAAGAGTTGTCTTTAGTTCATGTCTCCTCTATTTGTTTTTCAAACAGAAGCCACCCTCCATGAGCCAACAGAAAGCTCTGGAGAAAACATTAGGCCTTGACAGTAGCCTAAAGATCGGAGACAAGAACTGACAGAATAATTAAAATATACGTGCTTCTTGTGAAGATAACTTTTCTTTTTTCTTTTTTTGATATATACTATTATTCTAGGAGCTACCACATTTGAAAAATACAAACCTTCCAAGGTTTTTAAAGTTCTGTAAAATGGTGAACCCGTGTATCTGGTGTGTGGAAAAGGCAAAGACAGCAGAGAACATCTCTGCAGTGTTGTAGTCTGCAGGCTGCATGTTTTGGTACCTACATATTCAAAAATACTAACGTGTACATTTTGCTCTTCTATTTTCACTTTCCTGAGTCTAAAAGTTTCTTGTTTTTTAAGAATACTCTATGGAAATGCAGATATATCCCTTGAATATCCAAGTGAATGTCCTTGTCAGCTAACTTCCAGGAACCATATCAGAACTTTGAAGAATTAGGGTATAGAGAAATATGATGTGTTATGTCAAAAACAAGGAAACAGAGAGGTTGAGATAATTTATCTACATAAATTGTAAAATATGATTCAATTTTTTTATTTCCTTACTTGAACCTGAAGTCATATTAATGCCAGTTTTAGTGAAAAGTTGACCCCAACTACATTGAGGTAGAAGCAAAGAAATAACATCTGAAAATAAACCTATTCACAATGCACTTCCATTCTGTCTAATCCCAACAATTGCTACATGAGAATAATTCTTACTGCTTACTAGTACCTGTTTATGTATAAAAGTTTCATTTTTTCATACTGTGTGGTTAAGAATCTTTGGTATAAAAACAATATTCTCAGGAATAAGAACTACAAAAGCAGAACTCTTCTCAATATAAAGTGATATAAATTCAAGGACTGGGGTAGAATTACCTGCTCACAACTCGGAAAACTGCTGAATGTGTGGTTCATTCCATTAACACTGTACCTTCACAATTAAGAAATGGTTGCAGAAAGAAGATCTTTTCATGGATTTTGGGATGTCTGCATTCAAATATATGAAATCATTTTCCCATTTATTTCAAAATGACAATTTCTATTATACTGAAAGTGCATTTCTAAACACACATTATCTGATAAGCTACCAATGTCTTCCCTTATGTATTGCTTCATTCAGAATACTGAGAATGAAAAACTGTTTTGGAGGCTGTACAATACCACAAAGGAAACTATTGATTCATATTTCCATGCTTTCCCATTGTTTTTTATAATACGTTCATTTTAAAAATATTTAAAAGATAAAGATAATTTTAATCTCTTATTTTAGCTATTAGATCTTCATTTCTCATTTTCTAAACTCTACTAACAAGAAGCCCAACATGTATTAACCACCTGAAGAAATATTTTTAACCTATCTTTGCTTTCTATACTCAAGTTGGATATTCTAAATATACTTACTTAAGCTATTGTCCCAGTAACCTCAGGAATCAACTCTACACTTTAGCATTCATGCTTTATGCATTTGTATTATGCAAACAATTTTAACAGAAAATTTTATAATAAACTGAGAGGAGTTAGAAGTAGAGATTGGGAAAGCAGTAAAGGATAGAAACACGGAAAGGAAATTCATGACTCTAACCTTAGAGACATATAAAGCTAATCTAGGTAGCTAGAGGACAGTTGTGCAGGATTATTTTTAAGATAGTGGTGAATTATAAGAAATACCTGAGCATGTCTCTACATCTTTAATTAATACAAACTTCATTTTGAAGCCCTGTCCACTTTTTTTAGAAAAGTAACTTTTGGTTACTTAACACTGCAAATATATTCAAGTTAAATTATTTTCTAAAATTATTTTTGATACAAGGTAATTGATTTTCATATTGTGGATTTTGATTTTAAACCATAATCAAAAATACAAATAAGTGTTCACTAACATGACTTTAGGAGTATTTCATTCTATTTCAATTCCGTGAAAATTATAAACCTATCCATAGCCTATGTGGAAACTGTTCACTTGTATAGTATTTGATTACCTAGAACAGAGGTCAGGAAACTATGACTCATGGGTGAAATACAGTCTGTACCCTATTTTGTATGTGCTGTGAACTAAGAATTATCTTTTATATTTCTAAGGGGAAGCAACAAAGCAGTTAGGAGGAAAAGTAGGAGGAGCAGAAGAATGGGGATGGAAAGACAAAGCAGAGGAGAAAGAAGAAAATGAGGCAGGCACATGTCCACAAAGCTCAAAGTATTTCCTATCTTTTCCTCTACCAAAACGTTTTCTGATTCTGATCAGATGATCACCTTCACCCAACAATCTAGAAATAATCCAAACCCCTACGTTATTATATAACAACACTGAAGTTATATAACAGTTTTATGTTATATGTTCATAGAACACATGTGTAACCTATTCTCAAGACTTTCCCAAATTATTGTCTCTTGCTCTCTCATGTAAATCTATGAATTATTAGTTTTAGAGCTCCCTACTAAGTCTTCACCATTCACCAATGATGCCAGGGTGCTGTGGAGAATGTGGCAAATGCAGGACGTACTTGGACTCAGCCACTTCTGACCTTTCTTATTCCAATGTACTCTATTTGAATATCTGCTTTCAGTGACTTAAACATGAGTTTAAGGCCAATTGCTCCTAAGAGCATCAGCTACCAGCCCCACTCCTTCCAAACCCTTTGTTTACAGGAACATTGAGCCTCTGAGCCTGTCACTGGGAGAACTTCCTTTTATTGTAACCCTATTTAAACCATATAAATACACTTTCAGTAACAAGTTGATGAGATAGCAGTGCCATCTAACAGTTGGAAAAGTTAATACCACAGATCTAATATATAGGTATTATGAGAGAGTAATTCAGTGTTTTGTTCTTTTACTGAAAAGTGACTATTTGAATTCAAGGGAGCCTAAGATATTCCTCATGCTTCTTAAAATGATACTCGTTTTTCCTTTCTTTTGCTAAGGCATATCTTAAAGTAATTTTCTTTTACCCTGGGGTTCCACATTCAGATTAACTCAAGTCACCACTGACCATGTATTACCCCTCACAGTTGGTTAACAGAGTTAGTCCATATTGAACAGAACATGGAGATGTCTGGAACCCAAATTTGACTCAAATTATCCAGTTGATTTGCCTTTATAGTTGTTTGAGAAGCATGAAAGTTAAGTTATCCTAAAGTCCATGATACCGGGATAATGGTCACCAAGTAAAAGTTTAAACATTCTCACCTGGGCCGGGCACGGTGGCTCACGCTGTAATCCCCAGTACTTTGGGAGGCCGAGGCAGGCAGATCACCTGAGGCCAGGAGTTAGAGACCAGTCTGACTAACATGGTGAAACCCTGTCTCTACTAAAAATACAAAATAATTAGCTGGGCATAGTGGCAGGTGCCTATAATCACAGCTACTCTGGAGGCTGAGGAGAATTGCTTGAACCCAGGAGGCGGAGATGGCACCATTGCACTCCAGCCCAGGCGACAGAGTGAGACTGTGTCAAAAAAAAAAAAAAAAAAAAATTATCACCTGGAGAAGTATGCAGGTTTGCAGTTGCTGCTGATCATTGAGATTTGTACACTCCACCAATAATTCACTTTGGGTATGAAAAATACCATGTTTTAAGACATTTTAGGTATCCACCCCACACCTAGCATAGCAAGGATATCTTCTCTAAAAATTTTTAAGCTGTTTTTTAAATCTAAGAATTGGGCATAACATTAAGAGTAATGAAGACACCTGGTTGGAAATGTATATTAACCTCTAATCCTTTTAACAGTCTTTCACATGTATAGTATACCATTTTACCAATTTTCTCACACTAAATTTCTGACCAGTGACATATCAACAAGTTGTTATATAACATGAAAAGCACACTTATAGAGATGGAGGGGTTCCAGACACGAATGAGATGTTACCCTGTTGTTAATGGATTTATAATATGACAGGCAAAATTAAAAATGTACACAACTATCTTTAATAGAAACAATCAGACTAGTAGCTTAAAGGTGATATAAAGTGCTATGATGTTTTTGAAAATAAATCAGCTTCTGCACAGGCGAAGAACAGGGAATCCTCCACAGAATATGACATTTTGGGTGAGCCCTAAGGGACTGATAATATTTAATAACAAAATAGAGCAGTAACAAATCTTAGATCAAGATAATAGCAAGTACAAAAGAGGATAGTTGAATAAGCAAAGAGCATATTTGAAAAGGTATATTTGACTACCCATAGAAAATGTTTAAGTAAGCATAAAAGGAGTCAAATTTAATATGGAAAACTGAGTGACTTACTAAGGAGTTTAGAAATTACAGGCAAATAGGAAATCACTAAAGTTTTCTGATAAGGTAATGGCTATTACTTATTCAAAATATTTATGAGGTTCTTCCTCTACATAGGACAGATACAGTCCGTAAACTTCAGGATCCTGGCATCTAATGGAGGGGCAGAAAAAAGAAATACAAAGTAAGATGATATGATTTCTCACAGAGGTTGGCAGAAATCAACTTTAGAAAAATCTGTCTTGAAATAACTAAAGAATGATGGTGAGAGAGAGACAGAAGGCAGAGAGGCTACAGCAGTGAGAAGCAGTGGGGTGCCTCAGAGAGGCATCTGAACTTTGGAACTCAATAACACTAGATTTTAACTCTAGAACAAGCACTTACTGGCTGTGTAACCTTGAGCAACTTGCTTGACCTTTGTTAGGTTGACTTTTCACATCTGAAATTTGAGTTAATAGGGCCTACTTCCTAGAGAGTTGTGAACATTAAATGAGATAATACATGAAAAGCACCTGGCATCAAAGAGGCAATCAATAGTGGTAGCAATTATTGCAACATCACTGGTAAGAAATAATGAAAGCTGCAGTAGGGTGTTGGCAATCAGAACACAAAGGCAAAAGTGGAGGGAAGGTGCATGGCAAAAGCACACTCTGTGGCAGTGGATCTCAAATGAAGTCGTGCCTGTCTTAAACAGCAAATGTTTCCATGTCCCATCTGAAGACACTCCAATTCAGGAGGATAAATTGAGGTAAATCAAGTAATTCTTGGTGGTTTATAGTTCAGAATTTGAGAAATACTGTCCTATAGGAGTTGGTTACTGGCTGGACATTGGGGAAAAATAAAAGGGAGCATTGAAAGATGCTCAGAGCAGAGGTTATTAATCCAAAGATGGTGAATCCTCAAGAATAAAGGATTGAATTCAGAGTTTAGGAATCAGCCTCAAATAGAGGTCTGTATGAGCCTTTGTCTAAGAAAAAAATCCATACCCTTCATGAGGTACTCAAAGATATTTCTATTCCAAAAAGTTTAGTTTCACAATTTAGAAATTATGGGTATAACAGGGATAATGGTTAGGAATAGAAATGGAATAGTAAGAATGACTCATTCAGTCTGGGATATATCCTGCAGGGAGTTCATTATGTGATCAGGAATCTAGTATAACATTTGTTCTAGAAGGTACATTTCAGAGGCATCTATGGAAGGATGTGAAGAAACACCATGGTGTGTTGGGGGGAACTGTAGAGTGAGAAATGAGGGGAGAAAATAGAATGAAGACAGATCTAGGAGTTTGAATAATGGCCACATAGAGTGGATAAAGAATGAGTGGTCAGTGACAGAAAGACAAATACTGCATGATCTCACTTACATGTGGAATCTAAAACAGTTGAACTCATAAAACTAGAGAGGAGAATGATGGTTACCAGGGTCTGGGAAGATGTTGGTCAAAGAATACAAAAGTCCTGTTAGACAGAAGGAGTAAGTTCAAGAGATCTATTGTACAACATGGTGATTATAGTTAATAACAATGTATTATATTTTAAAAATCACAAAGATTTTGAGTGTTCTCACCACAAAAAAATTATACTAGCCTAATTGAGTCATTTCACAATATGTACACATTTCAAAATATCTTAGTGTACGCAATACATATAATTCTTATTTGTTGTTTTAAAAATATATACAAATGAATGAATGAATGATCAGTAGAGGAAACCAAGAAGAAGAGACCAGAGAGAAGGAGGAAGAATGAAAGGAAAGTTCCCTCAGGAAAGCCAAGAGAGGTAGCACTTTCCAGAAGGAGAAAAAGTTCAACGATGTTAAATAGCTCAGAAAGGTCAGAGAGCCCGGGGAAGATTATTAAAGTTGTTTATTTGGTAATCAGCCACATCAGAAGCACAATTTCCAGAGAGGAGATTGGGGTTGGGCTGCAAATGGTTAACGATGGAATTAGTGAGCATTAATTAATATACTTGTTCTAAGATCATAAATTATAATTTCTCTAAAGAAAACAGGACTTCTGTTAAAGGCCTTATCGCATTGAAATTCTACTTAAATTGCTTACTCCAGTAGCAAAAAGAACCACAATGTGGGGGAATGTGAGACCACTCGGGTGCAGCTTTAAGCTTAATACCTAGAGTTGTCCATTTCCAAATGAGGACTATCCCCAGTAGCCATAGAGACTGATTCAAAAGCCAATTACTTCTGTGCGCCTCTATCCCCTACTTTGTCTGATTTGTGGTGAAGGCTAAGCACAGAGGGAAAACGTCAAATAAAACGTTCACTGTCTCCATAAAATATCCTCACATTACAAGAAGATAATCCTGCTTCTTTGAACTAGCTAAAAACTGACCTTCCCTCACTCAAAACTGCCTGTAAGAGTCCCAGGACAGGTTGTTCTGACATTCTTTTAACATCATCTCATCATCACAGCCAAAACTAATCACAAGAATATTACCCGTTGACAGGTGCATTTATTCTGTCAATTAAATCAGATGGTTAAATCGAAATGTGCCCCAAATCTCTCTTGTTTGCATTATCCATATTGGCGTTTCTTGGCCGTGGTTCATTGCTGGCTGGAAGTCGTCCAGCCCCCACAGAGTCACTTTGCAATATTGTGCCAGCAAGTTTCCATGCTCTGCAGCAGCCACTCCAGCGAGGCCAGAACAGCACTACAGGACTGACCTGGAATGTTATATTGCTTCACTAAGATTTATTAAAAAATGGAAGGAGGGAGACTTAGATCAATGTTTTTGGAATAGGAGAGGATATATCACCTCATGGCTAAGCACAGGTGACACGTGGGCAATGAAGCGGAGATGCTAAAGACAGGCAGTGAAAAAGGCACACGGAAGATGAAACCAGCCATACGCCTCCAGCTTTCAGCCCCTTCTCTAAAACTCTCCTTCATCAACATGTCCAAAGGAAAGCAGTCTCTTAAAGGCTGACTCCTGTTTTTAAGACCATTTCCTTACGAAAATATGCAAATATAATCATAACAAGCAACAGAATCGATTCTACTGATCCACATTTCCATGTTTAGCTACCAGCAAGATCCCTAAACAGATACTGAGTTTACATGACATTTTGGCCACAATAAGTATTCACAAAGAGACATATTAAGGACAGGTCTCGGATTCTAGTCCCCGATGGATGATTGCAGTGCCAGGATATTTTGGCTCGTATTTCAAAATCCCTTGCTTTTTTCAGCCAGTGTCACCACCTAAACATAGCTATAAAGATGCCAGTTTCTTGTAAGGTGCATTTGAAAAGCAAATAGTTCACACTGGAGAGTATGAATAGACAACACAAAAATAAAATGGAGACGTAATGAGTGAAAAAAAATCTAGGGCATGAACAAGAGTTGACATGTTAGACTAGAATGGTAGAGTCACTAGAGAATGTCATGTCCTCTAAAGGTATGTTTGGCCATAACTGTACATTTCATTCTGCTCATTATCTACCGGAAAGGACCTGATAGCCTCCTTGAAACATTTCAGATTGTCAAATAAACATACATGTAGACTTACCTTTTTAAAGCTCAGTATTGCATTATATTGTCTAAATATCAGAAAATATTTGTAAACTATATTTAGCTTCTTTTTTGTCAATGTACATTATCTACCCAAGGAGGTGAGATGATTTTCCACAGTGTTTTGGCTAAAGACACAGTCAGTGAGTTTTTGGTCAAGCTTTTATCCTTTAAAATGTGGCATGAAGTTTTAGCCACTCAACTGTCATTGACTCTAATGGTTCAATCTCCAGATACCACTTAAAGAGTTTAAATCTATGATTTATCTTTAAGGACAGTTACCACCAATCAGACAAATACCTTTTTTGGCCAGTTTGTAAGATAGGTATTCTACCCACTTGAAATAAACTATTTTACATATCTTTATTTGAACACTTCTAAAAAAACTCCTATTCTATACCCAACATAATAATTTGATCCCCAGTTTAGCTACTTAGCATTTAGGACATGGATTGTTCATCATACATAAGATTGGCCTGGAAGAAAAAATAGCTACCACACTAACCAGTTTGGAGGATTTATTATCCAGGAGTTCAGAAATGTCACAGCTAATTCAGCAAGGCTGAGGAGTTGCCCCCTGCTGAGGAGGAGGAATGGAAGATAGATTTCAACAGGACAAGATGCAGAGCAAGGCTTAGTCCAAATTATAACTAACTAACTAACTTATCAAGGATGCAGTCAGTAAACAAGTAGGATCTATATCCTAAACTTTGAAGTCTAGCATATAACTTTTTAATGCAAAAGTGGTGGTAAAACGACTCTGAGATGTTTCACTGGCCAGGCCTAAAGTCAGACCTGAGTACTCTAAGAGAAGAAAAAAAATGGCTTCCCTTTATCTTGCAGGTTCTTTGGCTGGACAATGCATTATATTGACATAATACATATTAACAGGGAAAAAAGCCACATTTAATTACATGAATTCACAAGAGTCCCACAAAAAATATGACTCAAAGAAGATCAAGCTTGAAGCTTATATAGCATCCTGAGCTACAGAAAGGAATTGGGGCCTGGGGTTCCTGGTGGGGTGGTAGAGACAAGTTATGGGAGGGTAAGGGGAGAAAATGTATGGTAAATGAATGTCATCTTGTTATGCAGATAAAAAGTCTCTCAGGTATTAAAAGTGGTCTAGGAACAGCCCTTTTCCAAATACAGATATTTTACTAATGTAGATTTCCTTTATGGATGTAAATTTTCTTTACAAAAGGGCAACTTTTCAGAGCTACTCCTGTGTCTACAGCTTCTAAAAATAATCTGCTCAAAGTATGCTGAAGAGGTATATTTTGCGGTGGCATATTCTTGTCTCCTAGTCATATTTTGGTTTGATATGTACTGAACCCCAACAATGTGATATTAAAAGGTACAATGGCTGTAAGCTTTTTGTTTGGGGTATTATGTGAAGTGCTTTGCATATATTATCTTAATTTTTCCAATAAGTTTATGAAGTATAATCTATTATACTTATTTAACAGATAAGGTACCTGAGACTGAAAGAGTTGCAGCAACTTGACTATAGATAGCATAAGTAGCCAGGGTCCAAGCTCAAGTTCGTCTGACCCCAAAGCCTGAATGCTTAACCTCTATACTCTACTGCTATCTTTGACCATGCTTGATGTATCTAGATAGAATGGAAATCTTGATTTTATTATAAATTGCTTAAAATTTTACATCTTGTTAAGATGCAGAAAGATACTGTCCCCTTGCATGAGAAAGTGACCCCTGATAATTTAAGAATTCAAACTCTAACACTTTATTAGAAATAAAGGGAAGAGAGGGGAAGGGCAATACAGAGAAGAAAAGAAATGCAATGTTATAGTAAACCAGGACTCTTATTCTTGGCCACAGTTCTGACTTTTGTCATTTTGTAGAAGACAGATCAACCTAATTCCTTTTTTTCCATTAAAGTCTTGATAATTTTACAGATGTGTCACATGGAGAAAAAAATGATGGTTGGGCATGATTTCAAATCAATTAAAAATTCAGGCTGATAAATAACTTTAACTTACCTTAAGGTTATTGGTTGATAATTTGGGTTATTGCTGTGGTCTGAATATTTCTGTCCCCCCAAATTCATATGTTGAAATCCTAATTTCCAAGGTGATGGTGTTAAAAGGTGGGGCCTTTGGGAGGTGATTAGTGCCATTATAAAAAGAAGCCTGAGGAAGCTTGTCTGCCACTTCCACCATATGAGGACACAGGAAAAGGTGCCATCTATGAGCCAGAGCAAGCCTTCACTAGATGTGGAATTGACTAGGGTCTTGATCTTGGACTTCCCAGCCTTCAGAACTGAGAGAAATAAATTTGTCATTTATAAGCTAGCTTGTTTATGGTATTTAGTTATATCAGCCCCAAAGACTAAGATAGGTATTCTATTCGCATATATACTCTACTGTATCCTACCACACTTCAATCCTTTCATACATACATTGTAACCCATTTACTTAGCAGTATTTACATAACATGTATCTGTTAGTTGAGATGAAAATAAGAAATTTCTAGGTTATCTCAACCTTTTAAAAGGCAACCAAAGCTACTTATTTGGGGCATCATTTTGTACTGGGTTTTCAATCCTGGAAGCTCTGCCATGAACGTGTTCTACTAATTAAATTCTAGCATTTTTGGATCTAACTATAATATAATAACCAAAAACCCTTCACTTTTGCCCTTTCCTGGGTTCACTCTTAATGGAAATATTTTCACGGCCCCCAGGTTGTTCCCATTATTTTGCAGCATACTCTTAGTTTTAAAAGGAAAAAAAAAAAAAATCAATTCCTTTCTCCCTGCTTCATATTTTTATCCTTCTCTAGCATGGAAAGCCACTAACCATTTTTTAAGTGCTCACAGACAAAACGTGTCTTATATCCATTCTAATAGTGGTGCTATGAGTCTATTAGAATACTCTCATTATTAGCCAACACCATCAAATGCCTTCCCAACCCTACACACCTGAATCTTCTCCACACTTTGAAGCTTATTTCAATTCCTACCTCTTCCATTAGTGTTTTTTGCAGAAACCTTTCATAATGACCTCTTTAGGTTAATGACCTTCTATAACCTCTTCTTTTTCTAACTTGTCATGACCATCTCTATTATATATCTTGACATTTAACTGGGTACAATTCATGGTCTGGAACTGTTCATTGTTTGCATGTCTCTCTAAAATACAAATCTCTCCATCAAGATCATAAACAGAGAGAACAGACTTTGTTTTGTATTTCTTTTTAAGTTCCTAAGAGAATTCAGTCTCCTAAAAGAAAAAGAATATTTAAGTCCTTAAAAATTTACCAAATATGTTCCTAGCATGTTTTGCACACAGTAGTGACACAAAAATAGTTGATGAATTTAAATAGAAACCTATCATTTTGGTAGCTTCAATTTTCAAGATTAAGCTTCTTGAAGAAATCCCATGTTCTGAATATTGGCCAACAGGGAAGACAAATTTGTTGAAACCAACAACTTCTCATTTGAATGACTAATGTCATTGAATGACTAGATAGTCGCATGACCACAGACTGTAAGACCACTACATCCCTGTGACACCACTAACAGAAGTTAAGCTGTCACTAAAGAAACTGCCACAATAGGAGACTAGACCACTTAAGATGAGTTTCTCTCTTATGGCCCTGTTTATCCAGTATTGGTTTTGAATACAGTTGACAATAGACACTGAAAGTTGGTTTAAGTAAGTATAAAACCCTTAACATTGAGCGATCTTTACCATTTTGAGGTCATCACTCATTAACAGTTTGATAAAAACTATGGGCTAAAAGAACGCTACAGCAAACATTAAAATTCCATTAACGTATTAGGCCAATGCTTGAATCAGTTTAACACAAACCCACCCAACTCAGACATGACTTTTTTTTTAAGGTCAACTAGGCATCACAACGTTGTTGATGTACATAGAGTAAGAGACAAGAAGCCCCTGGAAAATGGCCAGATTTCTCAGATTACATCCTATATGAGTCTTTTTCTTTGGGTTGAGACTTGGCACCATTAATTAGTGACTTTGCTTGGAAGTAAATGGACATTAACCGTCTGACTTTCATTTGTCAGGAGATTTCTGATTTTTTTTAAAAAATGGAATGCATGGTAAATTCTGGACTACCTGTTTTCTCCAAGGCCTTGGCATATGACTAAGCAAATATATTAGCCCAATGGATTCACCTTTCCAAATGAATGGGCCTGGATCCAGAAAACAAAAATCTTATAAGGTTGCCTGGACTGCCAGCTGCCTCAATTTTAGCACAACGATTTAATGTATTTTAAATAAATGTAACATAAGGAAAAAATGCTTTGTACAAATTGGTCATCTGTTGTTTTTCTGGCTGGCACCATGATTTATGTAATATATCAGTAGAACGACATCTCTCTATCTGTCTCTTGGATAACAAAGTACATATGGAAGTTTCTTTATAGTGCTTTAACCCCCTGATTACTAGAAAGGTCCTATTGACTATTTATTATATAACATCTAAGTAAGTTAAAGATGCTGTCAAATATTTGAATATTTCATTTTTTGTATAGTTCACTCTCCTTGTCCTGGATACTATCATGTCCCCACACTCAAGGCTATAGCCTTCTTTTTCTCATTGAGTACAAAAGTCAGCACTCAATATTTGGGTGACATTCATCCCTATTCAAACTAAATTATCATAATATCCCAAATTACTCCTTATTGATTTGGTGCTAATTATAAGGGCCACATGTATAGATTTACTTGCCATCCCTTTTTTCAAGGAAAAAAACATATAAATAATATATTCCTCCAATATGGTGAAGCATAATGCAATTCTTGTGTTTTTGGTAGCGCACCAATACCAGTGATGACATCAGCACAATGCACTGGAGCATGAAATAGAACAATTCTTTTAACCTATTTTGGATCACAAACACACACACACACACTCACAAACATCGTGAAAATCTTATGCAAACTTGGAACCCTCTCTCCAGAGGAATATGTATTTATCCTTAACATAAAATTTTGCACTAAATTTCAAGAGGTTCACAAGTCAGAAGAACATAGCAATATGATTCTGTATGTCTTTCAAAGAGAAAGCATTGTTTTAGCTCTCTAATTAATCCCATAGGAATAACATGGCAGATTTGTGTTGTAGCTTGCTTGTAACAATTGTTTCTGGGCTAGTTAGCTTTCTTGGAGCTAATGAGGAAGGGGGTCAGGGTTCAATTCATTTAGGGGTCAGTTGGTTGTCATACAAAGAAAAGACCTTTGCCATATTGCTGGCCCACCATCTTGCAAGTGTATGCATTTTTCTCACCAATGAGTGAATGAATGGCTAAGAACAAACCATCACTTTTTCTAGAAATAAAACTCACAAGTGCTTCTCTTGCTTTGGGAATATCGATAATTATATAATTATTGGAAGCAGCAATGTGGTATAGTAGAAAGAGAAAAGAGTCAAGAGATCAGAACCAAAGTTTTCTATGAACTAGCTGGCTGTGTGACTTTAAGCAAGTTATTTGGCTTCTCTGAGTTTGTTTTCACATTAAATAAGAAGGGTAGACTAGATAAAATGAAAGACTTTAACTCACACTTTCTGGTATTAAGGATCACCACATGTGGAGGAATTACAATTTCGTATAGTAGTAAAAAAGAAAGTGCGTCCTAAATAGGGAACATCTGACAGTATTCAAATGATTCAGCAGTAATACAAAGTTCCCAGGGTGAAGCATTCTTATTGCTGTCATTGAAAATGGGGAAACAATTCACAACAAATGCTACCGACTGATTTACTTTTGTAGTTGATCTACATGAATTTGCATTAATAAATATATATTTTGTGTTGAAGTCTATGCTCCTTAGTTCCTAGGGAAGAAAATACACATGCACCATTAAGTTAACAAAAGAGGAGAATATGATTTCAAAAGTATTTAAAACCTCCTTGGTTCAACAGAAGGGGCCAGAAGGAGATCCTAAAAGAAACCAGTCTCTTCTATAAGTCAGGAATATCAGATGGTTTCTCTGCATAGGCTGATGAAGTAAAGTACAGATTAAACATATAGTTACTTAACTTTCACTGCTCATAAAAACACTACCGACATTTGAAACCTCTCTATATTTCATTTTTTACATGCACCACTTACTACACATGCTGACAATATACACACAGAGGTAATGGATAGATGCTATCAAGTAATGCTTAATGGTAGTTTTTTGTAGCATCAAAAAGTGCCTTTATTTTCATTTTTTTATAGCCTGCTAATTTGGCTACAAAGCTAATGCCCATTTAAGGGAATATGGTGTGGGACAACTGTGCAGCAATATTAAGTGAGGAAGCCATATGTTTCTCAGCCCCACCATACTGTCTGTGACTGCCCCTCACCCCTTGTGGATTAGCTTTTTCTATATATAGGCCTGCAGTGGGTGGAGTGCCTTTTTTTTATTACAGGTGTTTGGTGGAGATCATGCTAAATAAAGGTTTCGAGAGAAGCAAGTCTGTGTAAAACATTCAGAAACAACCACTTGCTTTCATTTAAGATGCAATCCACAGAGACCTGTTTCAGACTCTTAATTTGTATTATTATCTTTATGTATCATAAGTGACTGCCTGTCCCTAGATAGCTGACACAGTGCTCAGAATATTCAGAGCTGTCTGGTTTTGATCATCTTATAGTTTGTTTAGAAAAGTAATGGAAGCAAACATTACAGGACTAGATTGTGACCAAAACTGAAAATATATGTCATCAAAAAGACAGTTTCCTATTAAATTTCAAGAAAGGATACACTTTCTGGGAAAGAGATAAAAAACTAATGAATCATTAGGTACATCCACAATACAAAATCCTTCCCCCTCCCCCCGACTTTTTTTTTATTTTGACAAGTTGTCATTATATTCTCTTGCAATTTGGTGGTTTGGGGCATAATCTATGATACAGCCGCAATAGGTAGAAACATACAATAAAGTCAAGAGGGCCTTCAACTAAGGAAAAGGTTAAACATGGCCACTGACAACACCCGTCATCAGAAATTATATTATCATGGTTTCCTTGAGCTCAAGAGAATTCTCTTCCACTGACTCATTGGCTGCCCAAATTAAAGTGTAGGTGTGCACAGCCTCAAAGAGGAAATCAAACAAGAGAGAGGGTATAAAAACAATACAAGTGGAGAAGCATGAGGTTTATATTTTTATGCTAATGTGCTAGTAAGAAAAGGGCTCCATTTGGGGAGCAATAAAGAAAGGGTAGGGGAAAGGCTGTGAGCAGATCTCTGTAAAAAACACAGAGGCTTTCTATGCAGATGGGGGATTTAAAAGAAGTAAAATGATAACCACATAGTCAAGAGACTAGAAAAGAGACCTTGATGTTTGATAGTTGTAATAACCTGCGGAGTGCTCTAATGGCTCGGGGATCAGGTGCAGAGCTACAGCAATAACGAGAGCTGAATAATTATCTCGGCCGTATCTGTATCACCAAAGTCCCAGCGTATGAGCTATATAAGGAGGCTTCTGCTGCCTCTCCAAGATTTCCTGAAATGTTAAATCACTGATTTGGGAGCACTTCCAGCATTAGTACTGCCCAGTTAGAAAGAAATAAAGCCCAGAATTCTCCTGTGGCAGTTCTAATGTCTTTGTTAATTATGAATTATGGGTAAACATGCAGACTCACAGAGGTCACGGCTGTCAGCAACAATAGTTTTCAAGAAGGATTTTTATGAGGGTCTTTTTCACTCCACCATAATGTCCATTTTATATACATAAACAGAGCCAGGCATACAAAAAAACGGTGTTTGCTTTTTAGGGGAGTTGTATTTTTTTTTTCTTTTTTTCTCCCTCCCCCTCCCCTTGTGTAGAGGCATGTCGCTGCAGCCAAAGCAAAGCGGTTCATCACTAGAGTTCTCCTCTGCGACTGACAACAGCTGCACTATTCCAAGGACTAGGCAAAAAGAGTCACTGGGGCTGAGGCTGGGTTAATGACCAGACACTGAAAACCACCTCCTTCTTGTTAATAGAGTAAGCGGCCAGTTGGGTAACCTGTCAACAGTGGTCACCTTTCACATCCAGTGGAGAAACAAAAGCTGCATACAGTATGCTTGATTAACCTCATTTAAATGGCAATGCTGATCTCAAATCTATCCCAAGAGTGCATATAAACAGGATTAAAATTATATTATGTGTGGATCTTGCCCAACAAAAGCAACTGGCACAAAATCATTTTAATTAGGTGGTAGCGGCTGTAACTCATTCAACTCTGGCATTAATTCTTTTTGTCCCATCGAAGAACTTCTGCGACCTACTTATAGTGTGGAATAAGGGAGATGTTGAGTAGATAGCAAATCATTCTGGTGCCTCAGCTTCACGCATAGGGTATTGGCATATTGACAATTGGTTAAACTGTATAACCAGATCAGAATTTGACCAGAATATTCAGAAAATCTGGTGCAATCTTTGTGCATACTTTTTTCCAAGTAGACAGCAGATTCAGAAAAACATTTTACTATATTGACCTTCAAACTGTCAGAGAATGCTAGCATTAGTAGTCATTCTGGAGGCAATTTTCTTTCTACATAGCAAATTTAGGAATTTTATTAACCTCTGGATGTAGGAGAACTACAGTTCAGTACTAGGCCCTCTTCATTCTTCTTTCTGCCCTTTTCCTCCTACTCCACTTAAATGAAATTGTCTTGTTGTGGGACCTGTGAGGACTTCCCAGGTTCCAGCTTAGAACTGATGTTACAGTACAACCTCCCTACTGACATTTCTTAAGAAATGTCATTTGTTTACCTAAATCGACTTTTAAGATGAAAGCCGAGCACGGTTAATTGTACCCTAGATCACATAGGAGAAGGTTCACTGTAAAGAAACTTTCTCTTCATTTTTACAGGAAACACAGAAATTATATGAAATGAAAATTTACAGAGCATGCAGATAACTCCAGTATCCAGAAGATGGTTCCTCCCTGCCCAAGTGCTTACCAGCAATGAGGCCTCACTGTACAGACCTGAATTAACTGCAAGCCCTTCCATTTTAAGAAATATTCTATTTTAATTCCTGGTTTCTAATAGCAATAGCATCAAAGAGTTAGCTGTTCATTCTCAATAGATTCAGAAGGGCATAGAAGGAAGAGTCCCACAGATGTTGCTCCTAGGCCCAAGCTTCTCCCACACTATTCCCTATTCCCACAGCCTCGCTGAGCCCCATATTTTACCCTGCCCTTGTAAAGAGAAGGGGCATCTAAAGGCAAGGTACTTTATTTTTTTTTTTTTACAATAACTCATAAGCAATTCAGGAAACCAATGTAGCTCAAGTATCCACCATGGAACAGGCATTACCCTCCCAATCATCCCATGAACCTCCACCACACAGTTCCTTAACCCTGTGGAGCACTGAGATTGTACCTATACCTAGGTCCATCCCCAAGAATTCTAATGTAACTGGTTATGCATTCAGTAAATATTTACTACTACTATGTTATTATTAACCATCACTGCTTAGATAACAAAGCGAATCAACAAGTCAGAGTGTAAAAAGGGAATCTGCCACTGGGCTTTAACTGGGAATTCTTAAAATATTTAGAGAGATAGATAATTTTCTGACTTAGAGAATAATGACCTACAGGAATTCTGACCATAAATATCTTAAAGTTCTAGGGAAGCTTAGTAAATAAACCCAACTTTTTTGAATAATAGGCAAATATACAGAAGTGGTAAGAAAGAGAACACTTAATTCAATGTGAAAACCAAGTGAAAGTTAAAGGAAAGTCTCGGGATGACACAGGAAACATGTGGCTTGGCTTCCTTGATAACCCACGTGGATGTTAAAGAAGGTGGTAATGAGAGAAAAATCCAGAGCCAATAAAACAAGCTACTTTGCTAACCAACTTTTGATTTTTTTTTAAAAAAAAGGAATTGTTTTATAGCATCCAAAAACCAATTCTCATTTCATAATTTATTAATCCTGTTTGGATTAAGAAACCAAACCATATTTCCTAGGAACAAAATAATGTAAACCTTACTGTGTTTTAAAAAATGAAAAATAAAAAGTCGGCTTTTGCACCTCATGGCCAGGCCTCAGAGAACCTTAGGAATCAAGAGGGAAAAGGTGGGGTTGATCTCAAGTTTGGCAATAGCTATTATGAGGGAGGCGATCTGATCCACTCAAATGTCTCCCTGAATCAAGCTTCTATTTTCTCTCTATTCTTATTTTCACTTTTGCATTTTAATGTTGCCTGAATCTATTCCAAGTGTCCTTTGCCATGGCAACACCTGCAGGTGAAGGCCCTGCTCCTCGCTGCCAGCCTCGCCAGTGATGAAGAGGCAACTAATCACTGCACAAGGAGAGGAGTGCAATCTCCAAGACACCCATGAACAATTTGAGTATGAGAGTATCCCTGAAGCACCCTCTTCTCACAGGTGTTTAACCTGTTTAGCCATACACCAGGAAAAGAGAAAGTAAACAAAGACCCTATCTTTCCCTGTTGTTTGCATTTTATCACTCATCTCCCCAAGATCGATTTATTCTCTAAATTTGCATTAACAGCCCCAAAGTGTCAGAGTTATTTCAGCAGCATGTAATAGGGCCCCAACAGAGGAGAAGGAGGGCTCTACTTGCTCTCCCTCCTCCACACCTCTGAATCCATGAGGATCTGAGGCCAACTCCAATGCTACTCCTTCGATACCAAATGACAATTTCCAGGGCCAAGGCATACGACATCCCTGCCTTCCAGGCCTTTGCCAATCATTCCACATTTCTGAAAAGACTCTTCTTCAGAGATGTTCTCAGTCAGAACAACTATGCTTCTTATTCATGCTGTCAATAAAAATAGAATGTTATCCACTTCTGTATGACGTTACAGTCTTTCAATTCAGGCCCTTAATGCACTTCATGAACCTCCTCTGGGTGCCAAGTACTGCTCTTCTCCCCCTTCTCCCAGTGGACAAACAGGCATACAAGAGTCAAGAATCTGACCCAAAGCCTGACTTCAATACGTCAACACTAAGGATAGAAAAAACCCTGAAAATCTGATGTTCTAACCATCCACTTATCCAGCCTCTCTTTGTTGGTTATAATTTCTGCAATACCTTAGCAGGTCAAGGAGACCACAGGTGGCAAAGTACTGTTGTTATCTGTGGAGACTTGTTGCAGTGTTCAGTGTGATTTAAACTTCTATGTAAACTTGCTGTTTCTTTTCATTTACGAAGTTAATGTATTATCCTCTAAAGTTGGCAATAGTTGGGTCTCACTCACCCTGATTGGGCTAAGATAATCACAGGGCTTGAGCTTTTTGTAGGGCATGAGAATCTAAATTCACCATATAAAACCTCTATGTTCAATTATTTTGTTTTTAGGAAGTCCCTTCTAGAAACGTAGCTGCCAGTGATGTTGTATTCATTCCCCCTCAAATGTAAAATCAAAACTTTCAAGAGGACGTTTTGCTCCTCTTGAAAGTGGTGGGCAATTGGCTGCTAGTCTCCTGAGTCATCTTGATGGACCAAAGAATGTTCCCAGTGGCTACTTATTCCTCCCCACCCTACTCCCAGTGCCCATAAAGTCAGTTTGACTGCCCTGCCCAAGCTTTCCTGAATAGCAAATTTCTACTTTCATTGTTGGGATAATTTTCCTTCACAAGAATTAATTCTCTATGGTTTTTCAGACCTTATTTTAAAAATCCATGATTCGGTCCTAATGACTGGTCCTGTCAGTTCTGTCTCCTAAATATCTCACAGATCCCTCTCCCACTCTCTAACCACACTCTCCTTCCTTGTAATTACACATGAACTATGCCAGGGTTTATGCTCCTCAAGGGCAAGGATTTTTGCCTGTGTTCTTCACTAATAGAGTTCAAGCATCTAGAACAATGTCTGGCACATAGTAGGCACATAAAAAAATACAAGTTAAATCAATGAGTGATTAACAGAATTTCACAAAAGAATGAGTGAACAGACAAGTTCAATACTCTTAAAATGAAACTCCCAGTCCTCAGCCTCACATCTCTCCTCTCCAATCTCCGTACCAGAGCCAGAATAGAACTTCTAAAATACACATCTAATCATATAATTCCAACCCTTAAAGTTTCTCAGTAACTCGTTATCCACTACAAGCTAAAATCACTCAACAAATAAGGCTATTCAGGATCTGGCCCCTGTCCCATTTCCAGCCTCTCGTTATTCCTCCCATACACAACATGGACTCTAACCATGCTGAGCCGCTTTCATTTTCTCAAACACATCATTCTCTTTTACATTTGCTCCCTGGCTAATGCTGCCCTCTCTGGTTTAATACCTTTGCTTGCCCTGTTTACCTGTCATTCTCTACTTCCACTTTGGCACTTCTATTAATATTGTTCTTTCTGACATTTCCTGGCCAGTTCATGCTTTCCCTTCTGTGTTTCCATAGCTACATGATCACATGGCTATCTTCCCAATAGACTGGGAGTCATCTTTCATTTTGACATAATCTACACCTAGCACAATGTCTGGCACAAAGTAAATGTTCAATAAATGATCAAATGAGCCCTTAGCACTACCATAGGAAACTCAATGAATTTAGAATTAGAAATTATTTTAGAAATCCTCTAACCCCACCTTCAGACTCCTGGCCTGCCTCTTCTTAGTTTTGCCACCTAAGGAAAGTGATTTAATCTGTCTTTGTTTCAGTTTGTTTATTTGTAAAATGGGGATAATAGTACTTTTCTAATAAAGTTATGAGTATCAAGTGGATTAATATACTTAGATTACTTAGAAAAGTTTCTGAATCTGAGTTAACTCTCAATACATGCTTGTTATTTAAGAGGGGGGAATTATGCAAAAATAGAAGACACAGAACCTCAGATGTGTTAAATGTTAAATTATTTGTTTAAAGATACACTAGTAGCATAATCAAGACTGTAATTAAAGTTTCCAAACCTCTCATACACAGTATAACCATAACCATATGATGCTAGTTTCCAAATGAATTATGAAAACTTCTACACATGACATAAAGATATAAACGTATTCCATGTAGATCATTTAAATTTTGAATTTAAGTTTTTAGATCCCCAATTTATATATTTATGCTGTGTACATGAACTACAAAAAGAGAAATTTAAAATAATGAGCATGAAAGATAAATACACATACAAGTTCCACTATTTTCTGACAACAAATGGATCATGGCACACTCCTCACTTAGAAAAGGCCTGGAATTTTTTGTGTAGAATTATAGTTTGCTTTTCACATATCTAATTTTCCTTCTAAATTGTGAGCTAGTTGAAGACAAGAACAGATTTGAACAAGACTTGAAAATCTTTGGATTTAAGTGCAATTGCCTAACATCATGCTGAGTGCTTAGGAAATACACAATAGGTATTCCTTGTATTCAAAAAGAATGTGCCATCAGGGTGTGAGCTAAGAAAGTGTAGTAATGTCAGCTTTTATGGAAATTTGAGCTGATTCCAAAAGCCCCTAGCTGAAATATAAATTTGTCTCCTTATTTCCCAGAGTTTCAACTACAGCAACTTATACACAAAAGATGCCCAAGAGAATATGTGTTGATCTCTGTCTCTTAGGAGAATGTACATAGGACACCTGTTTTTCTGGAAACTTGCTCAATAGAATTTTAGATAAAAGACCGGACGACCATAGTGGAGATTTAGGAATTATTAGAATGTTGCTCTGCCCACACAGAGCCCACTGTCCAAGGCTAGTAGCTCTTGAATTTAAAATTTTTACATAAGATGATGTCAGGCATGTAGAAAAAACACAGATAATTCCCCAAAACACAGTTACTAATGGTTTTTACCCTGTTGGATAAAAACCAAAGAATTTAGATGCAGCATTTTAGCTACACTAACATGGACAGATTAAAGGTATAATACATAAAAGTTATTATCTCAGTAAACAAACAAGGACTAGAAAGTCTTTGACCATAAGCCATAATTCTTTTACATTTCTACAGACTAGATTTCCACCTAGCTGTCTAGTACTGAAAGTTAAATGTTCAAAACTGGAGTTTTGGCTCAGCAATTGCTTAACTTTTCATTGCAAAACCTCTTCATGGATGTAAAATGGATGGATTTTGCTTTAAAAAATAATACTTTTTTCTTACAGCTTTTTTAAACTATAATTATTTTGTGTCAGAAATATAATTGTACTCCATATTGAAAGGTAACCCAGTGGGGAAATAATTTTGTACAATTACAGAAAGTTTTAATAAAAGACTGATAAGTAAAGTTTTAAATTTTTAATGCATTCTGCAGGCAGTTGAATGCCTTTCCCCATCTCTGTCACTTATCATTAAAGCTGTGTGAAAGGAAGGCCTACCTGTTATACTTGACTTGATTGGCAAAAGTGTACCCTGACAAATAAAAGTGAAAGAGACAAAAGTCAAAATGAAAAAAAAAAAAATTAAAAACAGTTACAGTTTCATAGCTAATTTAACATTAATGCCTCCTTTTTACTCATAAAAATTTCTTTGTATTTAATATTCTGTTCTTACCTACTTATTAGCCTACCATTGTGACTGTTAAATTCCTGTATGACATACAGCAATAATTCATTTCTATGAAGGCACATTCAATTTCCAGGGCACACTTTTTGGCTTAATTTGAAAAAAATTACCCTTGTTTGACAGAGAAAACATTTTTCAACATGCATACCCCACGCATTTATGTGCAAACTGAATCCAAAGATTGTAATCTATCTAAGCTTTCTGTGATGAAGGCATCACAAGAGCCATCCTGCAAGCTGCAGTGAATTTGCTTCAAGGCTACAATTTGACGTCTTCCTACTGGAGTATCATTCTAGTGTTTGTTTGTTTACTCTGGATTCTGCAGATCCTAAACAACCCACCCAAATCTTTTTCAGTTTCTTCAGGTTTGTGTCCAGTGAGCATCAGCAGCCTCTGTTCTACTGCACTGTCCACAGACTAGGAAGACTCAGGTTCTGTATTCAGCTCCCTCTGCCCTCTTCAAACTGGCATGGATAATCTTGTGGCAAACATCAAATTGTCACTTGGTTTCATGTGTCTGTTGCCTAATAAGTTTATTTTGGATCAGACTGATTTCCCAGCATATGCTCAAGATAGAATCTTCAAGTGATGCAAAGTGGGATTTTCAAATTATGATCCTGAGCATTTTTTTTTCCTTATCCACTTACATGTAATCTAAAAATAAATACCCAGGCTCCAACAGGATGTGACAACTTCAGCAAACAAAATTGAAAATAGCTGCCTTACAATAGTCTCTCCCTCCAAATGAAACAGGGGAAAATATACCTTTAGAGAAAAATACAGCGCCTGTTAAGGAACAGACAATCTACTCACAGCAGGTTTGTGAAGAGAGGCACAAGGACATAAACAGCTCAGGATGGGTATCAAGCAAGGAAAAAACCAGCCAGCAATCACTGTGCTGAATCCCGGAAGGGGCGCGGGGAAGTGGTCACAGGTGATTGTCATGTGTGATAATTATTATTACTGTACACCTGCTCCTCCGCACTAATTAACTTTGGATATGCAAATCAATCCTATTGCATCATGCCCCTGCTCTCCTCCCCTACAGATAAGAAGATGTTCAGCTGCTGGATTTAATTAGGATAATGAACGCCAGGCCCATGGTGGCTTGGCAGGGGAGGTGGGGGGGAAGCTGTGACTGACCTTTTCTCCCAAAACGTTGACATTTTCTAAGGCTTCTGAGCACTCGAAGTCACCTCCATGGCTGGGACATTGATAGGAGCGGATTGATGAGGTGTCATTAGAGGAGAGACGCCGTGGCCCCAGCGTTTGCTGGGAGAATACAGCAGGTGTTCTGACAAGGACACACACCATCACTGTTATTTGCCAAACAATTCTCTTGATTCACTAAAGTCAAGCATGCCAGCATTTCTTTATAAAAGAAAACAAGGCTGTTTTTCATATCCACCCAGAGGAGAGGTCATCACTAAATTGCATTTCTGAATTACTTCTCATTTCACATCAATATAGTAAAAAGGTTTCTATTATTCCTCTTCCCTCACATCTTCCTTTCCTCTGCACCCCTCCAATCTCCCCCACCCTGCACTGCTCAGAATCCTCATGGCATGGAAGCTGAAAACATTATGTGATCATAAGTTAAAAGGGGTTAACTTTGTTCATATTAATCCCTATAATTCCATTCCTATAACATGAGGTGACACAAGGACTTCTGTTATTAAATGGAATGAGAGGGCAGAACGGTATCTTCTTGTTTGGATATCTGGCCTACTTGTTTATCAAAAACTTGTTTGCAGTTACATATATATATTCCTTATTTGAATTTCAGATTCAAAGATATGCATACAAAATAATATAGAGGAACATAGACTCAATACTATTCTGTTTTTCTCTCTCTGATCATTTACTCAGCTTTAACTTTTTAGCCATCTGTGTGCCAAGCTTTTCCTATATTTTCCATTCTGACAGTGGAGTTTTATGTAGTAATAAAATAATACCACACTCTCTCTCTTTTTTCTACTCTCTTAATGTGTTAAATTATAATAGAAGAATAACTTTAGAAACTAGACAATTTTACAAAGATGTGAAATAAAAGCCCCTTGGTGTATCTGAAAAAGCAAACTGATCAGAGCCCAACATGAAGGCAATGCTAGAGTTTCATTTCTAAAATGAAGCAGAAAGGTTTCACAAATTATACCTGGATTTAAATAAAAAAGAATGCAGTATAATTCTGTATCTATAATATTGATATGGTGCATATTGCATGAGATTTCTTCTAAGAAAAAAGCTTTGAGGTGGTTTACATTTGTTTTAGATCCAAGAGATGACTTACTACTCTTCCCTTTTCTCTAAAAATCTCATTAATACTAACATAGGGAAGTATTAATTCCTTTGTAAGGAAGTATCATAAATACTGCTATATACTCAAATAATATGTTAGGGATGGAGATAATTAAATTGATTTTTTCTCTAGTACTTTAAAAAATCAGATAGTCAAACCCAGAACTCTAATATAGAATCTAGTAATCTAATATAAAGAAAAACAAGTGCAAGAAAAACTGCTGCCTTTTATTTTTTTCCTCTGAGGTGTTACAAAGTGTTGGAATGTAGTAATCAGGGTTTATCTCTTATAACAAGATAGTTACTAGAATGTTATAGGTTACAGCTGGTTGCAATATTCCTTATTTTCTTATTATACTCCTTTGATACTGAGATTTCAGAATGCACTGTTAGTTAACATTTGGCAAGGTACAGCTTTAGAGATTCCACACACAAGACTATCAGCAAGGAGCAGGATGTGTCATATAAAATCAGAGAGAACATTCGAAATTTGCTTGTGTTTCCTTAAAGAAAGAAAGCTAGAGAGAAAGCTCTAGATCAATCATTTTATCATTTGGTTTATTAATTGCTACTTTATTTAGACTGTCTCTGCAATTACTAGTAAAGTTTCTCTCTTCCTGCTCCTTTATTTCTCAATCATTTCTCTTCAGTTCTGCACCTTCGGTCATAAAGCCACCACAAGTCTACCTAGAAATATTTTGGCTAGCTTGGTCTCCCTTCCCCTGCTTCAGTACTTCTCTACAAAGCCTGTGCAATCGATTTCATTAAGAATATTCTCAAGTATGTTGGCACTTTTTATTGCAGCACTTATTTATTGTCAGTCTCAGTACTAGAGAAGTAGAACTGTTGAACCAAGAACCTAGACTCTGACAGCGAACAGCACAGCAGCTGAAACCTCCTTCCCTGGCTACAGATTCCTCTAGACCCTGACTCCTTAGAGAAGAGGCATCAGCGGTTTCACAGATCTATGTGCTTAGTACAAAAGTAAGAAAAGGCCACCACCACCTCAATATGACTGCAGGAAGTCATGGGAGAGGTTCACATCCAAAGAGACCATGTTAAATCAGAATTTAAGAAATTAGAACTCAAAAGTCTTACTTTCAAGTTACAGCATTGATTTGGAAGGCCCACTTAAACTTCACATTAAGTTTCTCCCTTTGTTTTATCTTGCTGGCTATGTATCCTCGGGCAAGTTTTTTTCTTGAACTCTCTCAACCCCAGGCGCCTCATTACGTCTACAAAATGAGGATAATAGTACCCCATAAAATTTTGGTGAAGATTAAATGAGATAATAATGTGCATGTGGTTCACAGCATTCAACTTTTTCCAAAAAAAAAAAAAAATACTTTCGTGAATTTCTTCTTCTTTTTTAAATTTTTTATTTTTAGTTATTATGGACACATAATGGTTATATATATTCATGGGGTACATGGGATATTTTGATAAAGGCATACAATGTATCAGGTAGTTGGGGTATCCCACTTAAATCAAGGTAATTGGGGTATCCAGACCTCAAGCATTTACCATTTCTTGTGCTAGGAACATCCCAATTCACCCTTTTAGTAATTTTAAATTATATAATTATTGTTAACTTTAGTCACCGTATTGTGCTACTAAATATTAGACCTTACTCATTCTATCCAACTGTATTTTGTTAGATATTAACTATCCCCAAGCAGGAAGCAGGGCTTCCCTGCTTCTCTTCCCAGCCTCTCGTAAGCATCAGTTCTGTTCTCTATCTCCATGAGTTCATTTTTTTTTCTTTTTTTAGCTCCCACATATGAATGAGAACACGTGATGTTTGTCTTTATGTGCTTGGCTTATTTCACCTAATATAATGCCTTCCAATTCCATCCGTTCAACTCTTAATAAATGTAAGAAATATTACAAGAGTGTCTAATAACATAGTATATACCACGTGTTTGTGTGGGTATAATGAAACCAATCTAGTGGTATTTTTCAAAACTGCATACCTACTGTGTATATCTTATCAGGGAATTGTGAGCATTTTTAAGCTATTGCTTGTAAGCTCCTTTGGCACCTCTCTTTGGGCATAGTGCTTTGTATATTACTCTTTGAATAGGAGAAATATATTTAGTATACATAAGCATCATCTCTTTTTTTCTACCAAAAAGACCATAATAGCTAGAACGCTGGATACAAATATAAAAATTGAATACTAGGTCCCTGTGATCATTGCAGTTGCATCTTTTCTGAATTTAAGAGCATAGGTCTTAAATTCTTCAATCTGAGAAATTTAATAATGTATTCAATGAACTTTATGAATATAAATCTGTGAGTATTCTAGATACTTTTGCATACAATTTAAGCTCAGTAGTAGAGCCTACTGATTATTTGCTTTGATTTTTATTTTACTATTTGACCAAAGAAAGCAGAAACCTATGACTTTTTAGACTTACACTATTTTAGGCTACAAATATATTACCCACTTTTGAGCCTACGTAGTCAACATGAAATCTGTCACAGGATAAAATGAAATCCTCTGTATTTTGTGGTGGAGACATCATGGATTAGACTTAGGGTCAGAAGACCTGGGCTGTCATCTTGGCTTAGTTCTGAGCATATTATGTGACCTCTTGTGAATCACTTCACTTTGCTGAATCTCACCTTTCTTTTGTATGAAATAAGTTAGACTAGATTAGGGCTTCTCAGTTCTTTCATGTGCACACTAATCACCAGGAGATTTTGATAAAAGGAAGATTCTGATTAGTGGGTCCAGGGCAGGGCCCGAGATTGTGCATTTATAACATGCTCCCTGGTGATGCTGACGCTACCAGTCCACAGGCTGCACTCTGAGTAGCAAAGGACTGCATATGTTCTTGGACAACTACAGTATTATTTGGGGTTTCTATAAGGTTATCCATGAGAAAGCATGTCATAATGGCCCCAAACAGGGATCAAGCACAGATAATCACTAACAGAGTGTCTAGTACTTTACAGTTAGTGAAGTGCTTTCACATCCATTGAGTCATCCTAGCACTTCTGAGAGGAACCTAAACTCAAAAATGTTGAATCACTGGCTCAAGATCACACAGTCACATAGTCAATATGTGGCAAAGCCCAGGGTCAGATGTGATCCTCATCTCAGCTAGCTGTGCTCACACACAACCATGATTTCAAGTCACCTTTGTGCTCAACAGGCCCCCAAATGCATGAAAGCCAGAGAAGACCTTACAGCCTAATTTCATTTTATACACAGCCATATAATTATTTATTTATTTATTTAAAGTGATCTAAATATTGATCAAATCTAATGTTTACCTGTTAGAGCTGATTTAAGACTTCTATTTTCTTTCACATCTTTCAATTATTTTTCTGCTGCATCCTATTAATCAAGTACAGAAAAGCTTCTCAGACCAGCATGTGCATTTCCAGTTTCAACTGCTACAGTACATGAGTTCTAGATCTTAAAGGCCAAAAAGCATCTATTTGACTAAAGAGCTATAAGGCAGCCATAAAAATTATGGATCACAGAAATAAGCAATTAGTGTTATCTTCAATTGCTTTATTGGCAGTATTCACTCGTTAGAATAGAGGCAGCCGTAAAACAGATTGCAACATACTGTATAACAGCATATGGGATTTTACATTATAATGCTATTCTCTGCCAAGAAGTCATATTTTCATTTGAATGCATGGAACAGATTATCACAGGGTTTCCAGCATTAGAAGTGGATGACCCTCACATTTTTTGTAGTTGTTGCTAAAAGGCAATTCCTGAAGTTATGACTAAATCAAAATAAATGCAATGGTGAATAGGGCTGCGTTACATGCCTGCATTCTGGGCCTTTAGAGACTGGGCATGGCATGGAGCTACAGCACATAATAAAGTCAATCTCTAACGTGGTGGATAGAGGGAGAGTTGAGGGTTTGCCAGTCTTCCAAACCAGCTGGCGTCAATTCTGGAGGAAGCTGCTCGCCCGCCCATCTCATCATAGCTGAAGTGCCACAAAGGACACCGCTAGCACAGGGTATAGAAATAAAACAATAGGAAAAATAATACAAAAAGGAACAGGATCTTTATTTAATATTGGGAGATGTTTCCTTGACATCCACTCTTGCCTTTTTTCAGAATGTGTAAGTGGATGTGTTTGTATATTGTAAATAATGTACATACAGACCTTCAAATATACATACTCTACAACATGTTTTAACAGGCCAAGATGTCAGGAATCATCCACAGGCCCAGAGTTCAAGAGATTCTCCATTCCCCCACACACTTTACACTTTTTTATTAGTTTCAATATGGTATACCTGGAAATAGGGCTAAATGCTTAATTCCCCATTTCAACAGTTCAAGTTGGAAAAAAAGTAGGAAAAAGTACATCTGACAGGTTCTCTTTCCAAGATCAGCCTGTGATGTAGCAAATGAAAGGCTTTGAAAGGCAGGATTGCTGAAAAGGAAGCTTGTGTGGTTTCAAATTAGAAGTCATATTGTTGCACTCACAGTTGATCAAATAAATATTAATCACCAAATGTATTTATGTCACTTCTCACGCAATTGCAATATATTTTAAATGTGTTTTTAAATGGTGGATAAAACACACTGGAAGGGCAAAAAAAAAAAAATCTTTTTTATAGAACCTCAGATACAAGGGAGCTAGAGGCATATGTAGTAATTTAGCAGAACAAAGGAATATGTTTGAATTAGTGTCTCTGCATGTTCCTGCTATTTATTCAGATCTAGTAAAATCCAGATAATTCGACAGTCTTCAGAGTCCATGTGCAATGAAATCAAGTCGAAAGTAGACTTTAATCTTATATAATGTTTCAATGAGTTCTTGTATTCACCTAAGTAATTTTTCTAATCTTAATTCTGAAAATTATATAATTGTAAAAAAAAAACTTTATTATAAAAAATGATTATCTTAAATGATTACAGAGGCAATAATAATGTAAAGCAAAATATAACAGAGCTGCCCCTTTCTATATCCTTTGTTTAAGTTGAGTAACATTTTCACTCAATTTTCACAATACTTATGTTTAATAATCTTTTTCTTTCCTTCATAAAAAGATTTAGTGGAAAGAGTAATTAGACTAAAAATGCAAGCATTTTGCAATGTAATCCTGCCTGTGCTATTTACTAGCCCCTATGGCTTTTGTGCGTTGTTTAAATTCTGTTTCAGCTATCATGAATTTATTTGTTAAGTTGTATAATGACCATAAAACTCACAGTCTCCTTCCAAAGTGTGCTGGAAAAAAAATTTCTTTAAGTATTTCTTGAGTGGTTAGAGTAATTTCTCGTGAATGACTACCTTGTTTTATTTTTAGAGTGAGGAAAGTTTGTAGTTTCCCTGGAGCCAGACAAGGGGACTTCTTCAAAAACTCAAAATGGAAACAGGAACCAAAGCAGAGGATAGTTTATCCTTTGAGAAAATGCATTCTGACAGACTGAGAGTGTTCCACCAATGTATCGCATACAGTGAAACATCTGCCTTTTTGTTCAGCAGTATTTTCCGTAAGAGTCAACCAGTTTTCTTAATTTGGCAACTCTATGGTCCACGCCTTACTGTTGAGGTGACCCTATTATATAGAAATGTTCAGAAGTAAGCTGTTCCTGGGGTTTATGAGATAGCAAACTGAAGAGACTACATATTTTGTAAATGTCAATGAGTATGTGAGTGTGTGTATAGATCTTCACCAAAGAAGGTCTTACTGAGTCAGACAACAGTGATACTGAAAGCTAATAGAGAAAATATTTTTTATTTATTTATCTTGCCATGCAGTGATGTTACTTAATTCAGCATTGTTCAGAACAAAGCAAAAATGAATAGCATCTTGCTATATAATGACTAGTTTTTCCTTTCCTTGCAATAAAGTAAAGCATTTTAAAAAACACACACACACACAAGCATCTCAAATAGCCTCTGCTTTGCTGCAAAAATAGACTGTAATGAGAGTAACTCTTCCAATCAATTATGCAGCACGGTTTTAAGTGAAGAAAAAATTTCAACATACGTATCACTTCAAAATATATACAGCATATATCTATATGTACAAACTGCGTAAATTTTGAAGGGCTACGAAGCACATATTTTGCTACACCAAAGCTCTGACTGTTAAATTGATTGCAACTAAACTATAATTTCTTTTGCTGAAAAACCGGAGCAATATGAATCTTACTGGGATTATTTAAACTTAGTGGTGTGTATATACATCTACATGTGTGTGGGTATAAACAACAGGGTTTCTACAAATTCTCTTCAGTAGGCTCAGCAGCAACTACTCTTCTCTAAAATATTGCATTGAAATTGTCTCCTGTAAAAGCGATAATACTAAACAAACACACTTCAAATTCCACAGTCTACACATGTGGACTCTGAGCCCGTTCCACATAGGGGGTTGCTTAGTGTTGTTCACACATGTTTAAATACATGTAGGGTTCATTAAGAGTGTCCCTTAAGAAGATCCTTTTGGAAGAATAATTTGCAACATTAGCTAAAACAACATACCTTGGACTTTTGTTTTCTATATATGCGCTGTATACATATACATTATACACACACACACACACACACACGCACACACACACATTAGAGATATATATTCATTTTGGCTGAATTCAGGAATGAGTCTGTGGGCTGAATGAATCGATCTGTCACAGAGCAACAGATTGCAGCTATAGACTGCCAACAAATCACAAGCAACAGTAGGTAATGACTAATTGTAACAGGAATGAGGGAACAGAGGGTGAGGATTGTTTCAGAAAAGGTAACAGGAAAAATGATCCTTTCCAAATTAAATCAAACATTTTTTGTTTTGATATTTGTTACTGTGAAGTCACATACCAAGCACAACACCTTCATTTTTCTCAGTGGTTCCTAGTGATGCTGGTCAATTTGGCAATTTCTGAGAGATTTGCTAATTCTCCATCATAGGCTGCCTTTTTTGTTCCTTTATTGCTCATTAACATTATTGTATGAAGCATCTTTGAGGTTGCTCAATGAATTATTATTTTAACACAGTCTTTGAAGCAGTACAGCTAAGACTTACAGGAAACCTTGACTACAACTCCTACTTTGTGGCAATAAATAGACAACATAATCATGGGGGAAAAAAAGAAAGAGATGTATGAAGATTTACAAAGCCTAAGGAACAGAATAGGCATGAACAATCATATCCATCTCACTTATTGGTCAGAATGTTGTGATTTTTAGTTATCTATTCAATCTTGCTTCCTCAGACTTCCACAAAATATTTTCTTCTTATTATCAACATACAAAAACATAAATTTGTTTATAACTAAAACTTAACCTTCTAAAACTTTAATCTATTAAACTTCTCAGAGTTTGAAGTGCTGAGAGGAGTTAAACCCTTCACTAAGGTTCAAATGCTTTGGGGACTTTCCACAAGTTTTGCTCTACTGCAATGAAAATTAACAAGATTTTCTGTGTAGTTGAGACATAAGGTTTTGTGGTTCTCTCTAATTGTGGAGATTACAAAGCACATTTTATATATAATATACATAGTTTTAAATGTCACTTATTTTGCTTAAATTTAAACATTTAATTTCAGCCAATATGAGACTGTCCTTACATGTATTTCAAATTTAAGATAATGATTTTCTTAATTTGAGATGTAGGCTGTTACCCCAATCTTCAGGTGATATAACCCATTTTGTCTCACTGGTATTTTAATTCCTAAATTCCCTGCTTTCTATGAACACATTTGAACATCAGAATTCATGTCTACTTGATATTTGCATCAAACTTTCTGTATCTCCCCATTATTCACCGAATAAGTAAGTGAGGAAAGCTAAGGACTGCTCTCCTTTCTCAGACATCAATAGATGTCCCTAAACCAAATTCTCAACAAACTCAACTCTTCCTCTGTTAGAAAAGAGCAGTTCCAGAGCGTCAAGTTAAAAATTAGCCATTAAAGTAGAAACATGAAAAAGAGAAAGCATAATTTGCTGAAGTAAGTATCAGAACTAGATTTGATAGGAGGAGAATGAGTAATAATGGTGAACGATGAACTATAGATCCTTGAATCAATGTACAGGAGGAAGAGGAAGAAACTAAGGACAAATGAGATGGCACAAGGGCAACAAGAACTTAGAGGGACCAGGAAATATAATAATAAAAACTAGAAACTTTGACAAAAAGAAGTAAACCTATAACAGAAGCCAATAAAGCTCAAAGAGAAAATCAGAATTAGACTCAACATCATTTTAAATAAATCTTCCCCCTATTTTTCCAAAGGTTCTGATTCTTCAATTCTAGTAAGTAGCCTAGCCTAAATCCTAGTTGATTAGGGGTGTAGACTTGGAATTTCTCATCTGTTCCTGAGGATCTCATACATATAATTGGTGTGCATCTAAACCATTCTTTTGGTTTCAAGTTTCAGGATATTTTGGATAAAATATATATATATTAACATCTTGATAATTGAAAGTTTACTAAAACCATTTATACGATCATAAAACTGTTTGAAACTCCCAAAGGGCAAGCTGCAGACAGCGTCATGGCCCAGGTTTCAACACAGGTGCATCCCATTATCAACTATATCCTTTACATTGAAACACGGAGAAAGGGCCTAGCCACCCAACAGCGGCAATCCACTCTGGCCAGCATTTACCTCTCAGGTGATGACAGAGATATTGTGATTAGGGAATGCCAGCACAAAAAGCCAAACACCAGTGTTAAAAACAGGAGCCAGTTCACTAGGTACAGCAGAAGCACTACTGGTAATTTTCCAGAATTGATGAAACTACCAACTGAAGTATATTCA
>NW_012115167.1:1705894-1789396 GCF_000951035.1 Colobus angolensis palliatus
TTTCAACACAGGTGCATCCCATTATCAACTATATCCTTTACATTGAAACACGGAGAAAGGGCCTAGCCACCCAACAGCGGCAATCCACTCTGGCCGGCATTTACCTCTCAGGTGATGACAGAGATGTTGTGATTAGGGAATGCCAGCACAAAAAGCCAAACACCAGTGTTAAAAACAGAAGCCAGTTCACTAGGTACAGCAGAAGCACTACTGGTAATTTTCCAGAATTGATGAAACTACCAACTGAAGTATATTCATTTAATCATTCAATCATTTCATCATTCATCCATTAAATATTTACTGAACACCCCATGTTCATGCTCAAGATATTATATCGTCCTACAGCTTTGGTGTCTTAGTATCATAATATCACACACATATTGGTGACAATCACCCAGTACAAAATAACAACATTTATGAACCATATCATCACCTCTTTACCCCATGTTCTGCCTATGCCTGGCCTTTTATGTGGGCCATGTTTATAATTATTTCATATATTTAAGTAATTTCAGCTGGATCCTCTGCTTATGCACAACTATTTCACTGATAGTCAAGCTAACGTGCGCTTTCATGAAGCATTGTTCCCAAAAAAAAAATATTTCTGGATATGTTGCTCCTTAATGTGAGTGAATAACCCACCACCAAAAAAATAAAAAGGTTAGCATGAAAAGATTGGAATATTAGGAATAAATGGAATAAGGCCCTAAAAAGAGCAGAATGAGAAATAGAAAACAAGGGATGACTGTGTTTAAGGTTATACTCTCTTCTGCCACAGGAAATATAAAACATTTCAGATCTGAGTGAATTGGTTAATTTTTCCTTTTATTTGTCTTGCCCAAGTTGCAAAGTGAGATTTTCCATCATTTCATGCCGTAATTTAGTATCTAATCCTTTCAGTTCATGATTTTATACATTTCAACCAAAATGAAGAATCTCCACTTTTGTGTTCTGTCTCCAAACAACTCTAATGGTGCTACCAAGATGGAGATCCAGGTTACACAACATCCTGGATATGTCCTTAACTCCATTTGCCCTAGGTTCACTACTATGCTTTCGAGGTGTTTTAACCAGAACTGCATTTTCACTTATTATATCGATTTAAGTTCATACATGCAAGTATTTATCAAATAGATAGTATATATATATAAATCATTATTTATACCTGTACCCACAAAAATACTTTCCTCATAAAATTAACTTATCTCAAGAGTCTAGTCAATATTATTCCCATGCATTAAAATAAAATTTATTTTAAATTGGTAGCTATTGTACTTTCTATCCATGATAAGTCAACTATGAGCACAATCTGTGGCAGATTTGGGCTAATAAGCCTCCAAAATAACAAGTACTTAGCAAAAACCTGACTATATTAATTATTTGATGTAAAATAAAAATTAGTAATTCAGCTGCTTGTTTTCTAAAATGAGGTTGTTTATAAATGTTAGGTAGCTGACTAAATAATCATCAAAAAAGAATGACCATCCCTTTGAAAGGCCCATGTAAAAACAAAACAAAGCCAAGCCTCAAATTTAGTCACTATAGCCAAAACTTGAACTTGCCTTTGAGCCATATGGATTTAGAATCAGAGCAAAATTGAGCATTTCCTGGGAAAAATTACCCAACCAACCCCTCCCGTTCCCCTTGGCCACCTCAAAGTCATAGCTGGTGACCTAAAACCACAGAAAAAGTGGGTGATGGCCTCCAGGTTGCTACTGAGAGCAATTCTTACAGCATTCCTAGGTGCTCCCTTGCTTTTCCAGAGAGGACAGTGGCTCTTAAACCCAATTTTGTACACATGTGGTTCCTTCCAGTTTATGCTGCAGCAGATCTGACTTCTCTACTCTAAGGAGCTGTCCTTAGCCATTGCGACCTCAGTTCCTGCAGGTGACAGTATGGCTTTCTGCTGATTTATTAAAAATCTCCCATTTTATGGCTCCTGTGTACTCTCTGGAGTGTGATCATGTGACCAGTATAATGACAATCTGTCTCCCTGCTAACATTTCTCTACTTTGGTTATTTGTTTGATAAAGTGAGGAGCTTCCCTTTTGTTGCCCTTCATCAGAGCTTAATGTCTTTACTTTGGGATCAATATACTTTATGAATAATTTTATTTCCTTCTATTTTTATGGTCTTTTCTCCTCATTATCATACTGAGTTTATTAGCTGGTGCTGTCAGTATCTTTACCCTGTCATATGTTCCTGAGGTACAGTAAATATCACTTGTGTTGTAATTAATATGCACACCCTCTGCAGTAATTAAAGTACAGACCCCTTCAACCAGCTGAGCTTCCTACACTAATTCCACCTTATCTTCATAATGAACTTATTGTAATCTGAAACTACTACTGAATATTGTTCAGTAAGGCTAGAAGAATGAAATCTAACGAGATGCAATAATATTTGTGAACATGTTAATATAAAAAATGAATTTAATTAGCCTAAATCTAATTAAATTTCTCACACAATTAAAAGCCCCCCCTTCTTTCCATTTTTTAAAAACTAACAAGTTTCATACTATTGCCCTTTCAGTTATTTCTACAAAGAAGCAGGCTGGACAAATGCTTTTCCCCCATAAAATACACAGAGCAAGACCTACAGAATCCAGAAATTGTGTCATTAAGTAGTAGAAAAATAGCTGAGTCCCTTTGAAGAACTACTATCTGAAATAGAAAACTTGCAAGAGTTTTTGAACAAATCAGAAATCTGACCTTTCTGAAAAACTATTGAACCAATTTGCCAATTAAAGCTATATTTTTTAAATATTTAATACCATATGTACATTTCAGATGCACAGTCCCTGTCCCCAAGAAACTTACATAGTTTTTATTGCATATAGTTAAGATGTACAACATGATGTTTTGAAATACATACACATAGTGAAATGATTACTATAGTCAAGCAAATTAACATATCCATCATGTCGCATAATTACTTTTTTTGTGTATATATGTAAGAGCACCTAAAATCTTCCCTCTTAACAAATTTCCAGTACGCCATAGAACATTATTAACTCTAGTCCTCATGCTGCATATTAGATCACCAGACTTAATCATCCTACGTCACTGCCACTTCATACCTACATATTCCCATTTCTTACCCTACCCTCACCTCAGGTAACCACTGTTCTACTCTTTGCCTCTATGTATAGTGCTTGACTTTTTTTTTTCTTTTTTTTTAGATTCCATATAAAAGCGAGGTCACGCAGTATCTTTCTGTGTCTGGCTTATTTCACTTATCATAATGAAGCAGTATTTTGATGAAGGAAATACACATTTAAATTCAGCAGGTATTTATTGGGCATCTTCTAGAAAGAATACAGATACTGGATGGTACAGAATTTCTAAGCAAGATGAAAAACGGAAAATCTATAACTAAATTTGCACCTTAATAGACAAGAGAGACCATTTTGCAGGGCACTGGCTGGTGCTCCACATAATTCAGTTTTGCTGGAGAAGAGGGACTGTGTGAATTAGGAATACAATTGTTCCCTGTGACACAAAAGACTAAATCAAGATACATAATTGGCACAAAGGAGAAACATGATGAGGAACTGCATGCACATTTAATATTACACTTACCTTGTCAGGAAACATTTCAATAAGGAAAGTGAGTGCTTAAAGTGCAGACCCACAATAGGCAGAGAGCTGGCAAACGATTCTGAAAATTGGGTGAAATGAGAGACATGACCACAACAGTGCCAGTAAATGGGATTATTTCAAGGTGGAAAGAGGTTAACAGTAGGGTAGAGCCCTGCTTTTTAATTATTCACAGCAATGACTTGGATCTTGAAGTGAAAGGAATCATTTCCAAGATTGTAGTGCAGGCAGCACAGTACTCAGGACTAGTAGAACACACACACACACACACACACACACACAGAGAGAGAGAGGGAGAGAGAGAGAGAGAGAGAGAAATACAACCTCGTGAGAATTTAAAAGTAGTTGAGTGGTCAAAACACCTAACAATAAGACAGTCATTTTACTCTACAGTCACTTTTTTGTTTTCTTTAAAACCACCCCTGTTTATAGGAGATGAAATTTGTAAGACATGTTATCTAACGGATTACTTGGAAGGAGGTCACCAAGTGATGTCATCCTTGCAGTGGCAGAATCCAAATTCTACCATACCTGGCACCTGTCTGGCACTCTCAGAGAAATGATGAATTGGCTTCCCCCAAAAAATCAACATCTCCTTCCCTACTGGACTTGATATGAACATAATTGGGAAAGAAGGCAGAAGCAGATAGGCAGCATCCTAATTTAATACTATAAAGCAGACTTGCTTTCAGATATGAGAGGTCCTTGGACAGTGTTGCCCACCAAGGCCCCTACCACCACTGCTAACACCAGACACTGATTCTCTCCTTTTTTCATCCAGAGCCTCTAGTTAGAAATTACACTTTTCTTTTTTCTTAATGCATTAAGTATATAAAAATGTGAGAACCTAGAATCATCTCATGCCATTTCTTAATATAATAAAATGAAGAAAATATAAATTGTATGTCAATTATCCCAGTCAGAAGACACAAGAGTCCTAAGTAGAAATTGATACAGTCTAGGGAGTTATCCTAAAAAGCAAACTTCCAATATCTCTTTACAACATCAAGCTTCAAAAAAAAAAAAACAAGTAATATGCTCAGATGTATTGCTAAAGCTATGCATTACAAATCTAAGGAACTAAAACAAAGTTAGACATTCTCTAGAAGAGTGCTCACTATATTTTAAGGAAGATTTAAATGTACTTCAAAAGGGTGTCATAGAGAAAACTGAATGATACTTATACCAAACATAAATTACACGGAAAATATGGACTATTTTGCTGCTAAAAAATAAAACTAAAAGAGATGTCATCTATGATACCTGATAGGGACCATTTAATGTTGATCCTGACCATCAAAAGGCAACCTAAGCACAAGGAAATCTAATATAAATGAGTGGACATCCTAAAAGACATACTTTAAAAATTCCTCTTTGATCAAGTTTTAGTTAAGTGTGGCCTCTGAAAATCATTAAATCCAGAATGTCAGCTCATTTACAGTGAAGGCAAGGCATGAGTGTACTTGTGTATGTGTGTGTGTCTGTGTATATGTATTTGTATACATGAAAAGGCAAAAATTCAAGCTCAGAAAATTAAGTAATGTGAAATTTCGTTTGGTATACTTTTCTAGTATATTGAGTAAAAATACAATCGTGTATTTGCATATTGTAAATTTGTTTATTAATTTACATTTGTTCATCTTTAAGCTTTTTGTTCAATTCACTTTAGGACCTATGCCTAATGCAAAAGAACAGTCTCAAAGGGCAGAAAACTTTCTAAAAATTAACATCACTGTTGCTCATGAATCATTTTTGACGGATGGTTTTTGCTCTAGGCAAATATTTTGTGACTCATGATTTATTTCACATACTCAGAATAGTTTGGGAGAAATGATCATGTATATACATTATTGCAGTACTCTACAAATTATATGATACTATTTATAACTCAGTGGACGCTCTCTTGGAAAGCGGATATACTTTTACTTACTCAATGGTGAGGTTAGTGACAAAGTCTAGGAACGTAAGTAGAAGAGAGCTCTACGTATGATTGGTACACCACTTGGTGACATACTTTTGACTGAATAACAACTTTTTAGCAGGTCAGATTCATAAGGAACACAGCATTAAGAAGGGTTTCATAGTGAGGCTCATGATGCCTTCTTCTGCCCCTTTGATCAATTTATGTACTGTACCATTGACCCCTTAACATTACTCAGTTAAAACAAAGAATAAAACATGACGACTGAAGGATAAATGAGATGGAAACAGATATAGAACATTCTAGAAAGCTTATATAAGAAATTCTTAAAAGAAGACATTAATGAGGAAGAGGAAGTTTGAAAAAATGGAAAAGCTAAGCTATTTTAGTTGTGTTTGTATACATATATGTACTGTATATATTCTCATTCAAAATGCATATTCTCATTATATATGTATATATCTCCTTATTCTTTAATGACAATATTAATGACATATGTATAAAATGCAAACAGTAATATTTACCCCCTCTTCTTTCCAGAATTATGGAAATGAGTTTGACAGTGTATACAAACACTTTACTAAATGTTAGTATTGTCACAATTTTCTTCTGCAGTTCTCACTTTCCTTTGGTTATAAAAGCCTTAATTGTGTTACCATATGTAAAAGCAAAACCAGAAACTCCAGTTTGCCATCCTTTTATTTTCCAGCTTACTGAATGGGATTCTAAAATTAAATTTCAATGGCTTACAAAACTCCTCTCTCAAAATAACACAGAAATGATTGAAGGCATTTTTAGCTACACCTGCTCAACCACTAATTTAATGAGTGAATGCCTTAGAAATTGCAACTGGTAAATATAACCACATTGTTGATAGGAACTAAGAGATATCTCATAGTACAGGTAGCTCAAGTGGAGCCAATCTTTACTTATACTCTGATTCATCCAGCTTTCTTCATAGCTAGCTTCTGTTTCAAATAAGGAATATGCAGAACTGCTCGTTGAGTGCTCAGCATATTCAGACGTGGCTTCTTAGTAATGTGTTGAGGAATGGAATGGTGAAGGGCTAGAAAAATTACCCCCCACCATGTGCATTCAGCATTAAGGCAGAGCACCCAAAGATGAGCCAGAGCAAATATGTTAATTATAATTCTGTATTACAAGATTCCTTCCACCCAGTATTGTGTGGGGATATATATATACACACACATATACATATGTATATATATACACCAGATATACGTGTGTGTGTGTGTGTGTGTATATATATATATATCTGGTAATGTTGTTGAAGCTACCATGGGAAAGGAACCATACTTATTTTTAAGCATTATAGGCTTTATGCCTGAATGTTATAAATGAGAAGGTTACCTGTGTGCTTTTAAGAAAATACTGAGAAATTTTCTGTGCCTTAGACAGAAAATATAAATTGTGAACTTATTTAATGGCTACACCTTCCAAAGTAGAACAAAAAGAGAGAGTTATTGAGGTAACTAAAACAAAGCAAGAAGTACTGCAGAAAAAGAGAAAAATACTTTTCCCCAGGTCTGAATCCAGCAGCTGAGAACACATGAAGGAGATGAATGAACTGAAATGGTATTTGCAGCAGAAGAGATAGATGCTGAGCTGTTACTTCTTGTGATGCTATGAGGTATTTATAACAACAAAAGACCCTCTTGAAAATAAAATCAGCACCCAGTTTCTTGGCAACAAGCAACCTTCAGACTCCACAAGCAGTATACTACCTTGAACACTAGTGTTTGCCTACAGATGTTACTAGTTACTTAAGTAAAATTTTATATTTTATTTATAAGCTGTGTCTACATTCAGATGCTACTTTCAGACTATTATATCTCTTAATAAGCTCCTTTACCCTTATCTATAATAATAAAGGTAAACCTGGGGAAAATTTTTTTTTTTTTTTTTGAGACGGAGTCTCACTCTGTCGCCCAGGCTGGAGTGCGGTGGCCGGATCTCAGCTCACCGCAAGCTCCGCCTCCCGGGTTTATGCCATTCTCCTGCCTCAGCCTCCCGAGTAGCTGGGACTACAGGCGCCCGCCACTACGCCCGGCTAGTTTTTTGTATTTTTTTTTTTTAGTAGAGACGGGGTTTCACTGTGTTAGCCAGGATGGTCTCGATCGCCTGACCTCGTGATCCGCCCGTCTCGGCCTCCCACAGTGCTGGGATTACAGGCTTGAGCCACCGCGCCCGGCCGAGAAAAATATTTTTACAGCCTGTGTCTCCATCCTAAAATTCGAATCAAATCATAGCATATAAAACTTTTTAAGATTTAAGTGTGGTACTTAATTTTTAAAAAGGAAATATTAAAAGTAAGTTTTTTTCAATAATCATTTTTTATTTTCCAAAGAGTATCATGGAGTTCACTTTTCTCATTAAAAAATAATAATATGCATGTAGTGTTTGATGTTTCCCTTTGTGAGCTGCAAAATCCGGAAATCAGGGGACATTGCTGAAACATCTGTTATTTCACATTTTCCATTGAATGACTTCTATGATGACCTGGACAAAAGACAATTACCACTATGCTTTTAGTCATTAGAGGTATTACAGTTTCTAGTACTTGGCTTTTTGATGTTTCTATTCTCTCTTGGTATAGGTATATCCAAAGTGAAACAGAGGTGATAAATTATCTTACTCTGCCTGGTGCACCAACTGGTATCATATTGGCCTGAAACATTTTTCTGTATGTCACAAAGCTCTTGGAATTAAGACATTATTTGTGTGCAAAGTAAAACACAATCCATTGAGTTGTAACTCTAATGAAAAATTTTTGCTAAAATAAAATCTGAGACATATTACTTGTCAAATAAGATTTTGTCTTCTATGCCATATCAAAGAAACATGTTGACAAATGAAGAGTTAAGTAAATTACACATGAGATAAGTGTTTGTCTTGATTTGTTTTGGGGTATTGTGTATGTGTGTTTGTTTTTCTTTGTTTCAGTTTGTTTCTCTGGTTTGTTGTTTTTCTTATGTCATGCCAAACAGTAAATTTGATAGATATTTTTTATCATGGTAGTGACCTAATTACACAGGTTGTTTTATTTGCAGGTGTTTAGCACACAATCACATAAACACAGGCTAAATCAGGACTTTACACATTTAAAAAAAACTAGAAATTTAAAAGAAACACTACACAAAACTGCATAGAAATTGGAGAGTTCATAAATAATCTATTCTGACTTCTGATTCCAAACCCATTTCCAAATTTTTTTTAGAATTTTATGACATAGTCTGTTAAAAAAAAAAAAGACAAAAAGGTATAAGAAACGCACATTACATGGCTTAAAAATGAACATTGAAATCACTCTGCTGATTCTGTTTTCCACAGGCAGCCACAACAATACCTCCCTCCCACATACCCTTCTTAAATGTGACTTAGACACTATTCCCATCAAGAAATGGTCTATGTCTCCTACCTTAAAAATGGGCTGGCTTTGTGCCTATTTTGACTAACAGTGTATGGCAGAAGTGATGCTATTGACTTTTGTGTCTGGGTCATTAATGGCCACGAAGCTTCTGCTTTGTTGGCTAAAATACTTGTTCCTGAAAGCTTGCAAGAAGTCTGACTGCACTGAGGCCACCATGCTGTAAGGTAGACTAAACCCAGCCGAAAGAAGCTGCTGCCTGCAGAGACCATGAGGCTACACAAAGAGTGACAGATGATGGCAGCCCCCAACTGCTTTGACCTCCCATCCTTCAGCTACCACTAGCTGTAGCAAACACCTGGCCACAACTCTATGAGAGACCACCCAGCTCAGACCACTCCCAAATTCCAACCCACAGGAATCCATGAGAAGTAATAAAACAACAGTTATATTTATAACCCCAAAGATTTGGGAGATCATTTATAGATCATTCATTTATTAAGCAAATGTTTACTGAATGTCCACTCTGTGTTGGGCAATATCTTAAGTACCAAATCCTGCAAGGACTTTTTTTTCTCAAAGGAGTTTGATCCCTCTATCCTCTCTGCTTCCCTGGCTCTTTAGATTGGTAACATAGCATTTATTTATTTTGTCCATATTGGTAATACAGCATTTATTCTTTGGTCCATATTGGTAACATAGCATTTTTTTCCATATTGTATAAGTTGTATACATGTTTGATCATATGATTCTAAATTCAGGATCTGATTCTTAATTAATTTTATTTGCCTCTATAGTGTCCTAGTGTACGTAAGTGTTGGTTAATTGATATGTAGCACCTATCTGGATAAAAAAAAAAATTGATGCAGGAAAATTAATACCATTATCCCCCATGACACAGATTAAACTGATATTTTTGATACATAATTTATTTAAAATAGCTGAAGTCCTCAACTGAAGGAAAGAAAATACTTTTTAAAAAACATTTGAGTATGTGATTATTCCTTACAGCAGTCAAAAGAGAAAGAAATAAGTACTTCTCAAAGATTCTAGTAATTAGTAAACAAGACATAAGGTACTTAAAATTACCTTAAATCAGTTTTATTTTGTCAAATAGTCTGTTGCTACAGCTATAGATAATTTTGTTGTCAGTGTAGCTTAAAACTAAAATGTGCCCTGGATAAGATAAAAAGTAGTGTCTGGGCCTCCTCGTTACAATCTTCCTTCCTACCACTAGTCTATGCTGTTGCACTAAGTACTGAATGCTTGTTCAGTGTCCATAGGAATGTGGGGAAGATCACTTTTGTCTAAGATTTGTTCCTCAGACGGGAAAAAGTCAAAAGCCTTATTTTTTCCTCAAAATAGAAGCAGACAATTTATAAACAATTCTGTTCACAAAAATTCATTCTGAATTCATTAAGTTATATGTTTTAACTATGTCCATTAGAAAAGGAAAATATTATGGGGGTGGGGCCTCAACATTGTAAGTAAGAGTGCTTAACTATGACCATTAGAAAAGAAGGAATCTAATTGTCATAGTTATGCACTCTTACTTACAATGTTGAGTTTCTGTTAATTTCTCCTGGTCCTCTGTCCCACTTTGATCTGCATTTAATGAGTTACAAATCCTGTGAATTATACCTCAGCACTATTTTTTCTACCTAGCCCATTTTCTCCCCTTTGTATTGCACAGTTTAAAACCTCAATGTCTAGAAATTGCACAGTGTAGGCAAACATGTGTTGAGGTCTTATCTGTGTGATGTCTTATGCTAAGGGCTTCACATACACTGTTTAAACTCACACAAATATGATGAAATAAATTCTAAAATTATTCCTGTTTTACAGATGGAGGACTTTTTTTTTTTTTTTTTTGAGACAGTCTTGCTGTGTCATCCAGGCTGGAGTACAGTGGCGCGATTTCGGTTCACTGCAACCTCCACCTCCCGGGTTCAAGCGATTCTCCTGCCGCAGTCTCCCAAGAAGCTGGGACTACAGGTGCCCCCCACCACATGTGGCTAATTTTTTCTTTTGTATTTTTAGTAGAGACGGGATTTCACTGTGTTGACCAGGCTGGTCTTGAACTCCTGACATCGTGATCCTCCCGCCTTTGCCTTCCAAAGTGCTGGGATTACAGGCGTGAGCCACCGTGCCCAGCTGAGGACTTTTAGAACTAAGTAATTTACCCAAGGTCATAGTCAGTAGTAGTGGAACCAGCATGCAAATTAGACAATGTGACTTCATAGCCTAGTATTCCATTCTACGTCTGTAACTTATGGCTGGAAGGGACTTTAAAATTTCATCTACTCCATGTTTAATGCTTCATTCTCCCTGAACATTTGCAAAGTTGTCACTAGCCTATGTTGGAACATCTCCAATGACTGTCACAATAGTCTTCTATCTCTCAACTCTAACTCACCCTATGCTCTGCCAGATTCATTGTTTTCAAAAAGCTTTTTGTCATAATCTCCCTTCAGCTCAAATAAACAACTAGCATTTCCAAACAGAACAACTACAACCACTTCAAACATCCTAAACTCCCTCCAACTCTGGCTATTCACACGTTTCAGTTCACAACTTCCATCCAGAATCCTGCTTCTCTGATTGTCCTCATGGGGAAGATATGCTATTTCCTTCATCCTACAATATGCTTCTCACTGACTCTATCCGTATTCTTCTCATCCTTTAAGAGCCAAGTCAAATCTCTCTTCTTCCAATAAGCCTTCCTTGTTACACTCAGGTAAATATAATCTCTCCATCTCCTGGAGAATGTCTAGATTTCTTTTTCTGTGCTATACCTGGTGTGACAGGGAGTCAGGGCCAAGGATGATCTAACAAAGTGAGGACATGATAATCCAAGTACAGAAGATCATTTCATCAATACAGGCTCTAAGAAACAGTCTAGTAGTGGGTGACTGCTAGACTGTTTATGAGAATATGAGAACGAAGGCCAAAAGGATTCACAAGAGGGGATCAGGAGATTTTCAAGGAACTTCTGGAAGGCAAATCTAAGGAAGAATCCAAAATCAGAAACCAAAAAGCATAGTCAGGAGTTAAAGAACTTAGAGGAACAGAGTACAAAGTTGTACATTGTACGTGGTTTCATCATGGATTGATTTTTCTAGTTTTCATTAGGATGACCACACATCACATGTGATTTAAAGATGTTGCTTTGCCTCTTAAAATTTGCACAGCTTTTGCCACCCATTATTTTCTATGGTGTATTATAATTACACATCTAACAAAATTCAGAAATTGGCAGCTGTGACTACTTATGCTCTGGACTTACCTATAAATCTTTTAAGGATAATCCCAATTTTGTGTCTCTCTAAGAATTTTGCAGTGTTTTAACATAAAATAAAATCAAGAAATATTTGATAAGTGTATGCATGCATACAGAAACGGATGAAAATATTAAAAAAAAAAAAAACTTGAGCTCCATTACTTCTGAATGTATAACCAATCTCCAAAATGTCTGAATTTGAATGACTGGCTCTTAATAAACCTTTTAGAAGCATTCACACTATCCTATTTTACTAATTACTAAGTGCTTTCTAAACTGTGTGTGATAGGTTTTTAGTTAATTGAACCAAATATTTGACCAGATTTGAAGAATAGGTTTTCAAAGTAGTTTTTGATGAGGCCATATCTTGAAGTTTGTTACCTGTTAAATTAAAATGAAGACCAGGCCTGAAGAATCCCTGAGCAGCTAAAATGAGTAGACCTCATTAGTGACCTAAGGGTTGCTGGGCTTACAAACAGAAGTGAAACTTAACTTGGGCTGATTTCTTGTAAATGCCTATATTAGAAAGAAAACAAAACTTAAGCTCAACCAATCAAAAGTAGCCAAAAACTTAGAACATTATTAATATAATTAGGGAGTTTCCAATAGGATATACCAAATAAGGCAACTGTATAACTATAACCAATCAAATATTGTGTTTGCTTTATTTCTGTGTCTGTTCTGTCAAAGCTTCCCCATTGCATTCCCTCAGTGGAGCTCATGAACTGCTTTTGATTTGGAACTTCCTGATTCTTGAGTGAGTGAGTGCTCAAATAAGCTCTCTAACATTTTACTATGCCTCAGTTTACCTTCTAACATAACTGAACTAATTTGACTTTATATAAAGTAAAAATTTCATAACCTTAAGGCTATCACCAGTCCAATATTTTAGGAAGCATTTCATTAGTTACTAATATAAACCACCCACCGATTATTACAAACTGAAAAACCAAGAGTAAACTGAAGATCACTGGGGTCATAGCATCACTATGAGGATTAAGTACTGCACTCTTTCACTATAATATGTGATGATTTGCACTTGTAAAGAAAAAGATCCAGGAGAAATACTCAGCCTGAGTGTATGTGTTTGTGTGATTTACTTTTTGTGGTTCTCAAAAGGAGAAAACATATGACCCGATATAGTACTGGATAAAACCACAGACTACTAGGTAGTTCAGGATGCAAAAACAAGCAAACAAAGATTAAAATTCCAAACTGAAGTACTTGAGAAAAATTATCCTTTGGTAAAACTCGCTGTCAAGTAGAAATTCATTTTTAATCATGAAATATATTTTTCCTATGCTATTTTCACTTCGCTTTAATTTGCTATTTAGCAATGCCCTGAAATATTAATAATTTGTTTAATAAATTCCTTCTAACTCTTAATAGATTTTTAATGAAGAAATCTGTCTTAGAGATCTGTGCAAGAATTGATATTGCATACTTTCTGAAAGTGTTAAATTGTTGACCTGCTGAACAGTTTCATTTGAACCTCTATCCTTTGCTTGCCATTTTCCATGTTCAGATATTCTTAGAAGCTTTGTAAAATGTAAAAATTATTGATCCTATAAGCCATAATAACAGGTATTTTAGGAACAAGAAGAAAAATGTTTCATCCACATAGTCAATTTATAAAAAATAAAATCTTTTATTCCAGATTAAAATGGTAAATCATTTGTAATTAGCCTGATAGGTAAAATAAACCCATACTACTTAAAACCATGAATGAGGATAGAGGAAAAAAAAAATTCCCATGGGGGCCCCATCGTTGATCTATTTTCTACAAAACACATAGCTAACTATTCCTACAGGGCTGCCTAAATGCCAGAGCTGTAACAGCTCCAGATAAATCCCTTTCTCCATGCAGATTTTCAGCACTAGGAAGGTCAGCTCTGGAGTTTGACAAAGTCAAGGTGCATTCTATCAGAATGGCTAAGATGCTGACTCCCCTATTGTACTCTTCCCTGGATTATGACAATAAAACACAACGCTCAGTTTTGAAAACAAGTAAAATTGTGGAGACAGGAAATGTGTGGCACTTTCATACCCCAGTCTCTTCATGACCCCTGTAGAAATGTATACAGGGTTTATCTCTGTAGATTTTGAAGACAAAACGGATCATGAAAAGCCTGTAATATTTGCCATCAATCAGATCTGGATTTAATCCCTGGACTCTCTATTTACTAAATACTTGACTTTTGATCATTTGTTTATCTGAATGTGTTTCTTCATAATGTTGCCAACCTTATAGGACTGGGGAAATATTAAATGAGATAAAGTATACGTTTTCAAATGTTTGTTACCCAACCCAACACACACTTACTGCTTAATAACAACTGATGGTTATGGAGTGGTGATGGTTGACTGCCACCGCCCCCACAACATAAGTTCCAAAGTCAATACTACAGAAAAGGGTGAAATACAGTGAATTAATCCCTTAGAAGAGCTCTCAATAGATGTCATCCTCTTACACCTCAAGGACTACCCAATGTTGAGATTAAAACTCAGAGATTTGGTTTTAAGTCCGCTATGGCCCAGGAACAGAGAGGGTGCAGACTAGGCCCAAATGCCCAGTTAGAACCAGTGAGCAATAGGCAGCATGGGGGAATTATTTTAAGATTGGGTCAGACAGACTTGAGTTCTCTAAGGCTTTTTGGTTTTTTCTTTCTTTTTTTTTTTTTTTTACATTTCTCAACAGAGCAACCATGGGAAATCTGCTTGAATTTTCTACATCTCAGTTTCCTCATCAGCAAAACATGAAAATAATTACATCTTATTACTCTCAGCAATACTTCATGATAACATTGGCAGCATAGTTTGGATTGAGATCCTCAGAGATATTCTAGATTATAAACATTATGCTTTTTGTGACTCTGTTTCAGAGTTTCCCAAGCTATATATGTCCCTAGAGACTTGTTCTGAGACATGCTCTAACAAAATGAAACGCTCTAACAAAATGAAACGCTCTAACAAAAGAAAACAAAAGAATTAAGTTCCATGGTTAAATACATTTGGGAAACACAACATCCTTTTTGGGGAGTCACAGTTAATATTGGCATTTGAAAGCCTTGAGAAATCCCACAATTTAGACAACACAGACAGTGCTGATGCATTCTGATGGCCACAGAAACCAGCTCTGACTAACTCACATCCATTGTCAGGAGTTGCTTGACCCCACAAAGGGAATCTACTTTGTAACTATTAAGTGGACTTGCACTTTTGTTTTCCTCTCTTAAGGTTGCCCTGGTTCATTCAAAGAGGTAAGTACTGGAAAGAGGAAAAATGACATATAAAAGAACTAGATAAACTTGAAGGCATTAGCATAACTCATGTGCATCAATGGAGCCTGGATAGTTTACAGTGATAATCACATACATTTGTGGATATAATTGGAGATTCCCTGAACATTTAATTACCGACAAATGGACTGAAATCTGAAAATTAGACCAAACCAGACTGAAATCTGATTTCCAAGAAAAAAATCAGGAATGTTACTGTTGTACTTTTTAGGACCTAGCAAAACAGCAGGGCTTGTCAATTGATACACTATGTATAAGACTTAATGCTATTCACTGGGAGTATAATGAGTTATAAGACATAACCTGCTCTCCTAGAAGAGTGCTTAGCACATAATAGGCCTTTAGTAAATATTTGCTAAATATAGGAGCACATTAAAACACAAATCTTACTAGGCCCCATAAAAAGGGCTGGATTCACATTACAAAATGAAAAGAAGACAATGCAGGTACCTTTTATTAATGCCTAGTATTAACGGATATAAATGCACAGCAAATAGTTTCAAATTTTGAGTTAGATTCTAACTTCTCAGCTGTATAAAGAATTATGGATGAGATTAACAAAAGAGCTAGTTTAGGTTTTGCATGGGAAAACCCTGCAATTTTGGTATAGATCTACAGATGAACAAACCATGTGTCTTTTCTAAATAATTCAGACATCTGGGTTCATACTTTGAGTGATGACACGGCTGGTGGAGCCCAAGAGTGTCCAAGGGACACATTACTGCATGAAAACACTCAATTACTACCTAAAGTTTGGGTTGGAGTTCACCAGAGGGATAAGCAAGTCCAGTTTTCAGGAAGAATTTTTTTTTTTCATAGGAAAGACTAAAACTTGAGGATAGAGTGAAGTAATTAACCAAAACAGGGAGGAGCACAAATATAATGGAGAAGAGCAGTTCATAAGCTCAGAGGCAAAATCCAGCTCAGAAACAGAAAGGAAATCAGAAAAGATTTCCTGAGGACATATTTGATGACACGAAGACATTTTGTATAAAGAGTTTCTTATGGTTTAGTTGGATATTTGTAATTTGACTAAAGAGCAATGGCTTTTGTTACAAGACTATTTTCTGGCAGCCAAATAGCTTCTGGTATGCTGGGAAACCAAAGCAAAGAAAGAATTAAGTCACACAAATTGCTTAGAACAGGAAGGGAATGCATTTACCCTTATAGACTGTTATGGACTAAACATTTGTATCCCCTGAGTATTCATATATTAAAACCCTAACCCCTAATGTGATGGTATTAGAAGGTGGGGACTTTGTGACATGAGGGTGAAGCCCTCATGAATGGAATTTGTGCTCTTATTTAAAAGATCCCAGAAAGATCCCTCCCTCCTTCCACCATGTGAGAACACAGCAAGAAGACAGCTGTCTATGAACTAGGAAGTGGGCCTCCTCAGACACTGAATCTGCTGGAACCTGGATCTGGGATTCTCAGCCAGCAGGACTGTGAAAAACAAATGCTTGTTGTTTACCACACAGTCTATGATATTTTTGTTATAGCAGCCTGAACAGACTGAAACATGGACATTTCAAGATCATGAGAGGCCAAAACACACTGGATTTAGAGAGTGAGTCCTGGGATTCAGTCTTGGCCCTATCAATTTATTTCTAGTTATTTTACATTAGGCAAGTCATGGAAAATTCATGAGTTTTAAAGACTCACCTGGTTGGTAATAGATATTTTATGGAGATTACATAAAGGTTAAATGACTGTCTATAAAAGTGTTTTTATAAATTACTTCGTGCATAATAAGTGCTAAAAACTAAGGAGTTTTCCAAATATTTCCTCATCAAAAGATTATTATTAACAATTTTTTTATTTGATAGGAATGGGTCAATGTATCTAAATCTCCTTTTTCCATTTTCAGGAGAAATTTATCTGCCAACTAAATTACAGAGGAATAAACTTGAACAAGGAGGGCAGTTTGGTGGCCTAGCTAGATATCTCCCTGACTTTAAATTTTGCTCTTATATGTCATATTATATTGCACCAAAATATTTCTAAAACTTTGGATGCACTATAACTTTACTATGATCTCCATTGTTTTTCTTCGATATATGTTTATTACAATATTAGGATATTTTCACAAATTATACCTAATCTTTGCATGTTTTAATACTGCAGAGACATATAGAATATTAGGATACCAAATTGGATATCTTTTCATGCCAAACTATAGCATTTAAAAAAATATTGTTTCTAAATCATATTTCAGTTTAAAGTACTTTTTAATGGGGCCTAATAATATTTATATGTAAGTATTTAATAAAGCATTAATTGAATAAGTCATGTTAAAATGTAACCACAAGTTATTAGTTTGCCTATATAAATGCCAACAAAAATAATGCCAATTTACTTGTCTAATTCTTAAGTCAAACACAAAATTGCTTAATACATTAAAGAGAAAAAATGTCAGCTTTTAAAACAAAAAATTTATTTTACAGAATATTAATGTTTTGAAAGTTCAAGAATATTTACTTCTGAAATTAGGATCCTCTGTCCATTGGTTCATTAAATATATGTGCACAATTAAATACATTTGTACTAATTTGTAATAAACATGAGGCTCTGAGGTCAGATAGCCAAGATCCCAATGTTTACTATTTGTGGCACTTAACCTTACTTTTTTTTTTTTTTTTTTACTTAGGTTCCTCATCAGAAAAAATGGAAATTATCTCATGAAATGACTACATGAATTGTATAAAGTGTTTTAGCCTAGGACATAGTAAAACCTTAGTTAATATCAGCTCTGTAGGACTAGTAATAGAACTCTATTCTGATTCACTTTTTTAACATATACAATTTAAAAATAATTTAGACTACATCAGGGCTTAGGTAAGGCCTGAAATATTACATTATACTTAATTAGAGATGACCTCTGCTATGAGTCTTTTATAAAGGCATTTTTCACACCTAGTTTCATCCTGGTGCCTTATCTCCTTAGGTAAAACTTCTTCATCCAAATATCCAGAAAGAAATTAAACAACTCAGGTAAGACTTCTCATTTAAGGTCACTCTAATTACAGCAGCAACAACAGATGTATATACAGTCACTAATAAAAGAATGATTTGTGGTGTCCCTCTGAAAGTTAAGACAAAAAATTTTAGATTTTATTGAGACATAAAAATAAACATTGTTCTCTAAATCAAACTCTCTATTATTAAAAAATGTCATCCTTTATGAATTTCATAAATAGCAAGCCCAGGAACAGAGTAACCATTTTAAAAAGTCTAGAGGGGATTCCATAACAACATTTAAATACATTACTACTCAAACAATTTGATTGGATTATAAAATATTTAAAGCTGCAGCTGTAGTTGTGATGTTTACTGTTGATTATTTTGATTTCAAGATCCTCACACAAAAAATACAATTTACAGATGTATTTATATTAAATAACTGCACTGTAAAATGAAATGTACATAATATATATTTACATAAAAAGGACAAAATTAGAAATAGCAAAATAGAATCATAGTTCTTTAAAAGTTCTATCTCTGAATAGGAATAGTTACCTCAAAACCAAAAAGACTAAATACATGTTCTAGTTGAAAATGTATTAAAAACTAAGCAAAAGACATTAATGTGAGTCCTGGTTATCACAAAACTTTACCGTAATGAACTACACATGATTCTACAGAAATCTAAAAACATTTTGCAAACATGAAAGCATTTATAACCTAACAACTATTAAGTAATTATTTTATTATTTTATTTTTGAAGATCAGGCCCAAAATTATATAATGAGATTTGACTTCAAAGTGGCAAGTTTTATCATCATGTTCTACCATCACATATTTAAAGAAATCAGGTGAATGGATTTAAAAAATAAAGAGACAAGAATTATATACACGTGTGCTGCCTAGGATGGTAAAATAATATGGGGAAAAATGCAGCTAAAACATTTCCACTGTACCCAACTCCACTCCCTTACCAAAGCAGAAGATGGAACAATGATGACTAGAAATCTTGATGAACAAGAGGAAATTCCAGTTTCTAACTGATACCTTCCTATAAACAGTTATCTGTGATAAGCTGTATTTGTCATGAGAGGCTCAAGCTGCGTTGATAGATCTTACATGAGGGGTCTCCAACCCGCTGGGCTGCGGACCAGTACCGGTTTGTGGTCTGTTAGGAACCAGGAAACACAGCAAGAAGTGAGTGGTGGGCAAGCCAGCATTATAGCCTCAGCTCCACCTCCAGTCAGCTCAGCGGAGACATTAGATTGTCATAGGACCACAAATCCTGCTGTGAACTGTGCATGTGTGGGATCTAGGCTGCACGCTCCTTATGAGAATCTAATGCCTGATGAGGTGAAATAGTTTCATCCCGAAACCACCACTCCCCATGTCAATTTCGTGGAATTGTGTTCCACGAAATTGGTCCCTGGTGCCAAAAGGCTGGGGACTGCTGCACAAGGCCTCCATTCAATGGAGAAATAAATACCTCCACCAATCTTAAGAATACTCCCCAAGGGTGGGCATGGTGGCTTACACCTGTAATCCCAGCACTTTGGGAGGTCAAGGCGGGCAGATCACCTGAGGTCAGGAGTTTGAGACCAGCCTGACCAACATGGAGAAACCCCATCTCTACTAAAAATACAAAATTAGTCGAGCATGGTGGCACACACCTGTAATCCCAGCTACTCAGGAGGCTGAGGCAGGAGAATCGCTTGAATCTGGGAGGCTGAGGTTGCGGTGAGCTGAGATCGTGCCATTGCACTCCAGCCTGGCAACAAGAGCAAAACTCTGTCTCAGAAAAAAAAAAAAAAAGACTACCTCCTAAAGAACCATGGCCAGCTATGGTTCAACTACAAACAACTGCATTTAACGTCAGGTTAGCCTATAAGTTTTGAATATTCGCTATATCAACCCACCCTCCATTGGATATCATTACTATCCAATGATAATAATAATAATAATGGCACTACAATTTTTTTCAAGTATGATATTGGTTGTCAATATTTTTAATTTAAAAAAATCTCTTTGTAATCACCAGCCCTATTTACCAAATGAGGAAGAAACTAATGCTTAGCTAATTAACTATCTTGCCCAAAGTGATGCAGCTCATAAATAAGAAAGCTTAAACCATGTGTTTTACTAAGTCAGAGTAGAGAAAAGCCATTTGCAGAAGTGTGGAGTGACTGGCTCTGAAATTGGACAGATGTAATTTCAAATTCCAGCTTCAACTCTTTGGAAAGTCACTTAAGTTCTTCTACCTTCTGTTTCCTCATTTGTAGAATAAGGATCATAGTAGTATCTGCTTCATAAGGCTGTTGTGGGAATCAAATAAACTAGTGTATATAAAGTACTATTTTAGAAGCCTAAATAAGTGAATAGTACATGAAACAAGTGTACACAATGTAAATTTTCAAATGTACAATCTCTAGATTACTAGCTGATGAATCGTTAGGTCCTAATTAGGGATACAGATATTATCCCCTAAAATTTTCTAAAATTTGGTTGGGAAGTCATTTATGCCTTAATGTTGATTAATAATCCATGTATCTAGATGGCTTGGAGAAAGAATACCAACAACCTAGAAGATAATTTGCTGAAATACAAGAAACGACGTGTAGAGAAAAGAGAAAGGTAAAGAAATTAGCACTAGTCCCACTCACTCTCTCACTTGATCAGCCTTTACTCCCTTGCCTCCAGTTCTTCCTTTTCTGCTTTTATAATGGGTGCTTGTGGTATAAATAAAAGGAGGTCAGGCTATAAAATCAGATGACCCAAACTGAAGACCAGTCTTTCATAGAGTAACTTGAGATCTCAATATCTCTGAGGCCTGATATATTCATCTGCAAAATAAAGATGATAATGCCTGCTAATATACCTCATTATGCATATGAGAGCAGTTTATTGTATATGTGTATTTTATTATCTAAAATTAGGCATACTAGATCTAGATGTAGACTAGAATTTCAACTGGTTTCCTGCTTTCAACCAATTTATGACAAAAGTTTTTAGAGTCTTTAAAATATTTAGTTTGGGGTAATGGTATCTAGACATTTTAAAACTTTTCCAGGGTAGCATACTGAACTGCTCATGACATAGAAAATTTTCACTTTTTTTTTTTTCACAAATGAAATCTTGATGTAGCTTCACTTTAATGGTTAAGAGAGGGGATGGCTTTGAATACTTTTGGGGCACATGTGCAACCTATATGTTTTACATGCAATCCCTATAATATAAAGATCTTTCATATGATAAAGTTTTTTTTATATAAAGAGAGAGAAGGATTCACAAGTCACACATGAAAAATAATTTTGTTATTTAACCATCACAATTTGCAGCTGCCCTGTATATTCATTATCTAGAAGATATATGTGGACAAATATAATTTGGTAAGGTTGATCATTTCAGAGGTGAATGTAGACTTTGAGCTTCATTAACTAAAGTTGAAAATTAGACCACCAGATTTCAACTACCCAGCAGTAATTAATTCCAGCATGTGAAGTTTAATTAGGGAAAAACAAAATATATTGCAAATTGTTGAAAAGAAAAGCCACCAACTGATGACACAGGACTATTTAAATATATTAAAGAAATGGTGCAGTATGTTAAGCATGTAATTCCGCCAAAATTCTCCCAGCTTTATTTTGTCTTCCTTTCCATATCCTTGGCTCTCAAAAATTCATTCTCAGTTCTTTGGCAAAAGAGACTGGAAGAGACCAGAAGGAGGAGAGGGGGAGTGGACAGCTCATGCTAATGCCACTTTTCATTTTAATTTTTTTTGAAAAATCCTACTTTGTGCATATAAAATATAGTTCATTTCTTATCCTGAGAGTTACCCTGGCATATGGCTCAATTGGAAACATCAAGGTTTTTAGTTCTTTTTAAAATGGCTTGCCTCTTTTCCAGACTTTTCTTCAGATGTATTGTCAATGCCACTTTTAGAGTCTATCACCCTTATATTGGTAAAATCTTCTTCACTTTCTGGCCAGGAAGGTACTGACCATGATGGTAAATGAATAGTGAGTAGGATAAGTCTGGGACTGATTGTGAAAGCACCCATCTAAGCAGTTCCTTTTTCAGATATTATTGAGCTTCTGTTGTTGGAGTTTTTAGTAATATAAAAGATATGTTCTCTAGACCCAGAAAGAAAACTCATTTCTACTTTTTACTCTTCTGTTGAGTTAAGTAATCCAAAGGCATCTATTGAACTCTATAATCATGCTCTGAAATCTACGTGCTCAATTGAAATTCTGTGAATCCAATCTAATCCTGATCCTTCTTGGTAAAATACAATGCTAATTGATGCTTATCTTAAGAACATTTCTATATATCTGAAGATTTTTAAACTCAATGTTGGTCTGGTCTGGTATTGGCATGACTAAAATATCCAATTTTAAAAGTTCAATGTGAGCTGTAAGAATTAATATCTTGTTCTATTGCCCATCTTGGTTAAAGGTTTTGGTTTGCAGAGTATAAAAATACTTGTCCAATTTAATTCATCAAGACTGTTCTGCATTAGTCTGCAATAAATCCTGTGTAGAGTCCACTGAATGCATGGAATCATTGGATAATGGCAGACTCTGCCCAAAGAGGGAAAAAAAGATAGCCTAAAAGTAAGTATCAAATAGGGAAGTTTTGAGTATGAAATAAAAGATAAAGGTAAAAGAAAACTGGAGGGAGATAAGTAGTTTGTTCCTTATTTTTCCTAAATGGAAATTTATTTTATAATGTTTTATAAGAAATATAAATAATATTTCTCTTAGAAAGTATAAAAAGTGTTATTCTTTGTTTGCAATGCTAAGAAAGGTTTCATGATACTTTATAAAAGTGACTTTCGATTTCTGGCTGGCAATAATTTCTGAGTCCTGAGGCAATTGTCAGTCACTTTTTCAAACTGGAGAATACAGTGGTAGTTTTAAGAGTATACTGTTATTTTCAGCTCAATATGTACATTCTAAATCTAAATATCATGTGTAAATAAGTATACATAGAACTTCATGTGACAAAAACATACAAGTTATAAAAATTTCATTCACAATCAGTAACATACAAATGTCTGTATACAGAAATTTTGAAGGACTGAGCAAGGTTATATTTTTCCTTAGCATATTCTTCATCTATTTTCCATTTTTCTTACCTGGCAGGCAGCTAGGGGCTACAGAGTCAAATAATGAAGTTGTCTTTCATTTGGATATAGTTTATTAATGGCAAAACACTAATCCATTAATCAACTTAAGTCAGTAAATTTAAAAAAAAAAGTATCTTCTTTGGTAACAGAGATCACATGCCTCTTAAAAAGGAGCCATTATCTCCATGGGTTTCTCAGCTGAAGTTAAAAATCTAAAAATGATTTTCATTCATTCCTCATTAATATGCAAAATTATTCAAATTAGAGAGTAATTAACCATCTACTCAGTAGAAAACCTTTTCATGATAATTTATGATAAACTCAGTTGCCGCTTTGATTGAGATTGATTTTTAGTGTTGAGAATCTATCATGAATACAAAAAAGCACCTGAAAAAATATTTTTAAACACCTAACTTATTGCTTAGCTAATTATGTGGTAGCCATGTTCACAGACTGTTCCAAAGAGAAGCTTATGGACTAAGATCAGTGCTAAAAAACCTGCTCAGTGCATATACTCTTCCCATGTTTATAATAAATCTCAGCCCAGAGCACAATGTCTGGATGCCTCTGTTTAGTTGACTCATATCATTTTTGGACTTACTATTCTTTAATTGAACGAACTGTCACACTCCAGATAAGACTGCCTGGCTAATACAGAATTTCAATAAGAGGCAAACTATGGAAATTTTCACATATCCTCACCATCAATTGATTTCACAGGATATTTTACTCAATGGGCTCAGTTATGATTTGTAAACAGACTTCAGTTTTACTTTCTGCAGATGAGAAAGAGACCTCAGTAGTAGTGATGAAAGGGTGATTATTATGTGCTTGTCAGGCCAGTGGAAGTCATTTTCATTCTCAACAACAAAAGCTGGAGTTGAGTATCGGTGACCATAGGTATGCAACTGGATCTAAACACTGAAGACTGCTATTCAAAACGTTGCTCCCTGAGAGTAACAAAACCATGGGGACACAGTTAGTGACCTTCTCTTCGCACTTTTTTAAAATACACAAAGGAAAACACCTACTACTTTCAGTACCTATTTGGTTGCAGAGATCAACTATGGGTGAGAATTCCTGTGGCAATAGATGAAAAGGAAAATCTGACTCCGGCTGGGTGTAGGTGGCTGCCTCAATCATCCACTTAAAAGCATTTTATTGTGGGATCAGAATAGCACATGTTACATTTTGGCAAGCATTTTACCTTCGTTTATATTTGTATGCAAGAAGATTCTAGATGTTATTTCATTTGCTCCTCTGTCAGGTATGATGGACAGATACTGAACTCATTTTCCAGATGAAGAACATGAGGCCTGAGTGGTGTGACTGTTAACAAATTAATCAGCCAGTTAGATGAGCAGGGACTAAGACTTGGTGTTCTTTCTGCTTTTTTCTTGCTAGCTACTTGGTATTTTTCAAAATGTCTCCCAAATATGGCCTACATCAGAATCACCGTGGATTCTTATTAGGGATGCCACTTGTGAGGCCCCTTCTCAGTTGTAAATGTGTCAACCTCTGGAGAAGGCATCTATGTAATTCCATTTTAAAAGTAGCTGCCCAGGTAATTCTTAAGCATGCGTGCGCACGCACACACACACATACACACACACACACATTTTTAATCCACTGCCTATAACTTTGCCTCACCAAACAGTTGACCTCCCACTCTTGCAAAATGTATACTATATCTTCAGAGAATAGGACAAATGGGGAGTGATAGCCTTGTGTGGATCCTCTTGGGGATTGTCTGACAAGGTGAAATATAGGGTAATTAGTAAAATATCCTGAAAACATTGTTCTGAATTTTCCCAGCAATGTCTGAAAAGGGTAATTATATAATAATGAGCATAAGCTTAAACAAAGAGGAGAAAAATCTGCACTCAAAAAAGTAACACCTTAAAAAATTTTTGAAAGGTGTCTCTATAAAACTGAGTGGTGAAATGATTGCAATTTGAAGCAACTGCTAGTTCCCATAGGGAACAGTAAGTTCCCAGTATAGATGATATGTGTGCACATTTTTTTTTGGTTAGGATTCGAAAACAACAGAATTAGCCATAAGCTAGGAGCTGCTATGATTTATGTTTTATAATAGCCCCTCCTTTCCATTTCCTGGTCAGCATTCTGGATGATTATTTCATTTAGCACATATTCTCTAGTTTGTTTCTCTCGCTTCAAGTCTATTTTACATTTTCCTGTACTGAACTGCATTTGCCATCTGCTGATCCAATTACTTATACAATCCAAATCCTTTTGAGTCTGATTGTTTTGTTCCTCATTATTTGCTCAGCCTCTAGTTTTAGTATCCTCTGTAAACTCTAAAATCTTGTTTTCAATATCTCATCTGAATTTCTTATATACAATACAACCCAATTAGCTCAAACTTTAGGTTTTCCTAAGGCTACTTGTGTTTGAGGAGATTTAGATAAGTTGAGTGGATTTGGATCCTAACAAAGTCCTGACAATTCACTCTTCTAAGGACAGCTGATCTATCAAAAATTGAACTACTGCCTTTAAATTGAAAGGAATAAAAAAGAGGAAAGATACACATTCTAAAATTCTCCTATATATACAGAAGAACAATATATTGTCGTCAACATCGTCATCTTTTTTCAGCTTTAGTGGGGTTTAATTAAGAAAAATTGTATATGTTTAAAGTGTACAATGTGATGTTTTAATATATGTATACATTATGAAATGATTACCACAATCATGCTAATTAACATAACCACCTCACATAGTTACCTTCTTATGTATGTGTGTGTGTGTGTGGGTGTGTGATGAGAATATTCAAATACAATTGTAAGCTAAGAGAGTAGATTTTGAATATTCTCATCACAATTATTATACAATTTTTTTTAGATTTTAATTTTTGTGGGTGTAGGTGTATATATTTATGGGTTACATGAGATATGTTGATACAAGCATACAATGTGTAATAATAACATCAGGGTAAATGGGGCATTCATGACCTCAAGAATTAATTCTCTTTTTGTGATATAAACAATCCAATTATACTTTTAGTTATTTTTAATACATAATAAATGATTGTCAATTATAGGTACCCTGTTGTGCTATCAAATACTAAATTTTATTCCTTCCATTTTTGTACTCATAATCATTCCCACTACTCTTTCCAGCCTCTAGTAACCATAATTCTATCTATATCCCCATGAGTTCAATTGTTTTAATTTTTAGTTTTCACAAATGAGTGAGAATATGAGAAGTTTGTCTTTCTGTGCCTGGCTTATTTCACTAACTTAATGTCCTCCAGTTCCATCCATGTTGTTGCAAATGACAGGATCTCGTTCTCTTTTATGGCTGAATAGTACTGCACTGTGTATTGTACCACATTTTTGTTATCCATTTATCTGCTGATGGACACTTAGGTTGCTTCCAAATATTGACTATAGTGAAAGGTGCTTCAATAAACACAGGAGTGCAGATATTTCTCCTATATACTGATTTCTATGGGATATATACCTAGCTGTGAGATTGCTGGATCATATGGTAGCTCTATTTTTAGCTCCATTTTTAGTTTTCTGAGGAAATTCCAAACTGTTCTCCATTGTCGTTGTACTAGTTTACATTCCCACCAATACTGTATGAGGGTTCTCTTTTCTCCATATCCTCACCAGTATTTGTTATTTCCTGTTTTTTAGTTAAAAGCCATTTTAACTGAACTGAGATGATAAATCTTTGTAGTTTTGATTTGCATTTTCCTAATGACCAGTGATGTTGAGTACCTTTTCATATGCCTGTTTGCCATTTGTATGTTTTTTTTTTTGAGAAATGTCTATTCAGATCTTTTGTCTGTTTTTAAATCAGATTATTAGATTTTTTTTCCTATAAAGTTGTTTGAGATCCTTATATATTCTGATTATTAATCCCTTATCAGATACATAGTTTGCAAATATTTTCTGACATTCTGTGGGTTGTCTCTTCACCATTTTTTGGTTTCCTTTGCTGTGCTGAAGGTTTTTAGTTAGATGTGATCCCATGTATCCCCTTTTGCTTTGGTTGCCTTTGCTTGTGGGTATTACTCAATAAATTTTTGCCCATTCCAATGGCTGGAGAATTTCTCCAAGGTTTCTCTTTAGTAGTTTCAGTTTTAGATCTTAGATTTAAGTCTTTTTTTTTTTTTTTTTTTTTTTTTGGAGACGGAGTCTCGCTCTGTTGCCCAGGCTGGAGTGCAGTGGCCGGATCTCAGCTCACTGCAAGCTCTGCAAGCTCCGCCTCCCGGGTTTACACCATTCTCTCGCCTCAGCCTCCCGAGTAGCTGGGACTACAGGCACCCGCCACAACGCCCGGCTAATTTTTTTGTATTTTTTTAGTAGAGACGGGGTTTCACTGTGTTAGCCAGGATGGTCTCCATCTCCTGACCTCATGATCCACCCATCTCGGCCTCCCAAAGTGCTGGGATTACAGGCTTGAGCCACCGTGCCCGGCCAGATTTAAGTCTTTAATTTGTTTTTATTTGATTTTTGTATGGTGAGAGATAGGGGTCTAGTTTCATTCTTATGCAAATGAATATCCAGTTTTACCAGCAACATTTATTGAAGAGACTTTCCTTTCCATAATGTATGTTCTTGGCACTTTTGTCAAAAATGAGTCTATTCTAGATGTGTGAATTTATTTCTGTGTTCTCTCTTCTGTTCTTCTGATCTGTGTGTCTGTTTTTATGCCAGGACCATGCCATTTAGGTTACTACAGCTCTACTGTATACTTTGAAGTGAGGTAATGTGATTCCTCCAGTTGTGTTCTTTTTGCTTAGCATAGCTTTGGCTATTCTAGGTCTTTTGTGATTCCATATAAATTGTAGAATTATTTTTTCTATTTTGTGAAGAAAGTCATTGGTATTTTGATAGGGATTGCACTGAATCTGTAGATTGTTTCCACTAGACTAGACATTTTAACAATATTGATTCTTCCAATCCAAGAACTTGGAATGCCCTTCTATTTTTTTGTTTGTCTTCAATTTCTTACATCAGTGTTTTATAGTTTTCATTGTGGAGATCTTTCACTCCTTTGGTTAAAGTAATTCCTAGGTATTTTATTTGTAGCTATTGTAAGTTAGATTAATTTATTTACTCTTTTTTCATATTGTTCACTTTTGGCATATAGAAATGCTACTGATTTTTGTATGTTGATTTTGTATTCTGAAACTTTACTGAATTTATTAGTTCTAACAGTTTTCCTGTGCAGCCTTTAGGTTTTTTCAAATATAAGATCACATCATCTGCAAGTAAGGATAATTTGATTTCTTTCTATCCCATTTGGATGCCCTTTACTTCTTTCTCTTGTCTGATTGCTCTAGCTAGCCTTTCCAGTAATACGTTGAATAATAGTGGTGCCAGTGACCATCCTTGTCATGTTCCAAATCTTAGAGGAAAGGCTTTTAGTTTTTCCCCATTCTATGTGATACTAACTGTGGGTCTGTCATATATGGCCTTTATTATGTTGAGGTATGTTGCTTCTACCTCCAGTTTTTTGAGGGTTTTTTTTTTTTATTCATGAAGGGATGTTGAATATTATCAAACGCGTTTTCAGTATCGATTGAAATGATCATATAGATTTTTGTCCTTCATTCTGTTGATATGATGTATCACATTCATTGATTTGCATATGTTGCTCCAACTTTGCATCCCTGGGAGCAATTCCAGTTCGTGATGATTAATGATCTTTTTAATGTGTTGTTGAATTTGGTTAAATATTTTGTTGAGGATTTTTGCATCAATATTCATCAGAAATACTGGCCTGTAGTTTTCTTTTTTGGATATATCTTTGTCTGGGTTTGGTATCTGGGTAATACTGACCTGGTAGACGTGTTTGAAAGTATTCCCTCCTACTCTATTTTTTCAGAATAGTTTGAGTAGGATTGATATTATTTCTTCAAATGTTTGGTAAAATTCAGCAGTGCTGTCATTGGGTTGTGGGCTTTTCTTTGCACATTTTATTATGGCTTCAATTTCATTACTTGTTCTTGGTCTGTTCAGGTTTTGGATTTCCTCATGATTCAATCTTGGTACACTGTATGTGTTTAGGTATTTATCCATTTCTTTTGGATTTTCCAATTTATTGGCATATAGTTGCTTATAGTAGCTTCTAATGATTCTGCAAATTTCTGTGGTATTGGTTGAAATTTCTCCTTTTTCATTTCTGCTTTTATTTATTTGGGTCTTCTCTCTTTTTTTAATAGTCTGGTTCAAGGTTTGTCTACTTTATTTATCTTTTTAATAAATCAACTTTTCATTTCATTGACCTTTTGAATTTTTTTCATTTCAGTTTCATTTATTTCTGCTCTGACCTTTATTATTTTTCATTTCAATTTTATTTATTTCTCCTCTAATCTACATTATTTCTTTTCTTCTAATTTTCAATTTGATTTGCTCTAGTTTTTTAAGATGTATTGTTAGGTTGTCCATTTGAGGTTTTTTGGCTTCTTGATATAGATGTGTATCGCTATAAACTTTCCTCTTAGCACTGCTTTCACTATATCCCATACATTTTGATATGTTCTGTTTCCATTATCATTTGTTTCAAAAATGTTTTAATTTCCTTCTTAATTTTTTCATTGACCCACTGGTCATTCAGGAGCATACTGTTTAATTTCCATGTGTTTGTATAGTTAATACAAGTTCTCATGATATTGATTTTTAGTTTTATTCCATTGTGGCTAGAGAAAATACTTGATATAATTTCTTTTTTTATTTTTTAAGACTTTTTTGTGAGCTAACATATAGTGTATCTTTGAGAATAATCCATGTGCTGAGGAAACAATGTATATCCTGCAGCCAATGAATAAATTGTTCTGTATGTATCTACTAGGTCCACTTGTTCTATAATGCAGATTAAGTCTAATGCTTTTTTGTTGATTTTCTGTTGGATGATCTGTCCAATGCTGAAAGAGGCGTTTTGAAGTCTCCAGCTACTACTGCATTGGGGTCTCTCTTTAGCTCTAATAATATGTTGCTTTGCTTTATATATCTGGGTCCTCCAGTGTCAGAGAGAGATATATATATTTATTTATTTATAAAATTGTTTTATTCTCTTGCTGAACTTACCCCTTTATCATGATATAATGACCTTCTTGTTGGCCTCTTTTTATAGTTCTTGACTTCAAATCTATTTTGTCTGATAAAGTATAGCTACTCCTGCTCTGTTTTGGTTTCCACTGCATGGAATATCTTTTCCATCCCTTTTTTAAGTCTTTTTTTCATCCTTTATTTTTCACTCTTTATAGGTGAAGTGTGTTTCTTGTAGGCAACAGATCATTGGGTCTTGTTTTTCTATCCAGTCAGCCACTCTGTGATTTTTTTATTAGAGTGTTTAGTTCATTCACATTCAATGTTCTTATTTATAACTAAAGACTTAATCCTACCATTTCGTTATTTGTTTTCCGGTTGTTTTGTGGACTTCTTTCTTTCCTTTCTTCCTGTCCTCCTTTTAGTGAAGGTAGATGTCTCTGCTAATATGTTTTAATTTCTTCCTTGTCTCTGTGTGTGTGTGTGTGTGTGTGTGTGTGTGTATGTGTGTATCTGTTGTATATTTTTTTAGGTTCCCAGGAGGCTTCCGAATAATATAACCCATTATTTTAAATGGATGACAACTAAAGACTGATTGCATAAACAAACAAGCAAAGAGAAAACTAATAAAACTCTACACTTTAACTTCATACCCCCACTTTTGAACTTTTTGTTGTTTCTATTTATATTGTATTGTATTGCTTATGTCTTGAAAAGTTGTTGTAGCTATTATTTTTTATCTTTTCATATTTTAGTCTTCCTTTTTTCTGAGATAGAGTCTCGCTCTGTCACCCAGGTTGGAGTCCAGTGGTGTGATCTTGACTCACTGCAACCTTTGTCTTCCGGGTTCAAGAGATTCTCCTGCCTCAGCCTTCTGAGTAGCTGGCATTACAGGTGCACGCCACCACTCTGGGTTAATTTTTTGTATTATTAGTAGAGACAGGGTGTCACCATATTGATCAGGCTGTTCTTGAATTCCTGACCTCATGATCCACCTGCCTGGGCCTCCCAAATACTGGGCATATTTTAGTCTTCCTACTTAGGATATAAGTAGTTTATGAACCACAATTACAGTTATAATATTCTGTGTAACTATTACCACTGAGTTTTACACCTTCAGATGATTTCTTATTGCTCATTAATGTCTTCATTTTATCAAATTAAAAAACTCTAACATTTTTTGTAGGACAGGTCTGGTGTTGATGAAATCCCTCAGCTTTTGTTGGTCTGGGAACGTCTTTATTTTTTCTTTATATTTGAAGGATATTTTCACTGGATCTATAATTGTAGGATAAAAGTGGGGTTTTATTCCTTTAGCACTTTAAATATGTCATGCCACTGTTTCCTGACCTGTAAGGTTTCCACTAAAAGTCTGCTGCCAGATATATTGAAGTTCCATTCTATGTTATTTATTTTTTCTTGCTTTTAGGATCCTTTCTTTATAATTGATCTTTGGGAGTTTAATTATTAAATGTCTTCTTTGGGTTAAATCTCCTTGGTGTTGTATAACCTTCTTGTACATGACTTTTGATGTCTTTCTCTAGGCTTGGGAAGTTCTCAGTTATTATTCCTTTCAATAAACTTTCTACTCCTATCTCTCTACCTTCTCTTTAAGGCTAACAACTTACATTTGCCCTTTTAAGGCTATCTGGTAAACCTTGTAAATAGATATTGTAGATCTTCATTTTTTAAAATTCTTTTTTCTTTTGTCTTCTGCCTGAATTTTCAAATAGCCTGTCTTCAAGCTCTTCTTCTGCTTGATTAATCCTGCTGTTAAAAGACTCTGATGCATTCTTTAGTATGTCAAATGCATTTTCAACTCCAGAGTTTCTGCTTGATTTTTTTAACTATTAAATCTCTTTGTTAAATTTATATGATAGGATTCTGAATTCTTTCTTTGTGTTATCTTGAATTTAATTGAGTTTCCTCAAAACAACTATTTTGAATTCTGTTGGAAAGGTCATATATCTCTGTCTCTCCAGGATTGGTCCTTGCCTCCTTATTTAGTTCATTTGATGAGGTCAGGTTTTCCTGGAAAGTCTTGATGCTTGTGGATATTTGTCAGTTTCTCAGCATTCAAGAGTTAAATATTTACTGTAGTCTTCAGAGTCTGGACCTGTTTGTACCCATCCTTCTTTGGAAGGTGTTCTCAGTATTCAGTATTCAAAGAAATTTAGGTGTTATAATCTATGTTTTTAGTCTCTGCAGCCATATCTGCATCTGCTTTGGTGGCATCCAAAGCCCAGTAATGCTGTGGTTCTTGTAGATTCATAGAAGTACTACCTTGGTGGTCTTGCATAAGATCCAGAAAAATTCTCTAGATTACCAGACAGAGATTTTTGTTTTCTTCCCTTACTTTCTCCCAAACAAATGGAGTCTCTTTCTCCATGCTGAACTTCCTTGAGCTGGGGGAGGGATGACACAAGCACCCTAGTGGCCACCAACACTGGGATTGTGCTGGGTCAGAACTAAAGCCACCATGGTCTGTGTCTCGCCCAAGGCCCACAATAACCACTGCCTGGCTACCACCTATGTTTGCTCAAAGCCCAAGAGCTCTACAATCAGCAAGTAGCAAAGCCAGCCAAGCTTGTCTCCTTGCCTCCAGGGCAGCACACTCTCCCTGTACCCAGCTAGGTCCAGAAATGCTGTCCAGGAGCCAGGACTTGGAGTCAAAAACCTCAGGAATATACCGGGTGCTTTATTCTACTCTGGCTGCACACAAGCCACATGACAAAGCCCTTCTGACTTTTCTTTCCCCTTTCCATAAGCAGAGAAGTCTCTCCCCAAGGCCACCACTGCCTTGGGCCTATGGTGAGTACTGCCTAACTACCACCAGTGTTCACTCAAGGCCCAAGTGTTCTTCAGTCAGTTTTTGGTGATTGCCTCCAGGCCTAGGACCCTCCCTTCAGGAAAGTGGGCTTTGCTCTGGCTTAGGGCAAGTCTGGAAATGCTGTCCAAGAGCCAAGGCCTGGAATCAGGGAACACAGGAGCCTGCTTGGTCCTCTATCCTACTGTGGCCGAGCTGGTACCTAAGGTGGAAGACAAAGTCCCCTTTACTCTTCTCTCTCCTTTTCCCAAACAGAAGGAGTCTCTCCCTGTAGCCACCAAAACTGGGAATATGTTGGATCTCACCTGAAGTCAGCACATCTCTGAGTCCTACCCAAGGCCCACAGAAAGTACTGCCTGGGTGTCACTGCTGATTATTCAGGGTCCAAGGGCTCTTTAGTCAGCAGGTGATGAATTTTTCTAGAACTAGGTCCTTCCCTTTAAGGCAATGGGTTCCCTTTTGGCCCAGGGAGTGTCTAGAAATGCTATCCAGCAGCTAGGGCCTAAAATGGGGGCTGTAGGACTCTGCCTGGTGCCCTACTCTACTGCAGCTGAGCTAGTATCCAGGTTGCAAGGCAAAGTCTTCTTTACTCTTCCTTCTCCTCTCCTCAAGCAGAGGACAGGAGTTTCTCCCCGAGCTGTAAGTTGCACCACCTGGGGTTGGGGAAGAGTGGCAAAAACACTCCCTTGGCTGCCCTGCCTGGTGTCTCACTAAGTTGTGGGCCCTGCACATCTGCTGGCCCCAAGCCCAGCACAGCACTAGGACTTGCTCAAGAATTGCAGACCTTGTGGTCTACATGGCCTTTCAAGTTTCTTCGGTACTCCAGAGTACTTTAGTCTACTATGGCAAGGCTTATCAGAACTCAGGTTCTAACTGATGTGATGGGCAATTCCCCTCTGGCTAGGGCTTGTCTAAATGCTCCTCTATGTGTGCCAGCTGAGTTCTGCCCCATGTTGCTTTCCACTGTGACAGTACAACTCTGAGTTCCAATGCAAAATCCCACAATCACTGTGCGCTCCCTCCCCTAAACACCTAGATTCTCTTTCTGGGCAATGCAGCCACTGCCAGGGGATTGGGGAGGGGTGGCATCAGCAATTCAAGACCATCTTTTATATCTTCTTTAGTGCTTCTTTCTGTGATATGAAGTTAAAATCTGGTACTGTGATTGCTCACCTGGTGTTTAGTGGTTATCAAGGTGCATTTTTTTGTGGACATTTGAATCAATTTGGTGTTCCTGCAGGGAGAACAATCTGTGAAGGCTTCTATTCAGCCATTTTGCTCCACTTCCAAGCCCAATATATTATTATTAACTATAGTCACCATGCTGTACATTAGTTCTTCGGAATGTATTCATCTTACAACTGAAAGCTTATACCCATGGACCAGCATCTTCTCATTTCTCCCCCAGCCCACCCCAAAACCCTAGCAACCACCCCTTCTATTCTTGTTTCTATGAGTTCAACTTCTTAAAATACCACATATAAGAGATATGCAGTATTTGTCGTTCTGTGTCTGGCTTATTTCACTTACCATAAAATCCTCCCAGTTTATCCATATTTTTGCAAATGAGAGGATTTTCTTCTCTTTTAAGGCTGAATAATTTTTATTACATATACATGTACCGACTATTTTTTATTATATATTCATACATATTATATATTATGCATTCATATATTATATATTCATGTCCACTCATCCATCAAGGGACAATTAAGTTGTTTCCATATCTTGACTATGGTGAATAATGCTGCAATGAACATGGGAATGTGGATATCTTTTCAGGATAGTGATTTTTTTGTATGTATACACCATAGTAAGATGGCTGGACCATATGGTAGTTTTGTTTTTGATTTTTTAGGACATATATTGTTTTTCATAATGGCCATACCAATTTACATTCCCACCAAAAGTGTACAAGAGTTCCCTTTTATTGACATCCTTGGCTGTTATCTTTTAAATTTTTTATTAAAACCATTCTACGAGATTTCATTATGGTTTTGATTTCAATTTCCCTGATGATTAGTGACGTTGAGCCCCTTTTAATATACCTGTTGGCTATTTGTATTCTTCTTTTGAGAAATATCTATTCAGATCCTTTGCCCAATTTTTAATCAGTTTATTTGATTTTTTGCTACTGAGTTGTATGAGTTCTCTGAATATTAACCCCATATCAGGTATATAGTTTGCAAACATATTATCTCATTCCATAGTTTGCCTTTGCCTTTTGTTGTTTGTTATTTTGCTGTGCAGAAATGTATTAGTTCAATATAGTCCAACTTTGTTTTTGCTTTTGTCACCTGCGCTTTTGGTATCATATCCAAAAAATTATCACCAAGATCAATGTCATGGAAAATTTCTCATTTTCATCTGAGAGATTTATAGCTTCCGATCTTGTGCTTCAGTTCTTCATCCATTTTGAGTTGATTTTTGTGTGTGGTGTAACATAGGGATCAATTTTCTTTTTTTGGTATATGTATATTCAGTTTTCTCAACATCACTTATGGAAGAGCCTATCTTTTACTTATTGTGTATTTTTGGTGCCTTTGTCAAAAATTAGTTGAATGTATGTACATAGGTTTGTTTCTGACCTTTCTATTCTGTTGCATTGATCTATATGTCTGTTTTTATGGCAGTAGTACCATGCTGCTTTGATTACTATGGATTTGTAAATAATTTGAAATCAAGAAGTGTGATGCCTACTTTGTTTTTCTTACTCTATAAGATTGCTATAGCTATTTATGATCTTTTGTATTTTCATACAAATTTTAGGATTTTTCTATTTGACAGCGTTGTTTTCCTTGTGTCTTTGTCTGGCTTTGGTTTGAAGGTAATGCTAGCCTTCCTTGTAAAATAAACTAGAAGTGTTCCCTCCTCTTCAAATTTTTGGAAGAGTTTGAGGAAGACTGAAATTTCTCTTCAGATGTCTGATGGAACTTACCAGGGAAGCCATCAAGTTCTGAACTCTCATTTGCCTGGAGATTTTTGATTACCTATTCAAAATCCTTACTCGTTTTTCATCTGTTCAGATTTCAGCTTTTTAAATATATAATTCAGTCTTACCGATTATCTGTTTAAAGGAATTTATCAACTTATTCTAGGTTATCCAATTTTATTGCCATACAAACATTCAAAGGAGTTTCTTGCGACTCTGAATTTCTGTGGAATCAGCTCTAACGTCTCCTCTTTCATTTCTGACTTTATATTTTATTAACCTTCTCTTTTTTTACTTAGTCCAGCTAAGGTTTGTCGTGTTGTTTCTCTTTTTAAAAAATTTACTCTTTGTTTAATTAATCTTTTCTATCATTTTTCTAGTCTCTATGTGATTTATTTCTGCTCTGATCTTTATTATTTCCTTTATTCTACTAACTTTGGGCTTAGTTTGTTTGTTCTTTTTTATCAAGTTCCTTGTGGTGTAAACTAAAGTTTTTATTTGATATTTTTCTTTGTTCTTCATGTAGGCATTTAACCTTATAGACCCTAGTACTGCTTTTGCTGTTTTGTTATTTTGAGTTTCAACTTTCATTTGTCTCAAGATAATTTCTTATTTCTTTTCTGACCCTTTAGTTTTCAGGAGCATGTTGTTTAATTTCCATATATTGTGAATATTTCAGTTTTCTTCCTGTTATTGATTTCTAGTTTTATATTTTTATTTTTGGAAAAGATCCTTGATATGATTTCAGTCTTCTTAAACTTTGTGGACTAAGATATGACCTATTTTGCCGAATGATCTGTGTGTGCCTAAGAAGAATATGTATTCTGCTGTGTTTAGATGAAATGATTTGTATATATCTTTTGGGTCTAAAGTGTAGTTCAAGTCCAATGTTTTGTTACTTATTTTTTTCTATATGATCCAGTTATTGTTGAAAGTGGGGTGTTGGAGTAATCAATTATTGTATTGCTGTCTATTTCTTCTTTCTTTCTTTCTTTTTCTTTTTTTTCGAAGCAGAGTCTCACTCTGTTGCCAGGCTGAGGTGCAGTGGCAGATCTTGGCTCTCTGCAACATCTGCCTCCCGGGTTCAAGCAATTCTTCTGCCTCAGCCTCCCAAGTAGCTGGGATTACAGGCACCTGCTACCACGCCCAGCTAATTTTTTTGTATTTTTAGTAGAGACAGGGTTTCACCATGTTGGTCAGGATGGTCTCAATTTCTTGACCTCATGATCTACCCACCTCGGCCTCCCAAAGTGCTGGGATGTCAGGTGTGAGCCACCACCTGCTATTTCTTTCTTAAGATTTTAAGTGAGTCTTAGCTTGTAGTAGAGTTTTTGTTTTTGTTTTTCTCATCCATTCATCCATTCTGTCTTTCGATTGGCAAATATAATCCATTTAGATGGAAAGTACTGATAGATCGAGATTCACAATTGCCATTTTGTTCAATGTTTTCTGGCTGTTTTGAAGATTCTTTGTTTCTTTCTTTTCCTCTTGCTGTCTTCCTTTATGATTTGATAATTTTCTTTAGTGAAATCCTCGGATTCTCTTTATCTTTTGTGTATCTACTATAGGTTTGAGTGGTGTTTGTTTATTTGTTTTGTGACCATGAAGTTTAAATAAAACATTTTATAGAGTCTAACAGTCTATTTTAGATTGATAACTGCTTGTCTTTGATCATGTACTGAAACTCCATACTTTTGATACCCCAAACTTTGCATTCCATGTTTTTGATGTTATAATTTGCATATTTTCATATTGTGTATCTGTTAAGTAATTATTGAGCCTACAGTTATTTTTAATACCTTTGTCTTTATACTAGAGTTAGAATTTACAGAGTACCATTACAGCACTAAAATATTCTGAATTTGACTATATACTAACCATTGTGAGTTTTATACTTTCATATGTTTTTGTGTTACTAATAAGTGCCCTTGAATCAGCTTGAAGAACTTTCTGTAGCATTTCTTGTAAGGCATGTCTAACAGTGATGAACTCCCTCCTGGTGATGTCTGTTATCACTGAAGGACATCTTTGCCAGTGAAAGTATTTTTTTTCCAACATATTGAATATATTATTCCACTCTCTCCTCACCTGTGACAAAATGGTAGACTTATGGTAGTTTCCCCAGTATGTAACTAGCCTCTCTTGTTTCTTTGAAAATTCTCTCTTTGTGTTTGATTTTAGACTTTCTGATTTTATTGTGTCTTGGTAAAGTCTTCTTCAAGTTGAAGCCATTTGGGAATCTTTGAGCTTCATGTACCTAGGTGTTCATATGTTCCCCCAGATTTGGGACATTTTCAGTCACCATTTTTTAAAATAACATTTCTGCTTCTTTCTTTCCTTTTCTACTGAAAATTTCAATATTCAAAACCTACTTCTCTTCATGGTGTCTCCATATCTCCCATAGCCTTTCTTTATTCCTTCTCATTCTTCTTTTTTTTTTCCTTTTTCTCCTCTGTATTTATAATTTCAAATAGTCTGTATTTCAGTTCACTGATTCTACCACTTGATTAAGTCTACTGTTGATACTCTCTGTTGTACTTTTCATTCATTTATTGTATTCCTTATCTCCAGAATTTGTTTGGCTTGTTTTGATGATTTATATTTTTTAATTGAATTTCTTGTTTTGTTCACATATTGCTTTTCTGATTTCATTGAATTGTCTATCAGTGCTTTTTGTAGCTTGCTTAGGTTTCTTAAAACAATTATTCTGAATTCTTTATCAGAAAATTGGTAGATCTCCATTTCTTTGGACTTGGATGTGAGAATATTTGGAGTTTCCTTGGGAGGTGTCACATTGCCTTGATTTTTGTGTTTCTTGAGGTCTTGCATTGCTGTCTTTGCATTTGAGGAAACAACCACCTCCTTCAGTCTTTTCTGACTAATTTTGGCAGAAAAAAACACCTTCATCAGTCAGCCCAGCTAAAGATTCTTAAACTGTCTCAGATCTTTTCTGTTTGTGCTATTCCATATCTATTGCTTCCTCTTGGTGGGATGTGGGGGAATTCTTAAGACTGTATGCCTTATTCCAATCCCAAAAATCCAGGCTGGATGCTGAGAGCTTCCCATTTGTTTTCTCTAGGGCAGTGCTCTGAAATACTCAAGTTTTTAGGCCTTATGACAATTCAGTAGGGTCAAATCATCTGTGTGAGATGCTTGCTTTTCTTATCCTTAGGTATGTGCTCTGGATGCTGGCCTGGGAGAAGAGGAGTGAGACACATGGAGTTTTTGGGGTGTCCCTTGTGGGTCCAGAGGTAAAATTCATGGGCCAGCTTCCTGGCAGAGCTCACAAAGTGGTCAGTAGGGTCTGTGACCTCTCTTCTCTGCTCTCATTCTCTCCCAATCTTTCAACTGTGCTGATTACCTTAGTAATCTGGGTGAAGTAATAAAAAAAGTATACCTTTTAGGAAATATTCTGCATGGCTGGAGGAACAAGGTGCTCCCTCACTATGCTCTTACTTTCTCCCATTGGAGAAACTGCAGACTAAAAGGGATTCTCTTGACACTAAGCTGTGCTGCCTTGGAGGAAGGGTAACAGATAAAGTGAAATGGTTTTATTAACTCTTGAATGCATAAACTTTTTGATATTTTGCTCCAATGTGTGCTGAGACTTTTCTGGACTCCAAGATTCCTACAAAGATGCATTTTTAGATGGGTCATTCTCAAAATTGCTGCATCTGTGCGCGAGAAGGAAGCGATGGTAGAAAGCTCCTATTCCACCAACTTGCTTATGTAACTCCCATCATCTTTATTAATGTTGCCAATCATTATTACCTCATTAAATATTTATTAAGTTCTTATTCCAAGACCTTCTTGATGTGAAACAGTAAATCTACCCAAAAAGCTAGATTGAGGCCAAGCAACGGGACCAAGTTAAATCTTTAACTGTCCAGCTTACTCGCAATTTATATTTATTTCTGCAATTATATTTTTTCAACCAGATCAGTCATTTATTTGTCAACATAATTTCTCTTGAAACTTACAGGCTGATTTTTCCAGCATTTTACCTAGCCAATCAAATGGTAAGTTTAAGAGCACTAAATGACTCATAATGTATTCACGTTTCATTTGCCTTATAAAAACCCAATTAAGCCACACAATGCTTAAGCAATAGAGAATTCCACATTAGTGTATGCAAAATTAAATAATTTACTTTTACTCTTTGCTTTTGTTTTTTTGTTTTGTTTTGGTTTTTTATTTTTGTTTTTTTGAGATAGAGTTTCACTGTGTCCTCTCTTGTCCAGGCTGGAGTGCAGTGGCAGGATCTCAGCTCACTGCAACCTCTGCCTGTTGTATTTATTAATTTCTATAGTAGACTATGATGTACTTTTATTGTACCTCTTCCTTATCCTTATACCTACAGAGAAGTCATTAAATATTGATTGGATAAATAAATGATTGAATTAATGAATATTAAACTCTCAATAAAAATTTCTAAAATTTAGTTGTTAGTAATCCAGCTCTGCATTCAATTATGTGTAGTTTGTTCTTGCTAAAACTCTAACACTTCTGGATTACTGCTACTGGTTATTCTGCTCTCCAGATACCACATCCTATTTTACCAAGCTCCTTCCTTACCTGATCACAGTTTAAAACAATATATCTGCTCTTTCCTCAGTAGGATTCCCAGATTCTAGTTCTTTCTTCTGGGCAGGTTGTTCTTTTGTGATAATACTGAAACATCTGAGGTTGGCAGACCAGGCTTGTTCTTCAACATAGCATAAGTAAAGGTGGCTTCTGGGTTAGCATTCTGAGAAGTACCGTAGACCAATTCAGAAGCAATAGAAATGAACACATGCTATGAAATCTTTTAATTACAAAGACATAAAGTATCAAATACTTCTTAATTGCTTTGGGGACCTAGGATACTCCATTTTGAGTTCAGGCGCTTTACTCTGGGGTTCACAAGAAAAATACTAACCAGTCCTCATGCTCTTGAAAGACATTTTTCCAATAATCCCACTTTTCTTTCTTTCTTTTTTTTTCCTTCCTTCAGAAAAACAAACAGAACAAAATAAGAAAATGGCATTGCTTCTCTGACACTAAGGACACAAATCATAGCTTTTCTTAGTGTAACAATTATTTACTGTAAAGGATTAGGACACTTGTTATAATTGTATTCTACTTTACATATTTTGAATAGTGTAAGTGCATTATTTACATGGTAATTATATAAATAAATCTGTCTGTCCTTGAACTAAGCATTGCTATTTAGAAAGCCAGGAAGTAAACAGACCCAGTGGTTTTGAATCCCACTCAAAGATCTGCACAGCAATGTGTAGGGGTTGAAGTTTTCTCTTTAGAAGCAATAGCAGAGGCATGTAAGAAAGCCATACTTTCTTTACCTTTCCAACTCTGAGGGTTGACTCACTCTTGGTAACTTCTGCAGCTCTTAACAATCTCTTCTGGCATTTAGAAGATGCTATCAGCTATTATTATTATTATTTTTTTTTGAGGCGGAGTCTTGTTCTGTCTCCCGGGCTGGAGTGCAATGGCACGATCTCGGCTCACTGCAACCTCCACCTCCTGGGTTCAAGTGATTCTCCTGCCTCAGCCTCCCAAGTAGCTGGGACTACAGGCACCCGCCACCACACCCAGAAAATTTTTGTATTTTCAGTAGAGGCAGGGTTTCACCATATTAGCCAGGCTGATTTCAAACTCCTGTCCTTGTGATCCACTCACTTGGCCTCCCAAAGTGCTGGGATTAAAGGCGTGAGTCACCGTGCCTGGCCTTATTGTTTATCTTTCATTCTTTAATGTATACTTACTAATTCAACTACACTTTAAACCATTTAAAATTTATTCTTTTTCTTTCTCCAGACCCCAGCACATGCTGCCTTCTCTATAACATAATAATGTTCAATAAATGTTTATCAATAATATATATTAATTTTATTTTAATAAATATTTACTGACATGCTGAACTAAATACTTTGGAGAGGACCATGGGCAAGTCTTGGAAATCTTCAAGGAACTTATGACCCAGTGGAAGAAAATTGGGTATTGGAAGCAATTATACAAAGTGGAATACAATAAGTTCATAATGAAAGTACGAGGTGATAGGAGACTTAAAAGGCGGGAATCTATTGTAATTTTTGTAATTGAAATTGTACTTTCTAGAAAACAGGATACCACTTAATGCATTATCAGACTGATGCTGATTGAAGTAACAGCTTATTCTTGCTTTCTCTGAATATTGCTTTTTACTACTAACTTTCATGGCTTTCATTATACTTCTTTTAGGTTACCCCCATCTAGTAGCTAGAAAAGGCCTCTATGAAAGTCTGTTTCTCTGAAGAACTTGATTTCCTTTTCTTTTGGAAAATGCTCCCTGTTTAGGCTAACTTTACTCACTAGTAACAATTCCTCATTCAGAGATGCAATAATAAGACATAATATTAGAGAAATTCCAGAGTATGAGCAACATAGGCAGTTCAAACTGAGAAAGAGACAATAGTGAAGCCTGAAACTACACTTGAAGAGGGATCTGGAAGAAAAGCCAAGAGTAGATAAAGGAAGAGCAGAGGAGGAAGCAATCTAGGTCCACACAGAATGTATATATGCTTAGAGCCAATTATCTTAGTTTTATCGAATCATAACGAATATTTTCAGAAACAACTTTGCACCACTTTATTTAAGTCTCCATTTTGTGCCTTTTATTCTCAAGTGTTCATTTTCCATTAGCGATTTCCAGATTTCAGCACTTTCATTGTATTTTCCAAAGTTGGTGTAATTTTTATATGCAAACATGTATTGATCCCGCTCAAAGTCAATTCTTGTTTTGTAAAGGGCTTCACTTTCATTTTTTTCTTCAATGATATTATTATTCCTATATCATCTCCAGCTATCAGCCACTTTTTTCTATAATAAAACAGACACATTACTTTCCATACCTGATGTATATTTTGTATGAAAGGTATATACAGGTTGTTCACGTATTCAGATTAAAAAATGAGGACACATGGCTCCACAGAGCACATTTTCTTTGGTTTATATGTCTTTTGCCACAAAAAGTATATAGTGTTATAAAAATTATATGACATTTACCTATCCATACAAAAAGTTACTTTGATTGAGAAAGAATAGAATTATGTGAAAGTAAATGCACATTTCAGCAAAAAAGTGTATCAGTTAACAATAATATTACATTTTATTTTGCCCATCGTTAACTATTGAAGTTTATGGTATATTTTTCTGTTTACACTTGCTTGAAATTAGGTAGAACACTTAGTTCTTATGTGTTCTTTAACATCTCTTGGAAAAGATCAGAATAATTAATTTGAAATATCAAGAGACAGCCTTTTATTGGGTATTGATAAATTTTTTGACATGCAGTTTCATTAATTAGTAAAGATGCCCACTGCATCCCTCACAACTGACAATGAGATGTTGAGATTGTACCTTTTTTAATATTTAAAATACTAATTGTTCTCAAAATAGAAATCTCACAGTATTTAGATATCTTATACTTTCATAAACATTATTGTATTAGTCAAGGTTCTCCAGAGAAACAGAACTAATAGTTTAGATATAGTACATAGATTATAGAGATATAGATTTATTATGATGAATCGGCTCATATAATTATGGAATCTAAGTCCCATGATCTGCTATCTGCAGGATGATGCCCCAGGAGATCCTGTGGTGTAATTCCAGTCTGAGTCTCAAGGCCGGAGACCCAGGGGAATAGATAATATAAATCCCAGTCAAGGGCAAGAGAAGACTCATGTCTGAGCTCAAGCAAGCAGGCAAGAAGAGAAGGAGTTCAAGTCCTCCTGTCCTCCATTTTATTATCCAACTCAGGACTTCAACAGGTTGGATGGTGCCCACTCATGTTGAGGAGGACAATCTGCTTTGCTGAGTTCACTGATTAAAGTGTTAATCTGATATGGAAACACCCTCACAGACAAAACCTGAAATGATATTTAATCTGGGCACTGCATGGCCCAGTCAAGTTGACACAGAATTAACCGTCATACAGTCTATTTAGAAGAGCACTGTCCACACTGTAACATGTTCTCATACAAATGAGAAAAAAAAAAATCAAACATTTTCCAGTCTTTCTTCTTTCCTTCCTTCCTTTCCTATATTATTTTACATATATTTATTTGTATGTTAGTTCTTTTGAAAGAACATTATTATCATGGCTACTTATTTCAATTAAAGAAACAATTAAAACTCAACTTCTGCTCTCACAGTTTCACATAAGGCAATGAAACAAATAATGCTAACTAAACTATTACTTCACATAGAAATATTATGAAATACATTTAGATATTAAATTTATATACTAGAACTCATCTGCATCCTGGTCTCAAAAAAAGAAAAAAACAATTAAACAAATAAAAATTACCACTAAGAAAGTCATCAAAAACATTTTACACAATTTATTATTACAGATCTTAGAGAGTAACCCAAGAATGCCATCTGGATCTAAATACCTCCTGAGAACAAATACTGATTCTGATTCTCTGCAATAATGACTCCTAGAGTAGAAATTCAACTTTAATACCAAATTTCTTCCATCAGTTTCCTAGAAAAACTTTAAACTCACTCTTTTGTAATAAATCTGGACACTGAAATGCCACAAAGCTGTGGATAATCCTTTCATTACAAGAAATATGTCCTCTAAACTAAGAAACCTGTTAATTGTATTAAATGAAGCACACAGTGACCTCGACTAAAGTCGGCTCCCAAATTTCAGTGTTAAAAAACATATTAAGAGTGACATATAAGTTCTACATGAAATCAACACTACGTTTTTTACATATCATATGATATTGTGAGCAGGATGGCTGAACTGGACGCATACTGTGTTTTAATTTGACCTACCATGAGCACCCGAAATAGAAATAATAAAAAACACCCTTGCTTTAGAAACATGTGTGGATCACATTATGATAAGAAAGAGGATACTAAATCTGATGTTTGTATATATTATAAAGGTATTTCTCAAATCACCTTTCTGACACATTTGTCTATATCGATCAAATGCTGTTAGACTGACATTGTCTGACCTGTCTAAATCCATCAATAGCTAGACTCTTGATGCCTGATTCCCAGGGTACTTTAGCTCTTAGTCCTAAATGTGAATATTATTCATAAGCTTTTTACTAAAGAGATCAATCATTATGTGCATATTAAATTTGCATTATTGCTGCTGTTAACAGTGCCCTTTGGCTGGCCACAGATTACACTCTTATGCATAGGCTGCCATAGACAAAAAACATTTCATTAGCAACACTTGAAATGTACACACAGGACACCATATCCCCCAGAGTGTATATGTGAATTATAAGAAACCTGTTTAATGCTAGGGCAAGTACATATTCCCTATAGTTTGCATTGTATTTCCATTCTGGGTGCCACAAACCCTACCATTAAATATATTTTGCCGACTTAAAAACTGCTTTGTGGGGATGGCATGTCTTAATTGTTCCCAAGACAATGCGTAACGCACTGCTGTGATGGGCCTTCAGTTAAACTAATAGGCAGGCAAGTTGCTGCCTGGCTTCAGCAGATTTTAAAGCACTAATGAAACACACTGTACAAAACAACAACAACGACAAAAACTTTTTAGCAGGGGAAGAAAAATAAGATTCCAAAAGAGGTTTCCTAGTTTTTAATAAATAAAAAAAAACAGAAAATGTGTTTTACTGACTGATTCGAATGCTTCTATTGTCTTCTGTATATAATATATTTTAAGAACAGAGAAATATCCTTGCCAAATTTTCCAAAGCAACTAATTTGTGTATAAAAATTATGCAGAGGAAGATCAGCTAGTTGCCATTACAGATCAGGCAGTTGTGCATGTAAAACAGGTAATGGCATATTTTGTACCAGCAATTACCTTTCTTGCACCTGTGAGTCCCTGTTTTGCATATGTAAGTAGGTCCCTGTTTATTACATTTAAAGCTGCTACCTCAGCTTCTTTAGGTAAACTTTATGTTTTACTAAATGTCATTCCAAAACAAAAAAAATGGGGGCATTTCTATGGTGGGTTTATGTGTATGTGGGAACGTGTGTGCCTGTGTGTATGCTTTTTAAATAACTGTAAAATTGATGCTAACTTTATTTGGTTTTAACTACTGTATCTTGCAGGGCCATGTTCATTGATATAAAATATTTCATTTTGGTTTTATGACATAAATGTCTAAATGTCCTGCTGCTGAGATGTATCAATCAAATCAAAGGTTCAAATTTAATATTATCCAGGTGCCAGGATGAGAGAGAAAATGATACTTCAGTTCACAGTCAACCAATGCAGAATGTCTTCACAGTCAATAACAGGCTTCTGCATATACCTCTTGTAGATCCATTACTTCAGGGTTCATAAAGTGGACTGCAGCACTTCTGACAATGCCTTAGGTTTTTTTCTCTCCATATATATTTTTCAATTGTTACTTGCATGGAAAAGGGAAAATATCAAATTCACTTTACATATGATCATTTTATATAGGCATTATAAGCAATTAAAATCCACAGTGTTTCAAGGACACTTTACAGCTTTTCAATAAACTGAAGCAAACCCCTGAATCCATTTTTATAATCCCACTGCATATAGTAGCTAGTCATTCTGAAGCTATCAAACTGAATGCTTGAATACTTCTTACTGGCCTATTATTTATCATTAAATATCCAAGAAGGTATACGAGACATGATCAACCCAGCAGACCACACCACTAGGCACATATCTAAGAAGCAAAATTTCAAGCAAAAGTATTCAATTGAACTTCATTACTTGCTAATTTTATAGCAAATAGCATAGTATATTTGTCAATTTTTATTCCAGGCAACTGTATGAGAAAAGTTTATGGTCACAAGTAGATTTTAAATTTACAAGTGAGGCTGTTTCAAAATCAGGGAATGGAATGTCTTGCTTCCCTCTTGAGGCTCTAGAAAGAGGACCTAGAAGTCGTCACGTGATTACCTAATGATAATGGAACTTCTGGCACTTCTATAAGGACAAAGTTTGCTACTGATACATTGTCATTTACTAGGTATAGTGAATAAGATGGACATAAGACTGCGACTTTAAAGTCAGCTACTTAAAGGTCAAGGGTATGATAAACTTGAAATCACCAGACAACAAAAGGGAAGGAAGCATAAGGAGCAGACTTTTTTCCTTTTTCCAACTAGACTTAGTCTTTTGGCCGAGGAAAGGGTAAGGCATAGCTTGCCCTAGAGGTTAAAGAAATAATAATGTTCTACACGCACAGTGTCATTCCTCCTAAACAGAGGTCAGCAAAGTCTTTCTGTAAACGGTCAGACAGCAAACATTTTATGCTTGGCAAGCCATATGGTGTCTGTTGCAACAATTCAATTCTGCCATTGTAGCAAAACAGCAGCCATAGACAATTTGTAAATGAAATGGGTGTATCTGTGTTCAAGAAAATTTTATTTACAAGGACAGGCAGTGGGCCAGAGTGTAGTTTGCTGACAGTTGATCTAAATGAAAAACAAAAACAAGCAAACAAAACAAAAATCTTTATGAGCTTGAACAAAATCAATATTATAAGGGTAATAGGGAATCTTTGCCAATGTTAATACTCACATCTTCCCGCTTCATGACATCCACCTTTTGGAGGTGTGCACAGCTACAGCCATGTGTGGGGTTATGAACTCAATGTTTCTCTTTCTTTATTTCTCAGCATTATATCCCTTATTCCAATTGTTACCAACAGATAAACAATAATTAATTTTGTGGTGGGGGGAAGGAGGGTGTTGCACATTGGGAGCCTGAGGGACCATTTAAGAGAGCACTTTAGCTATGGATGGACAAAGAATGTAAAACAAAGAAGCCCATGAAATTCTTAGAAGTATTAGGATAGAAAATAATTTTTTAAAAGTAAAAACATGGCCGGGCGCGGTGGCTCAAGCCTGTAATCCCAGCACTTTGGGAGGCCGAGACGGGCGGATCACGAGGTCAGGATATCGAGATCATCCTGGGTAACACGGTGAAACCCCGTCTCTACTAAAAATACAAAAAAAATTACCAGGCGTGGTGGCGGGCGCCTGTAGTCCCAGCTACTCGGGAGGCTAAGGCAGGAGAATGGTGTGAACCCGGGAGGCTGAGTTTGCAGTGAGTTGAGATCGCGCCACTGCGCTCCAGCCTGGGCGACAGAGCGAGACTCTGTCTAAAAAAAAAAAAAAAAAAAAGGAAAAACATTAATTCATTAATTCATGCATCAGGTAAACAAGTGAAATGGCAAAACGGTCATCCCCCTTGTTCCCTTTTTCTTCAAGAAGGCGAAGAAAGGAGAAAGAAGAAAATTTTGGAGCAGTAATAATCCCTACAATGTACCAGGTGCAGTGCAAAGTGTTTTCCATGCATTTATTCTAGCAATTTATTTCTAGAAAGAATCTTGTAAATTAGACTCTGTTTTTAAAGCCAATTTACATACGAGGAAACAGAGACTCAGCATGGGTTCAGAAATTTGCTCAAGGTCAAACAAGCCAGTGACAGAATGGAAATACTCTGGAAATAACTGATCAGTATTTACATGGAAAACAAGCATAATGTGAATTCATCAATTCACATATAAAATTTTCAAATAAAGAAATATCAAGTAGGTCAATAAAAGACCCATAATTTTTAACTTGAAAAAATCTCGTATTAAGTTGGCTATAATTTATCTTTGGTATGCTTTAGATCCTGAGTTATATGTATAATCAGAATATAAGTATGTATGCACCTCCTTAAAGTTCCATCATCAAGATTTCCCAGTGAAAGCACCATTCATTACCCCTTTTCAAATCTCTTATGTAAATGGCTCTTGCCTAGATCGAGTCTATCAACTGTTACCATATATACCAGTATAAGGTCTGGCACATAATAGCTATTTTTCTGAGAAAATATAAAGCAGAGCATAATTACTCTTTCCTGCCAATCAGTTCTGTTCACCATACCTGTAAATTTTGCTGAGAAATATATTTCAAATTCTCATCATGCTATTCATTCTACTTGAAATATCTTTCCTACAACCTAGTCCTCTTCAAGGATTCAAAATAAATTAATATTTAACAATTAGCTTTTTAAGCTTCTGCTCAAAATTGACCCCATCATTTCTACTTATACTTCATTGTTAAAAGCTAGTCACATGGACATCGATGTATACTCCTCAACAAGAAAGGACTGCAAGCTCTTGGCAATGGGCAGGAATGTCTAATTCTCTCATATGGGAAGAGATAATATTTGAGAATAATAAAATGACCTTTCAGAGCAACAAGATTTTGGTTAGGAAACATAAAGAACATAGAAAACTGGCTCTTCTTTTGTAATCATTGTCACAATCCACACTTCTTGTCTTCAATATGCATTTTCTTCCTTTTTCCCATACACAGAATATACTCAATGCCTCTCCGAGGGAGGCATTTCATGAAATCCTTCATCTACCTCAAAGTCCAGGAGTTCCAGGGTGATGTAATAATCTCTGCATCTGGTCCAGATGTGGTTTTTCTTCATTGGGAGACCTATGTAATGGAAGAAAATAAAAATCTTTATCATTCAAACCCTAATACCCACATCACACACAAGAACAGACACAGGAACAGGATAATAAGACAAGGATGCCAGAGGAGAGTAGAAGTCCAAGATCAGGGTGTCACCAATCTCATCACTCCTATTCAACACAGTAATAATTAGGAAGTCATAGAGAGAGCAATCAGGCAAGAAAAACAAAAGAAAAAAAAGAAAGGGCATCCAAAAAGGAAAAGGATAAGTCAGACCATCTCTCTTGCCTTATGATATGATTATACACCTAGAAAAATCCACAGAGTCAGCCAAAAGGCTCCTAGGACTGATAAGCAACTTCAGTAAAGTTTTAGGATATACAATCAATGTACACAAATCTAACATTTCTACAAACCAGTAATGTTTAAGCTGAGAGCCAAATCAAAAACACAGTCCCATTTACAACAGCCACAAAGAAAACAAAATATCTAGGAATACAGTTAACCATGGAAGTAAAAGATCTGTATGAGGAGAACTATAAAACACTGCTGAAAAATATCATGGATTACATAAATAAAGGAAACAAACATTTCATGCTCATAAATTGGAAGAATCAATATCATTAAAAAGACCACACTGCCCAAAGCAATTTATAGATTCAGTGTTATTCATATTAAACTACCAATGTCATTTTTCACAGAATTAGAGAAAAATATTCTAAAATTAAAATGAAACCCAAAAAAAAGAGCCCAAATAGCCAACGCAAGCCTAAACAAAGAGGACAAAGCCAGAGGCATCACACTGCCCCACTTCTAACTGTACTATAAGGTTACAGTAACTAAAACAGCATAGTACTGGTATAGAAACTGATACACAGACCAAAGGAACAAAATATAGAACCCAGAAATAAAGCTGCATATCTACCACTATCTGATCTTCAACAAAGCTGACAAAAGCAAACAATGGAAAAAGGACCTTCTATTCAATAAGTGGTGCTGGTGCTGGGATAACTGACTAACCATATGCAGAACAATGAAACTGGACCCCTTCCTTTCACCATATACAAAAATGAACTCAAGATGGATTAAAGATTTTTATGTAAGACCTCAAACTATGAAAGTCCTGGAAGAAAACCTAGGATATTCCCTTCTTGACAATGGCTTTGGCAACAAATTTTTGGCTAAGTCCCCAGAAGCAATTGCAACAAAAACAAAAATTGAAAAGTAGGACCTAATTAGATTAAAGAGGTTCTGCACAGCAAAAGAACTATCAACAGAATAAACAGACAACCTACAGAGTGGGAGAAAATAGTCACAAACTATGCATCTAAAAAAAGGCCTAATACCCATAATCTATAAGGAAGTTAAACAAATCAACAAGGAAAAACCAAATAACTCCATTAAAAAACGGGCAAAAAGCATAAAGAGACACTTTTCAAAGGATGATGTACCAGTGGCCAACAAACATGAAAAAAATGCTTAACAACACTAGTCATTAGTGAAATGCAAATCAAAATCACAATGAGATACCATCTCACTCCAGTCAGAATGGTTATTATTAAAAAGTCAAAAAATAGCATACACCAGCAGGGCTATGGAGAAAAGGGAATCCTTATGCACTGTTGGTGGGAATGTAAATCAGTTCAGCCACTGTGGAAAGCAGTATGAGATTTCTCAAAGAGCTAAAACAGCTACCATTCAACCCAGCAATCTTATCACCAGGTGTATACCCAAAGGAAAAGAAACTGTTCTACCAAAAAGACACATGCACTCATATATGTTCACTGCAGCACTATTCATAATAGCAAAGACATGGAATCAGTCTGGGTGCCCATCATCCATGGATTGGATGAAGACAATGTGGTACATTTACACCGTTGAATACTATGCAGCTGTAAAAAACAATGAAACCGTGTCCTATGAATCCACACAGCGTATTCTTACTTATAAATGGGAGCTAAACGTTGAATACATTAAAAACACATAGACATAAAGATTGGAGCAAGAGACAATGGCGACTACTAGATGGGTGAGGGAGAGAGGGGAGTGTGAGTTGAAAAAGTATCTATTTGGTACTATGCTCACTACCTGGGTGATGGGATCCATACTCCAAACCTCAGCATCATGTAATATACCCAAGTGTTAATAACAAACCTGCATATGCATTCTCTGAATCTAAAATAAAATTTGAAGTTATTTTTGAATGAAAACAATGGAAGCATGGTGTATTAATTTGTGAGGGCTGACATAACAAAATGCCACAGACTCAGTGGCTTAAATAACAGAAATGTATTTTCTTGAAGTTGTAAAGACTAGAAGTCCAAGATGAGGGTGTCAGCGGTTTGGTTTCTTTGGATGGCCTCTATCCTTAGCTTGCAGGGGACCACCTTTCACTGTTTCCATGGTTTTCTCTGCTCGCTCATGCCTGGTTTCTGTGTGTCCTAATTTTTCTCTTCTTCTAAAAACACTTGTCAGATTGGATTAGGGCCCTCCTTAACAGCCTCAGTTTAACTTAATCACCCTATATTCAAACACTGTCACATTCTGAGTACTGGAGATTAGGGCTTGAACATATGAATTTTGAGAGGACACCATTCTGTCTATAACAAATGGAAAAAGTACAGTAGTCACTGGTCTAAAAAGCCTTCTACTCTGGTTGTGAGGAGTTTCCTTAATTAAACTCTGATTCTACTCTAAAAGGAGATCTTTTGCCCGTTGTTCTCCATGGCCCCTGAGAAAGTTCTTCATTTTTCATAGAATCAGGGCCAAGAGGCCCTCCTTGGTGGCTGCACAATTTTACAGTCCACATTTTGCTTCTGAGAGATATGGGCTCATGGTTATTTTAAATTTAAAATAGTTTTACAAAATATGTATGTAGTCATTATTTTATTGCCAATACATTTTCCTTAAGAATTTACTAGACATGTAATCTATTTACATCCAGTTACATGTGCCTGTCAGTTTTTACATCCAAACTTAATTTCCAAATACTATTCTCTGATGTACTTTGTCATCATTCTAGCTTTCTCTTTCTCTCCACCCCACCTTCTTTCTCTGTGATAGAATTCTAAGACGACCCCGAAGATTACCAACTCCTGGTGTACATGTAACTGACAGTGAGTGAATGCTATAGATGTCATTACTGACATAAAGTTATGTTGTATGTGAAAAGTGAAGAAATTTTTGTAAATGTGATTATGATGCCTAATCAGCTGAATTTGAGTTAATCAAAAGGGAGACTATCCTGGTTAGATCTCACCTAATCAGATGAGCCCTTTAAAAGAAAGTCTGTAGATCAGACACTTGGAGCAGCATAGAATGTCTCTTTACTGCTGGCCCTGAAGAAGCAAGTTGCCATGAATTCAACAGATGCAAAGAAATGAATTATACCAACACTACATGACCATGGAAGAGAACTCCAAGCATCAGAGACCATAGCCCCAGCTGACATCTTGATTGCAGCTTTGAGCAAAAGATCAAGCTAAGTCACGGCCAGATCCTGATTCATAGAAACTATCAGAAAAATAAATAGATATTTTTATTTTAACAACTTTATTGAGATATAATATATATACCATAAAGTTATGTGTGTAGTTTAAGCCAATAAGTTTGTGGTAATTAATTGCACAGCAATAAAAAAACCAATATACTCTCTTTCAATAAAATGACAGCTTTTTTGAGACTTTTATTACTGAAAGGGAAGGCTCAAAGTTATTTTTATTTTTGTCCCTAGCTGGTAGCTTTTATTTGATCCTCATAACCTTTATTAACACTGTTTCTTTCTGATTGGGTTCTAGAAGCATAGGCTTTTCTAACTGAGAAAAGCCTCACATTTCCAAACCTATGTTTCCTTTTATTCCTTTTACAAATTAGACAGATTTTTCCTCAGCTAATCTTTTTTTTTTTTTTTTTTTTTTTTTTTTGAGACGGAGTCTGGCTCTGTCGCCCAGGCTGGAGTGCAGTGGCACAATCTTGGCTCACTGCAAGCTCCGCCTCCTGGGTTTACGCCATTCTCCTGCCTCAGCCTCCGGAGTAGCTGGGACTACAGGCGCCCGCCACCAAGCCCGGCTAGTTTTTTTTTGTATTTTTAGTAGGGAAGGGGTTTCACCGTGTTAGCCAGGATGGTCTCGATCTCCTGACCTCGTGATCCGCCCGTCTCAGCCTCCCAAAGGGCTGGGATTACAGGCTTGAGCCACCGCGCCTGGCAGCTAATCTAATTTTTATAACAACTTACCGCACACAGTCAGTAGTAACTAAGATACACTACTGATGTTTTCTTTTCCAATCCCTTCACTTGGAGCTGCCTGCTTAGCCAGGGTCTGCTTCCCAAATTACTGCTGATGACTGTTTTATCAAATAATTTGTTGGTCACTGTAGATCAAGATTTGCCATGTTTTCCTGCCTACAATATCTGCTTTCTCATTGTCTGTTTCTCCAGCCATAAGTCAATAGGACATATTTTACATTTTTGTGATGACATTATACCACTTCTGCTAACTTCTATTCAATTTCTGAATTGGTCATGAACATCAGAACCCTCATGGTACAGTAGGAAAAGAGAGAGATGCAAGAGGCACATTGGATTTAACTGCCATGACCTAGAAGTGACACATAATCACTTCCGCTTATAGCCCATTGGATAGATCTAGTCACATGACTCCTATATAAAGAGAAGGGAGAGACAGAGTCTTGCTCTGTCACCAGGCTGGAGTGCAGTGGCACAATCTCAGCTCACTGCAACCTCCGACTCCCTGGTTCAAGCGATTCCCCAGCCTCAGCCTCCCGAGTAGCTAGGATTACAGGCACGCACCACCAAGCCCAGCTAATTTTTGTATTTTTAGTAGAGACGGAGTTTCACCATGTTGTCCAGGAGGGTCTCGATCTCGTAACCTTGTGATCCACCCGCCTCAGCCTCCCAAAGTGCTGGGATTACAGGCGTGAGCCACTGCGCCCAGCCTGCTGTATATACTCTTATAGTTAACCAGTCTCATTGTTGATTCCTTGTAAAAATTAGGAGGAAAAAGCAAGGGTTTTAGGAAAAATAACTGAGAAGCAAACAGAGCAGAACCAAGGTACAAATAGGAGAAAAAGGAGGAAAGCCTAAGGGAAGAGGGAAAAACAAGAAAAGTCAGAGGATCAGCTTATTTGTATTTTGTTAAAGCCCATCTGAGGCAATTTTTTTTTTCCTTCGGGGATTGAACATCTCTGCCTCCCAAATAGTTCCTAGAGTTAGTTAGTTTCCTTCCATGCACTGAAGAATTATTGAAAAATTCAAGACATGCTTCACTTGAGCACAGTGATATAAGGTTAATTTGATGTACCAGTATAAAGTTTTATAGATTCACCTAAGTGTACTGCTATACTTGTGAAGTATGAGATTGCATGCCACAGTCGTACAATAGCATTTATAAGATAATATAAATAACTGCCACGGATATTTTTTAATTTAAGCACAGTTATGGTAAGTATCAACGCTGAACTTTCAACAAATCATAAGGGGTTTAACATTTGGACATTCAACAAATCATAAGGGGCTTAACATTTGGACACTTCTCTTTGGATAGCACCAACTAAAATTCTCCTTTTCAGAGTATGACTTACTTTAGTAAATTCTCAGGTTCAGCAGATTAAATCTAAATAATCTAGAGGAACAAAGGAAAATATTGATGGATATCATAATATTTTTCTCATTAAACAACTGAATCTAAATATTTAGATATTTACAGTTGCAGTTATTTTACTTTTTTGATTTTTCATTTAGCATAGTATGGACAAAATCTAAATGCTATTGCTTCACAGACTACAAATATTTTATTAAATTGAATGACAGCATGCTTTTGGTAGAAAAGATTGTTATGCTGCAATTCAGAATCACAAAGTTCTAATTGCAGAACTGTCATTAAATGGGTGTATAGGCTGGGCATGGTGGCTCATATTTGTAATCTCTATAGTTTGAGAGGCCTAGGCAGGAGAATTACTTGAACTCAGGAGTTTGAGGCCAGCTTAGGCAACATACAGAGACCGCATCTCTACAAAAAAAAAATAGGATAACTTAACCAGGTGTGGTGGCGCATGCCTATAGTCCCAACAACTCAGGAGGCTGAAGTGGGAGGATCACTGAAGCCCGGGAAGTCAAAACCGTAGTGAGCCATGATTGCACCATTGCACTCCAGCCTGGATGACAAAGTGAGACCTTGTCTCAAAGAAAAAAAAAAAAAAAGTTGTGTAAACTATAAACTCTAGCCCTCCATCATGTTACTTCACTTTCTCTGGTCCTGACTTCCCTTATCTTTAACATTAAAATATCAGTGCCTCACAAGCTTTCCCACTAAGAGTCAGAGTGATTCCTGTGGTAGGCTGAATAATGGTCCCCCAAAGATGTCTATGTCCTAATCCCTGGAACCTATCACGTCACTTCATATGTCAAAACAGCCTTTGCAGATGTAATTATGTTTAGGAACCTTAAGATAAGGTGAGTATCCTGCATTATTTAAGTGAGCCAAATCAATCATATGTGCCCTTTAAAGTTCCTGGACATTTCTCCAGCTAGAGAAGAAGCAGGTAAGATATAGCAAAAGGGGAAGTCAAAAAATATTTCAGCTGTAAAAAAAAAAAAATTGATTCACCATTGCTGAAAGAGTCAGGGCCAAGCAGGGGTTTATGGCTAAGCACGAGAAGGAATACAGGCAGCCTATACAAGCAAAGACTTCTACGACTGAAAAGAAGTAAATTCTACCAACAACCTAAGTGACCTGGAAACAGATTCTTCTGGTGGCCTCCTGGTAAGAGATCAAACAGTCAACACCTGGATGGCACTCTGCTCATGAAACTTGGACAGAGAAATGATTATAGCCACTCCAGACATCCAACCTACAGAACTGTGAGGAAGAAATGAGCGCTGTTTTAAAGTCGCCATATTTATGGATATTTGTTATGATAGAAACAGGAAACTAACAGGATCTTCAAACACCACATACACACATAGGAATGTTTTTGAAATATCATATGTGATCTAAAAAGATAATATGAATGTTACACGAAACGTAACATAGAACTGTTGTTTGACTCCAAAATAATGTTTTAAATGCCTTATTAAAAAACATTTATTGAATGCTATATCTTAGAATATAAAGTTTCAAAAATACTTTAGCTTTGAGTAACCTAAGCACCCCCTGTACCAGACAGGAGGACAAAGCTAAGTTTGAGAAATAAACAATTAGATGGTCTTCAAGGTCCCTCTTAGTGCTATCACTTCAATGCAATCATATGAATTAAAAATAATGTTGAAGATATTTATAAACTAAAGGACATAATATGGTCTACTTACAATACAATAGGCTATGACAAACAATAATTTCAGGATAATTCAGCAACCAAGCAACAAAGGAATTTACATTATGCCCCACTTACAAGCAATGTTTTGTACTGCCAGGCCGCATGGAGGTTATGTTTAGCCAGATTGTCTGATCTAAGATACACTCAGACCTTCACGTGGCCTCCTTACTCGATCACACTTGGAATATTGTTTAATGTAAGATGGAATAGCACTAATGTAGCCAAGGTATATATTGTTGCTCCTGAACTACCAATTACAGAAATTTTGCCTTAATGTGATGTTAAATGAAAACTCAGCAATATGTAGGCTTACTAACACCAAAATTATTCCTTGCTGGTTGCATCCATAGCTATAACTATCCATCAATATCACGGGAGGAGAAAGGTTAGTATAAAATAGAAAGAAGCAACCTAAGTAAGACATGTAAATAGCGATTTGGCAAAGTGATACAAGTTATTATAATGAATGATTTAAAATAGTAGTTCTTAATATATTTTGACCAACTTAAGAGGAGCAAAAGACCCTAAGGTCCACTACTGAATATCTAGATGAATAGAATTTGGTATTAACAAAGAAGTGTCATTCTACAAGCAAGTATTATCTATATATTTTGCAAGGTTATACATACATTTGCATTAGAAGAGGAATAATCTATTTATATCCAAAATCTAACGCATATATGTCTTAAAGTCTAGATATAGGCCTAAAATATTGATTACAATATGTATCACTACAAAATCTAGAGTTAACCAGACAACTTTCACCAAAACACAGTGATTATAATAAAACTATGTTTTATTATTAAGTAATTTAAAAATAAAAAGCAGCTATGAGAAGCCATGAACAACTCAGGACAACTGTCTCTTCTGTTATTTTTGGAAATTTGAATTTTTTATGAGTGTTTACATGCCACGAGCATTTGTAACAATTGCACATATTATGCAGCAAAAAGATTTCTTAGTACAATTCTGATTCAAACCCTTAATATTAAATATGAAATTTGTACTATTAAAGTACAAATTTTAGTAACTTTGCAGTTTACTAAATAAAAGATGGGAGTTAGTACGTTTAAAGAGTCTTTAAGATTACATTGCATTGTCATTTACTACCAGAACAAGAGAAAGAAATTACATTTATCGATTTGGCTTCCCCCATTAAAAGAATCCTGATTATCAATCAATTGGTATTTCACAGGTCAAATTTTGAGATTCAGTATTTTAGGATATTCAAGAAGAGGTCAAACAATTAAAATTATTATAGACTTGATTAAAAAAACAGAGAATTCTAAATTATATTCTGAAATCTAACATCAGTACTTTCTGTTCAACCAAATTTATGAGTCTTCTGGACGTTTGCTAGCTTACTACAGTAATGATACCAAAGGCAAGATGATATGTGTGTGATAGAAGTGAGGATGCATGAGAGATTTCATCAACTCCAGTTTACTATAGCCTGGCTACACTGATCGATGAGGCAGAGGAAATTTGCAAATAATAGTGTCTGATCTTCATGAAGAAGTCTTCATGAAGAGCAGAAGATATGCCAAAAAAATTTTTGGTCCGTTTTGATTATACTTCACTGATGAGCACCAATCTACACAATGATGAGAAAAGTTCCCATAGTAAAGAATCTCAGTTAGTTAAAGTAAATTCTTTGAAAATTTAACGTGTATCAGCAGCTTTCCAAAACTCATTACTTCATCAATGCCAGAAAACTGACATTTATTAAGTAAACAAAAACAGATGGTCTAATATGTAAGTAACTACAACCAGAGTTAAAGAGGTCATGATTTTTCTGAAGAACCAACTAGAAGTGGGTCTAGAAATTTTAAAAATGCAACTCTGTAGAATGATTTCCTTCAGGAATACATTAGTATTCCTGAATTAGTATTAGTATGTAATATGTTGTTGGGCACCAAATAATTTTTTAAATTTACACATGCACATGCAAACACAATGTGTATATAAAATCAATAACACAGATACTCTAGGAACATGTTTCATGAAATCATCTTAACCTCAGAAACTTATGGGTAATTTCCCCCCTGGTCTTTCCAATAGCCCAGCTTGACACATGGCAGACCACTGGGAGTGGAAAATGCTTTCATTTATTAATTACTCATCTCCTGGGCTACAAAGCCACCCAGAGGGTACTGTGAACAGTTTTCAATTTCTTCCTACATATAAATCATTTAGTAACTCAGTTCAACACAGATCCTACCAGAGCAGGCAGCAAATATATCTCAGGATGCAAACATACCTACCATATCAGTTGTGTACCTGTTGCCTGACTCACACTTTCCGGTATAGCCCTGTATGCCAGTAGTCTAACAAAATTTTTCACTGGCATTGAGAGTCAAGTCAGGCCCTTCTATATTATTCAAATGAGATGGGCTCAAATTATATCATTCTCGTAACATTCCTATACACTTTTCTTTTTCTCTCTCTTTCTCTTCAGCAATTTCTCCACATTTGGTATATTTTTCTATTCTGTTAAACCAGATTTATAAATAAGCATTGCTGAGCCTCTAAGTAGTCTCTCCTGAAAAATATATTCTCAGAGAAATTCTGACCCATCACAAATTCATAATTCTAGTGTCCAAAGCCATGCTCACATGAGGTCATAGGGTTTACGTTCCCAGAACTAGACTTAAAACATTATCATTTATGCAAGGATGTTTTATATTCAAAGCCCTACACTTACTCTTTTTAAACTGATCAAACTGATTTTGTCTTACTGAATCTTGTTACTACTTGGTCAAATGTCCACCACTGAAATGTGATGTAAGTAGAGATCTGGCATTAGGAAAGTCTGCTTTTCACTATATAGCACTTCTAATTAACATTTTATTTCTGTCCTCATTAACTGTTGCCATATTTATTTAGTTGAACACATCAGTGTCTACGATGTGCAATACCATTTATAAGCCATTTGCAGGAAGAAAAGAAAGGCAAGTGCATTTAAATTTCCATTTCTGTTTATCTTCAAAGCTAAACAGTGGCCTTCAAGAAAATTTTTAGCTGTATCCAGTTCTGCAGGCATGTACATTTAGCTCCTGATAATATGACAGTTAATTCAAAGGAGCTTTTCTTGTTTCTGGTCCTTAGATGGCCTCTAGTTATTCCTCTCCAATGAATAAAATATCTTAACTTGTGGGTTTTAAATGCTGGCAAAAAAAATTTAAGTGACACATTGATCAGAATAAGAAACATTCTTAGAGAGAAGAAAAATTTGGATACCATCTGTGTAGTGGTAATAATAAAGCCCACATAAGCTTTCTTAGTAAGGTGAGGATCAGAAAGAAGTAGGAGAAAGCATAGTTGAGCAACCCCAAAATAGCCATTAATGGGAAAAGAGGCAGAAAGAACCTGAAAAAGAGACACAAAATGAGTATTTTGAAAGGTTTGAGAAGCAAGAAATTATGGTGTCATTGAAGTTAAGTGGAAAAGGGTACCAAGGAAGAAAGGAAAGCTGATGAAGTAAAATGCAGTAGAAAGTACCACTAAGGTAAAGCTAGAAAAGGGGCTGTGAATTTATCTAGAAGGAATTCATTGGTGACCCTACTGAGAATAGTTGTGGTAGAGTAAAATTATGAACATAAAATTGCAAAACATTAAGTTGGGAGTGGTGGTGGGGGTAGAGGGTGGCGGGAATAGAAGTAGTTGTTTTAAACTAGACAATCAATAAATTGAGATTTCTTAGGAAGAAAAAAGGATTTTAAAATAGCTGGAAGAATTGTAGCATCAAGAACAATTTTCTGCAAAAATAGAAGGGCTCTGATAATGCTTAAAAGTTATATTCAGGCACATCCTGTTTTATTGCACTTCATTTTATTATGTTTTTTATGAATTGAAGCTTTGTGGCAAGCCTGCATAAAGTAAGTCTATTAGGGCCATTTTTCCAACAGCATGTCCTCACTTGTCTCTGTATCACATTTTGGTAATTGTCACAATACTTCAAACATTTTTATTATCATTATATCTGTTATGGTGATCTGTGATCAGGGTCATTATTGTAATTGTTTTGGGACACCATGGACCATGCCCTTATAAAGTGGCAAACTTAATTGATAAATGTTGTGTGTTTTTAATGCTCCACCATCTGGCCATTCTCCTATTTCTCTCCCCCTCCTTGGACTTCTCTGTTCCTTGAGACACAATAATATTGAAATTATGCCAATTAATAACCCCACAATGTCCTTTAAGCTTTCAAGTGAAAGGAAGAGTTACATATCTGTCACTTTAAATCAAAAGCTAGAAATGATTAAGCTTAATGAGGAAGGCATGTCAAAAGCCCAGATAATTGAAAGCTAGGCCTCTTGCACCACTTAGCCAAGATGTGAATGCAAAGGAAATGTTCTTGAAATAAATTTTAAAAATGCTATTCCAGTGAACATACAAATGATAAGAATGTGAAACAATCTTATTGCTAAGAAGAAAGTTTGAGTGGTCTGGATAGAAAATCAAACTAGCCACAACATTCCCTTACCAAAGCCTAATCAAGAGCAATACCTGAACTCTCTTCAATTCTATGAATGTTGAGAGAGGTAAGGAAGCTGTAGAAGAAACATCTGAACCTAGAAGAGGTTAGTTCATGAGATTTAAGGAAAGAAGCCATCTCTTTAACATAAAAGTGCAAGATGAAGCAGCAAGTGCTGATGTGGAAGTTACAGCAAATTATCCAGATAAAGCTAACATTATTGATATAGGATGCTACAATAAACAATAGATTTTCAATGTAGATAAAACAGCCTTCTGTTGAAAAACAATGCCATCTAGGACTTCCATGGCTAAAGAGAAAAGGTCAATTCCTGGCTTCAAAACTTCAAAGTACAAGATGACTCTTGTTATGGACTAATGCCGTTGGTGATTTTAAGTCAGAGCCAATGCTCACTTACCATTCAGCAAATCTTGGGGCCCTTAAGAATTATGCTGAATATGCTTTGTCTCTGCTCTATAAATGGAACAACAGTCTGGATGTCAGCTCAACTCTTTACAGTGTGGTTCACTGAACATTTTAAGCCCACTATTGAGACCCACTGCTTAGAGAAAAAGATTCCTTTCAAAATATTATTGCTCATTGACAATCCACCTTGTCACCCAAGAACTCAATGGAGATGTACAAGGAGATTAATGTTGTCTTCAGGCCTGCTAACACAACATTCATTCTGCTGCTCATAGATCTAGGAGTAATTTCAAATTTCAAGTCATTATTTAAGAAATACATTTTGTAATGCTACAGCTGTCATAGATAGTGATTCTTCAGATGAATCTGGGGAAAATAAATTTAAAACCTCTGTAAAGGATTCACCATTCTAGATGCCTTTAAGAACACTGGTGATCTGGTTGGGCGTGGTGGCTCATGCCTGTAATCCCAGCACTTTGGGAGGCCGAGGCGGGTGGATCACGAGGTCAGGAGATCAAGACCATCGTGGTCAACATGGTGAAATCCCATCTCTACCAAAATACTAAAAATTAGCCAGGTGTGGTGGTGTGTGCCTGCAGTCCCAGCTACTCAGGAGGCTGAAGCAGGGAAATCACTTGAACCCGGGAGGTGAAGGTTGCAGTGAGCCAAGATTGTGCCACTGCACTCCATGCACTCCAGCCTGGTGACAGAGCAAGACTCCATCTTAAATACATAAATAAATAAACAAACATTGGTGATTCATGGGAAGAGGTAAAAATAAATATCAATATTAACATGAATTTTAGAAAAAGTTGATCCAATTCTCATTAATGACTTTGAGGTGGTAAAGACTTCAGTGGAGAAAGTAATGGCAGATATGGTGGAAACAGCAAGAGAATTGGAATTAAAAGTGCAGCCTAAAGATGTGACTGAATTGCTGCAATCTCATGATTGAGCAGATGAAGAGTTGCTTCACGTAGATGAGCAAAGAAAGTGGTTTCTTGAGATAGTATCTACTCCTAGTGAAGATACTGTGAATACTGTTGAAATTACAACAAAGGATTTAGAATATCACACAAACTTATTTTATAAAGCAGCAGCAAATTTGAGAGGATTGAGTCTAATTTTGAAAAAAGTTCTACCAGAGGTAAAAGGCTATCAAACTGCTTCACAAGCCACAGAGAAATCTTTCATGAAAGGAAGAGTCAATTGATGCTGCAAACTTTGTCTTATTTGAAGAAATTGCCACAGACACCCTAATCTCCAGCACTATCACTGTCATCATCAGCAGTCATGCACATTGAGGCACGACCCTCTACCAGAAAAACAATTATGACTTGCTGAAGGCTCAGATGATAGCACTTTTAAGCAATAAGGCATTTTTTTCTGAGTTTTTCTGTCTGTTGCCCAGGATGGAGTGCAGTGGGGCAATCATAGCTCATGGCAGCCTCAGACTCCTGGGCTCAAGCAATCCTCCCACCTCAGCCTCCCAAGTACTTAAAACTACAGAAGCATACCACCATGCCCAGGTAATTTTTTTCTTTTCTTTTTCTTTCTTTCTTTTTTTTTTTTTTAAGAGATGAGGTCTCACTATGTTGCTCAAGCTGGTGTTGCACTCCTAGCCTCAAGAGATCCTCCCGCACAGCCTCCTGAGTAGCTGAGATTACTGATGTGAACCACTACACTCAGCAAGTATTTTTAAATTAAGACATATATATCTACGTATTTATACCTTAATTCATATAGATATACGTATAGAGAGAGACATAATTCTATTGCACACTTAATAGACACAGTATAATGTAAACATAACTTTACATGTACTGGGAAACCAAAAATTAGTGTGACTCACTTTATTTTGGTGGTCTGGAAACAAACCCACAATACCTCCAAGGTTGCCTGTATAAAGGCAGAGAGAAATTGATAATACCCATAAGGGAAGGGAAATGCAATGGCTTCTCCTTTGAAAAGTAAAATCTTCCACATTTTTAGAGATCTCAATAGAAATTAAAGAGAAGAAAGAAAGGAGATAACAAAAATGAAAGAGGGAATTAACATTTTGGTTCGCTTCATTGTTATTTCTTCCAAACTCTGGTCTTTCCAAGTTGCTTCGGGTTCACTCAGATTTAACTAACATTTAACAAATACTCTGCGCCAGGAATTTTACTAGGTATATATCCTGAACATACACATCCTTACGTGGAAGAAACATTGTTCATAAAGCAAGGATACATACATAAAAGTGAATTAAAGTAACACTTATGTAAGTATTCTCAGATTCATGATCTCATTTGGCTCTCAAAATAACCTAAGGTGATGGAGAGAGTAGGTGTTAATCTTTACTACAGATAAAGAAACTGAAAATGAAAAAAATATAGAGTGATGTTAACTATTGCATTGTTAATTGAAACCCAACCTAGGACTTCTGGGTAAAAGCCAGGGCCATCTCCACTGAAGCCTAAAGTTGGCCATGGATTTCACTGTGGATGTGCCACCTTCACTTTTTCTGACAACTTGGGCCTTGACTTAGAAGACGATACCTTCACCAACTTCATTTTCTGAGCTTCTCATCAGATGTCTTGGAATGATGCGTGTCTATTACATTCCCCAAGGACAGAGTGATGTGTGGCCATGATAACTTTATGCAAATTATATCCAAGCAGCTCAGAGTTTAGAAGTCTTAAAGACAAAAAGGTGAGGAGGAGAAGAGGGAGCAGAATATTCCTTTTTTCAAAACTTCAGAAGATGATGATCCAGAAAATTTATTTTCCCATCTCTGTTGCCAGCGTTAACCTCCTTATAAAGGAGAAACAGAAATAACTTTTGCTCTTATCTGATTTGTTGGAATTGGTGCTATTACTTTTGTCTTGATTGTAATGCACTTTTTCTCCATCTAAGCTCATTTTGAGCATTTGTCTTAACATATCTTTGTGATGGATTTGCCACCACTTTCCTCATTGTTCCATGTCTATAATACAGACTCTAACTATTGATAGGGCATTTTTCTTTTGATTCATTAGCCCAGGAATGAACTAGGTAGTTCCAGTAATGAAAAAAGGGAAATCACTTTGCATATATCCCATAAAAAATGGCAATTGTTATTAAATTGTGAAAAAATATTAGAACTGCAATTGCATACTTAAACACTTTTCTGCATATTAAGGTAGTTATTATAGTTCCCATATTCATCTTTTACATACAGTCATTTACTTGTTTTCACACTATTTCTGTGATGTAAGAAAGTTAAATATAATTCTCATTTATAGATTTTTTTAAAGTGAGCTATGGAGAGTAACATGTTCATGGCCACGCTATCAGAGGAAGACATTTCCACTAAGACGCCCAGAATGAAGAGAGGGGGAAGAAAAAAAAACGTTCTTCTGACTCTATATTCCATCCATTGTGCATTATAAAGAAATTAACACGAACTGATATTATTATACTATCTGAAATTTTTATAAGTAAAAAGATTATTCAAAAAAACTGAATAAAATAGTATCACAAAAAAAGTTAACAACAGATAATATTACTTAAGATAACAGCTTGAATTCGGTCTTTCCATGTCAAAACTTCTTTTCCCATGTTATATTCTCCTATGCCTCCCCCATCTCACCACCATATCCTCCCAACATTCCAGCACTTGTTTCAGTGTTTAGAACACTGTAGCTCCTTGGTAAATTTACTATTTGACTCTACATATTTATATTTCTGCCATCTTTTTTTACTTCTTACTAATTTGAGGGCTTCGGGTCATAGACTTGCATTTAGTGGGCTTTTCAACACTAGACAAGAAGTATTATGCGATATGTATTTTTACCCAAATCATCCAGAAATCTTAAGCCACTGAAGAAAGTAATCCATATGACCTCATGATGGATTTGATTCTATTCACACTGAGTTCTATACAGTGGAAATTGTATGCAAGGAGAAGTAAGTATCACCTCATCCAACCCCTTCAGATTAAATATGAGGAAACAAAGGTCCAGATAGGCTAATTGCCCTCCTCAAAACCATTCAATTAGCACCAGACTCAACTCAACACATTGCTTCTTGACTCCTACCAGTCTAATGTTTTCTTTCTTCCATTCTGCATAAGCTGAATTTTCAATATGTACTAAGTGTTTTTCTTAAGCTAAGTTACATCTTTCAGGAAATAAAAAAGTTTCTAAAATTAAATACACTAAAAGTATAAGGTTTATCTCATCTTTGCACTTAGTGTTACCAAGTTCAGAGTGTTGCTATAGGATGATGTCGATGATGATACTAGATTATAGGGTCAATTTCCTAATCATAGTATGCGTACACCCAGGCTCACCCATACATTTTAAAATCATGAGCCTGATGGAACTTGAAAGGTAATTCTCAGTATGTAAGGGTGAATTTATTATCACTAGTCGGGGAGAAAAGGTAAGACATTGCCTACTGATAGAGCCACCAATTTTTACACAGATGTCAGCAACATGGAAAGATAGAATCTCACAGAAGAAAGAAACCGTGCATTGTTTATGTCTGGAAATTATGTGGATTATTAGAGATGTTAAATTAACTTGATATTTTTCCCCAATTAAGTATAAAGCATAGATATCGTGAACTATTAAATAATGTTTATGGTATATTTACCAAAACTGGGACATGGGGTAAGAGAGGTGAAGAACACCTTATGGCCTAGAATAGGATAGAAGATATGAGGAAAGAAATGAAGAGCATCATCTCAACATTGTCTCCTGAACAGAGTAAACTTCAATTAATATTATTTGAACAAGATTAATTTAATACCATCACAGAGTCTTAAACACTACATAATGCAATCTTTGACACCATGAAAAATAATGATGTATATTATAAGAGGCCTATATATACAGAATATAAAGATGTGTCAAATGTGAAATTTCTATAAATATATGCAAACACACATATCGAAATACATACAAACACATAAATCTAAATATATGCAAACACATAAATGTATCTCTACCCACTCCCTAAATCCCACTGATAATGATAGCAAAATATAAAAATGAGAGTAGATCAGGAGTTACACTAGAAAACATTAAAAAGTATTATCAGATTTGATGAATTTTGGAAGATACAATGCAGATGGAATATAATTGACAGCAAAATCTGAAAGTGCTGAACAACTGGAGGTACAACAGAATAGAACAGTTAATTTTCCCACAGAATACCAGACTACAAATTATCAAAAAAAAATCTTCTCTATTTGAAAAAATGCGGGGCTTAATACCCAGGTCATGGGTTGATAGGTGCAGCAAACCACCACCATACACGTTTACCTATGGAAAAACCCCACACATCCTGCACATGTATCCTCTGGAACTTAGAATTAAATTTTTTTTTTTTTTAAAGTTTACTGTGAGAGAATAGCAATGAGAATTTTTGCACATTAGAAATACTATGATCGTAATTTAGTAAAAAGTAAAAATTTTATTTTGGGTACAAGGACAGATATCCTTTTGGTGAATTTTTCACCATTAGGAAGATTGCATTAGATGTTATAAATAAGGGTTAACAAGTAAAGTTTTCTAGAGAGATGAATTTGGATTAATGTAGAAATAAACTTGAAACTAAAAGTGTCCTATTTTCACTGTTAATAATAAATATATTCAAATATGTTCAATGTATAACAATAGATTTATAAAAGAAATAAGAAAGATTATTTTTTCTTTTGTAGAGGTGGAGCCTTGCTATGTTGCCCAGGCTGGTTTTGAATTCCTGGCCTCAAGCAATCCTCCATCCTTGGCCTCTCAAAGCAGCATTAGCCACCTCACCTGACCTGAATACTATTTTAAATGCTGCAGGGTGCTTATTTATTTTATAAATCTATTGTTATATGTTGAATCTACTTTCACTGACACTGACTATGTCCATGAGACAAACATCAGACCTTCTCAGGACACAGGAGGATCTCAGGCACTCAGGCATTGACATACATCTGGGTTCCTGCCCTCTACCCCCATGTATGGAGGCCTCTAGTTCCCCTACCTTAGGTCCATATTAGGTCCTTACTTCTCCTTGTGCAATTATCGTTTTATTATAAATTAATAAAATCAGATTTTACTAAGAGGAGCTAAAGTAAAACACAACTGACTGATATTTTTGTTATGTTTTGTTTTTAATGTCTTTGAACTTGTGACTCTAATTTAGGTCAAGAAACTACTTTTACTTAGATTACTTAAAATATAATGAAACCTTTTTAACAGCTCCATTGTACTTCTTTCCAGAAAAAGAAATAGAAGCTTCTTCTAAGCTGGTACCGAGGTATCTGGTCCCAGTTAGTTTGACAGCTACCACAGTTATATGCCTATATGTGTGTATGTGCATATATACACACACATATATGTATCATATGATATATATCATATATATGTGATTGTATTTACTGGAAGATTCAAAACCTTGTTTTTTGTTTTCTATTATTAAAAATAATAACCGATTTTTATTTTTCCCTCATTTTGATGTTTATTTGATATTTGAGTACATTAAATTTCATGTGCAGTTAATTCTACTGCTACAATTATGTTTTAAGAGCTAATTATTGATCCCTGCATGATTTAGATAGTATTCAGAATAAAATTTTTTAATGTATTCAATGAACAGACCACATCTTATGGTTAGTTCATAAATTAATATCATTGGTCAAAAAGGAAAATGCTCAAGGGAATGTGAATATCTCAGTAACACTGATATTTATTATTGGGGAAACAGTCTTGGACTCAGGGCATACAGATGTAGATCAGTTGTGTCATTGCTCGTATTCAAAGGCCACTACAGTATTAGTTGACAGTCTGTAAAGTTTAGCTGTACTTAAAAACCAATCTTGCTAATGTTAATATAGGCCTGGATATGTGTAGCATATTTCTATCTAGGAATATCTTATTTTTACATTCTACCTGCAAAACTAAGAGGCAGGAGTCATTGCCATTCATCCTATTTTTTAGGAGCAATTCACTATGACTAAAATTTATTGTATCATTTAGAAAAAAAGTTTCTGAAACGCAGAAAGTAGAACAAACTTGGGTTTTCTATCTTTGAGTTCATACAATTAGTCCAGAAACTGGATCTTAAATAGCACAAGGCAATTTTCATAGTTTAAAGAGAGAAGACTGTAAATCTGGTTTATCATGTTCTTATCATTCTTTCAGAAACATGTGAGGAAATGTGAGGACCACTGTGAATCGAACAATAATCATAAAATTAGGAACAAAAGAATCAGACAGAACAAAGCCTTTTTTTCTCTTTTTTTCCTTTTCTTTTTTAGGATTCTAAATCACATACAAAACATTTGTTCTGCTCCAGCTCTTTGTGAACTAATTGGCTCTCCTGGAGGGATAGGTAATTGTACCTGACTACACAAGCTGTCCCGAAGCTCCCTTGGAAAGCTCCAGTAAGCTTCTAGTGTTAGCAGCCATCAAGGATTTCACAGGTCAGGCATCGGATCGATATAGCTAAAAGCAGCAGGGACTGTAATGTCGACAGCAGGTTTCAGAAAGCGCTGCAAGTGCCAGTTTGTTCCTCTTCCTGCAGAAGCTCAAGACAGCTTAATTAACCCTTGGAAAATACAATTTATCCAGAGGCTCGGCAGGTCCCTACCAGGCCTTATTGGTGAACTGATAGGAGAGATACTGTAGCTGGCAGAGCTGAATTCCCATTTCCCCCTTTAATGCTGTTTCAGTTAGGATGCAAAGAAAACATGGTTTTCAGTGGATGTGTTCCTCATGTCCTGAAGAGCAGGCGATAGGAGGCAGTCTTAGAGGGGGGTTTGTTAGAACTCACTTGTGACTTCAGCAGGAGCAAGGCCGAGTCTGAGCATTGATCATCCAAGCCCTGGGGTGAGAAATTGGGATGTGTGTGCATGGATGTGTGTGTGTGTGAATTAGATGTGTGAGGGAGAGGTGTGTGTATGTCTGTGGGGGGTGGGGAAGGTGGTGACGGGGGCTGGGGGGAGAAAAGCAAAGGCATTTTTCTCTTTTTCACTGATATAAATGCTTCCGTGCCCTTGTGTAAAGGTGTTCTTTAATTGATTGTCTGTTTTTCATGTCTCTAATATCATACAACCAAAAAGAGTGCAGATCTGAATTTTTTTTTACATACTTCATATTGGAAGACAAAACACCTGCCAGAGATAACAATCAGGGAGAAGTTAATTTGCCACATGTTATACTCCAACCCCCACCTCCAGTGTTGCTCACCATGTCATCAGTCTTTTCTTCTAATACAGTTCTTCCACACTAAGGCAAACTGCTGAAGAGACATCAATAAAGCTAACCAGATACAGAAAATATCTGAAGTTAGTGGGGCTTGAGAAATTGTGGCCACGTGAATGGTCTGGTGCATTCACTTAAATTGATTGTATCTACTTGTATTTGCATTCACATTCACATTAGCAACATTTTTAATGTGTATCATTTCAATTAATTCATTTACAAGTATTTTCCTAGGTTCATATCTATGGTCATTAGTGAGGGTTCACGGCGTTCAGGTTCCAGAACAGTGAACTCCCACACACATACAGGGTGGATAGATGTCATCTCCTTTCTGCTGGCTCATTTCCATTTATGATCAGAAGCAAAGTAGATTGAAGTGGAAGAAATGAAATTAAATACAGATTAAATGTGCATAGTATGGTGGGATATTTTAGACCAGGATCCAGCCATAATCTCTTCAAAATAATTTACAACGAGTGTAATATGCACAGGGTAAAAACAAACATAATAGATGGGAAGTAAGGGCCCTGCCCTCCTCCATTATCACCGGTCTTTCTTCCCAGAGGAGAAACATGTAACCATTTCTGTTACCAGCTCTTCCACTGGGTAGCATGCATTTACTCAACAAATATGTACTAAACAGTTACTGTGTGCAGGTGTTGTTTTAGACCCTGGTGATATGGAAATGGTAAAAATAGACACAAGGATGTCATCAAAGAGTTTGCTTCCTTACGTGAACAGACAAAAGACAAACAAACAAAAATACATATGTATTAATAATATCTCAGGAAGTAACTATAAAGAAATATTAAGTAAGGTAAGAATACAAATAGTTGGATTTCTATCATTATCTTTAACATAGCCAGGATAGTTTCTCTAAAAAGGTGACATATGAAGAAAATCGGAAAGAGAAGAGTGATGCTTCATGCAGTTATCTGTCCAGGGAAAGAGGAAGAGCTGTCCAGGCAGAAGCAGCCTATGCAAACTCCCTGAGATGAGAGCATGCTTGGCCTGACCACAGCAGAGCAAGAGAACTTCGTGGTAGAAAAAAATGAGAACAGGAGGATGAGGCAAGACATTAAGTCACAGATATAGTAAGAAAAAATATATATAATGTAAGCCCTTATAGGCATTGATAAGAGTCACACAGCTAGGAAGTGTAGATTTGGGTTTTAAACACAAGACTAACTGCATGCTACTAACCACCATGCTGTACTGATAATTGAAAACAAGGGCTTGTTTCACATAGGATTTGTGGTCATCTATGCTGTCTCTCACTGTACCCACTCCCCCTCCACTTATTACTCTGATTAATCAATAGTTGACTGTAATTCCAAATTAACTGACTTATTAACTGACCAGCGAGAATAGCTTTATATCTACTTGGACATAGACATCAATACGTTCCAGTTGTACATAGAGAGCATTGAAAGAGGCTCAGTCAAGAATTATGTGTGGGCTGGGGGCAGTGGCTCACACCTCTAATCCCAGCAGTTTGGGAGGCTGAGACAGGAAGATTGCTTGAGTCCAGAAGTTGGAGACACAGCCTGGGCATCATGGTGAAACCCTGTCTTTACAAAATAGACAAAAATTAGTTGGGCATGATGGCAAATGCCTGTAGTCCCAGCAACTTGGGAGGCTGAAGTGGGAGTATCGTTTGAGCCCAAGAGGTTGAGGCTATACTAAGCCTTGATTGCGTCACTGCATTCCAACCTGGGCAACAGAGTGAGATATTGTCTCGAAAACAAACAAACAAAAAAACAGTATTCTGTGTATCTTCCAATAACATTTCCAAAAGGCTGAGTACATATCCAGTCCTTGATTAGTGAGACTAGAAAGGACTTCAGAGGTTAATTAGTCAACCCCCTTCATCCTACAGATAAGGAAAGGAAGATCCAGAATGGTTAATATTTTCCTTTTCAAATTCAGAAAAGAAAAATAAACTCTCAGAGAGAGAATTAGTGAGCAATGAACTATGGTCAACCTCAGGGTCCAGCAGACCCCTTTTCACCTTTTCTTCCTTGTCCGACCAACACTGCCCCAATCCTTTCCTCCCAACCTCTATTTCTTTTTTTGTTTTTTAACTCTTATTTTAGGTTCGGGGTACATGTGCAGGTTTGTTATATGGGTAAATTGTATGTCACAGAAGCTTGGTGTAGAGATTATTTAATCACTTAGGTAGTAAGCATAGTACTTGATAGGTAGTTTTTCGATCCTCTGCCTCCTCCCTCCCTCTATCTTCAAGTAGGCCCCTGTGTCTGTTGTTTCCTTCTTCGAGTCCATGTGTACTCAGTGTTTAGCTCCAATCTATAAGTAAGAACATGGGGTATTTCCAGTCTCTATGTCTGATATCATCTTATTCACGTTTATGAATTTTTAAAATTTCTTATGGCAGAAACGTAAGAAAAAGATGGATAAATAAAATTCCTAAACCTCATTTTTCATTTTACTGTCATCCTTTTCTTCTTCAAAGTATTTCACTGGAGGAACTAGCAAACAAAAGGATAATTTACACCTGTGAATTGCACTTTCTTTCTAAGCCCTTGTGCTGTGAAGTTCAACAAAATGCTGGAAAATCGAATGGGAGGAGATGAGGGATGAGAGGCAGCATGGGACAAAAGGTATGGCGCCAAGTCACCAGTAATGGCCAGCTTGCTAAGGGATTTGAACAAGTCACTTACCCATGCTAAACCTTAGTTCCTCTTCTGCAAATTGAGAGTTTGAATAGATAATATCAAAGTCCCTGGCAGCACTAGAGGTTTTAGAGTCATGCCATCAAAGGAGTAGCACCTAGATGTCACAAGTAGTTCCCCAAAGCCAGATGCCCATCCTCTACTGTTATTTCTGTACATTTTATATAGCCACCATTCAAATTGTAGCATGCACTCCTAATTAGCATTTTATTAAAGCTCAGCTCGTGTCTGTAGTCTGTTTTTCAAGATGACTTAAAAGAAATCAGAATTTGTGTGCTATTCATTCCTTCTCAAAAGCATATTTTCAAGATGTATTTAGGCAATAGTACTTTTCCAAAGCATAATTGTATCCTAATGTAAAAACTGCAGATATATTTCTTTTACCATGTTTGGCAAATCCTTAAATGACCTCATATTTTAGCATTATTATATAATACGCAAAGGAAGATACATTTTATGTGAACTTATACACATAAATAGGATTTTTTAAAAAATTCTCGACACATTACCGTATGCTGCATGCTTTTTGTGGCTTATGAAAGAACAAAAGACTAATATACTAACTGAAGTTTGAGAATTTCTGAACATTATCTGAATTTCTATAGTATCCACTCCATTTAATCACACATTTAAGTATCAGTCCCATTAACAGTGTCTTCAAAGTATTTACACATTGACTGCCTTTGAATAAATATTTTTATATTTTCTTTTTATAACCAATCAATAGTAATGTCTGCATCACAAAGATAAGTGAATACAAGATTTGTTGACTGATGTTGCATATTTACATTACAGTTATTACAATGTTTTTATGATCAAATTGGATATAAGAGAATTTGCAAATACATCTGTTTGTTTAATGACATTCCCATTGTAGTCTTTAGTGCTCCAAGAACCACTTACACTGTCATGATACCATCTAAAATAGCCACCTTTATCTTTCTTCAGTTTTTACTTGGCTTCGTTTTTCTTCCTAAGCTTATTACTATCTGAAATTATGCTATAAATATATGATTCAGCCTCAAACAAAGATGAGGGTTAGGGAGATAGCCCCCTCCCCCCTCCCCCCACACAGTAGGTTGAAAATCCACACATAACTTTTGACTCCCCCAAAACTTAGAAACTAATAACCTACTGTTGACTGGAAGCCTAACTGATAACATAAGCAATCAACTAAAACAGATTTCATATGTTATATGTATTATATACTGTATTCTTACAGTAAAGTAAGCTAGAGAAAAGAAAAATATTATTAAGAAAATCATAAGGTAGAGAAAATATATTTACTATTCGTTAAGTGAACATGGGTCATCATAAAGGTCTTCATCCTCATCATCTTCATGTTGAGTAGACTGAAGAGGAGTAGGAAGAGGAGGGGTTGGTCTTGCTGTCTCAGAGTGGTGGAGGTGGAAGAGATGGAGGAGGTAGAAGGGGAGACAGGAAAGGCAGGCACACTCAAAGCAATTTGTATTGAAAAAAATCCATGTATAAGTGGACTCATGAAATGCAAAACTGTGTTGTTCAAGAGCCAAATGTATGTTCATACTCGTTAACTGTCACTATGGACCAGGCGTGGCTCACACCTGTATTCCCAGCACTGTGGGAGGCCGAGGTGGGCAGATCACCTGAGGTCAGAAGTTGGGAGACCAGCCTGGCCAATATGGTGAAACCTGGCTAAAAATACAAAAATTATCCAGTTGTGGTGGCACGCATCTGCAGTCCCAGCTACTTGAGAGGCGAAGGTTGCAGTGAGTCAATATCGCACCTCTGCACTCTAGCCTGGGCGACAGAATGAGACTCCATCTCAAAAAAAAAAAAAAAAAAACTGTCACTATAATGTGAAGTGTTACATGAAGGTGGAAAGCTTGACTGTCTAATCACTATATCACCAGCACTTAAAAAAGCATTAATCACACAGTAGATGCAAAATACATATTTGCTAAATACATAAATAAACTCTTAAATATGTGATTGTAAACAGATACACCTAATATTACGTTGGGACATTATGCATATACTCAATCATGGGTATATACTGCATTATTTAGCATTAGTATACCTTGAAAATTGATCATTATACAATGAAATAAACAAACAAATATTAAATTGGGTTTACAAAATCATCTTAAAAAGCCTGAAGACCTCCACAGGTAAGGGTGAGACCTGGAAATATTTTTCTGGTCAGGTTCTTTCAAAAAATACTTTCATGGGAAAATAGCTAAATCTGTTACAATAACACATTCAGGAAAAACAATGTATCAGGTAAACAAGAATAGAAGGCATTAGAAATGTAGAATAGGAACCAGAAATTTGAAAGTTGGCAATATGCCAGTCAATAATGTATAAGAACTAGAGTAACTACAGCACTGGAGAAGAAACACAGGGCTGCTTCATCAAGCCTCACTTATTATCATCGGTCTCGACTCTGATTCTGATCATACAAAGCAGTGTTTTGATTATGAATTTGCTTCTTGATAAGGCGGAGGGAACTTTTCTTGCTTAGTGAATACTTCCATTATTTTATCTAGAAAGAGTATCTCTCATTAAAAATTAATAGACTGTATTTCTGATTTAAACATGACCTTTATTAGACTAACTTTATCCATGAGATGCTACCTCATTTTCCGCATATAACAACATTCATTTCATGAAATTCCGAGGCTGAGGTCCAGACCCCAGACTCAAGTGATCCAATATAGAGACCCTGTCAGCATTGTGAACAGCCAGACTTCATTGGTCATACTCTTGTATAGTATACATGAATGGATTCACTAATTTCATTGATGAAAAGTACATTAAGATATATGCATTATTGTTGGCCGGGCGCGGTGGCTCAAGCCTGTAATCCCAGCACTTTGGGAGGCCGAGACGGGCGGATCACGAGGTCAGGAGATCGAGATCATCCTGTCTAACACGGTGAAACTCCGTCTCTACTAAAAAATACAAAAAACTAGCCGGGCAAGGTGGCGGGCGCCTGTAGTCCCAGCTACTCGGGAGGCTGAGGCAGGAGAATGGCGTAAACCCTGGAGGCGGAGCTTGCAGTGAGCTGAGATCCGGCCACTGCACTCCAGCCCGGGCGACAGAGCAAGACTCCATCTCAAAAAAAAAAAAAAAGATATATGCATTATTGTTATACAATCCTTTATATTTCACCAAGGACTGCAATCTTTCACTCCTTTTTGAAGTATTTTCAAGTTATCTCAAGCTAAAGTAACAGACATACATTCAGAAGCTTTAACCTTTTTATCAGGGAACAACTCCAGCCTCACAAAGGATGGCAAGGAGTGAACCTGCTACCACTCCATAGACGCTAGAAGTAGACAACAAGACTTACTACACCAGAGCAAGACAGTTTATTACTCACACTCAGCAAACAGAAAGTGTGTCATCATTCTACTGTCTTGTACAGGTTCCCCTTGCCTCCCAAGGCCCATGGGCATTGTGATGAGCTAAATGGATGATTTGCGCACAGTGGGTTGGGTTGCAGCTGAGGAATACAGGATTAAGGGCAAGCAGCAAACAAGTTAGTAGTCACATTGTGGTCACTTTGACTTAGCTTCCCTACATGACCAGCTACATAATTTGTTCAGTATCATGAGACAGGTAAAAGGGAAGTAAGTATATAGGTAATAAGCTGTTATGTTTTTGTTTTTGAGTTTAAAACCCCTAAGGATTGACTTACAGTTTGGTTCACTTAGCATATGTCCAGTTCCAAATTAAAAATTGTATCCTATAAACAATATTATTATCTATGGTTTTTTTATGGTGACAACTCACAAGAAATTTCAGAAGTTGCTTACTCCATTATCTAATCAAATAATTATAGAAAGTATTAAATACACGTACAAGAGCTTTTCAGAAAAAATAAGGCAAATAAATGAAGGTTGAATAATTCTGGAAACTTAACAAAATACAAACAGATACAAAATAATAAAATAATAGTTATCAATCCTCTAAAATTATTTTTAAGAGAGAGTTACTAGTTTATGGAAGTTTTTCAGGAACAAAAATCTTCCAAGAAACTATGGAAATATTAAATGTATACTGACTAATAAAAAGTGACCCAAAAGATTCATTCACGAACCTTTTACTTATCCCAATAGAACGGTTAGCAGTGAACCAGATAGTAGTGAAGGTCTGTGAGAAGGATCAGCATGTGATCAGCAGGAGAGAGTCTAGTAGAAATGTTGGGTTTGAGAGGAATTATTTAGGTGTCTATATTTAAAATTCAGAGATTACATGGGGAAGTTTTTACATATTCATCCTAGATAAATAAGTTGTATTCTCAATTTGTTCACTGATATAAATGGTATTATCAAAGTAACGCAAGAACAGAAAACCAAACACTGCACATTCTCACTCGCAAGCAGGAGTTAAACAATGAAAACACATGGACACAGGGAGGGGAACATCACACACCAGGGTCTGTTGGTGTGTGGGGGGCTAGGGGAGGGATAGCATTAGGAGAAATACTTAATGTAGATGATGGGTTGATGGGTGCAGCAAACCACCATGGTACATGTATAGCTATGTAACAAACATGCATGTTCTACACATGTACCCTAGAACTTAAAGTATAATAATAATAATAATAGTAATAAGTATGTAATCTCATGTAGTTTGTGTTCTTTTTTTTTTTAACACATCAGAAGATTAATCCAACAATTTACATGGGTGGTTTTTAATATTCAGTACTAATTTAATCACCCTTAGGGAGAAAAAAGCTAGTTTTCTTTCTCAATCTCAGCTTCTAAAGCTTTTCAATAAATCAAGAAAATAAAAATATAAGAAAACAAAAATCTTGTGTGAGGCAGTTGATATAGTACAAAGGCAACTGACCTGCATTCTTGTGTTTTGCTCTACCATTGCTAAGGGTAGAGCACTTAAGCAATTATCCTTCCTGGACCTCAGGAACTTATCTATAGAAGAAGGAGAAGTGGACTAGATGATTTGTATAGTTATTTTCTGCTCTAAAATTCTATGATGAGCTTTTTATTAAACAAATAAGAATATTTGAAGGATCAGGACTAAGAATTTGACCAGAAATAGATTAAAAGGGAATTAGAAAAAAAATCTACCTATTCTGATTGGTTCACCACAAGGAGCAACACATTTCTTCATTCAAGGGTGAGCCAGAAAACAAATACAAAACTTAAAATTAACAAAAAAGAAGGGGAAAAGTGTCCCAGTGTGTAAAAGAACATTATCTCTATACAAGTAGGACCTGCCATACTGAGATAAATTATACATGAGGTAAGATTAAATAATAAACAAAGATTAAACAAGAAGAGAAAAAACATTATAGGAAGCAATTGCCCCAAAATAAAACTGTGGTAGCTAAATCTCAGTAAATCTCAGAAGCACCAGAAGAGCCAGCCTGAAACTGCAAAACAATTGAATTATCAGTGTGTAGAATAAACATTTAAAAAGTACCTTTAGTATGCTGAAGAAAAAGATAAAGTAATGTAAATCACGAGAGAAAGAAAACTATGGAAAAAGAATAAACATATGAGCTAGAAATAATAAAAATAAGAGGAAATCCAAAGTTAAGTAATCAAGGTGCAGAAGAAAGCATCTCTCATCCAAAAAATGCTGAATCTATACATGGAGGAGGCTCACCATGACTTAGGAAAAAATAAATACTTATCAAAACATATTCTAGTGAAATGCTTGATTCTTTAGTGTAAGGCTAGACTCATATCAGAGGAACAACAGCTAAATTGGTCTCAGAATGCTAAAAGAAAATAAACATTTGTAGTACCTTGAAAGAAAACAGTTATGATGACTCAAGGATTTTTATACCCAAGCAAGTTGTTGTTATTATTGTTATTATGTGAATATCGTTTTAAGATTATCCATGTATCAGAGAATATACTATTTTGTAATTTTTCACACACAGAAAAATAAAAATTTGCTCCACATTACCAGGAGATACATCAAAACTAAAAACTGAATAATGAGAAAGAAATTGGAGGTTTGACTGGCAGTGAGCATCGATATTAGTTAAAAATCTAGAGATAAGCCCAAAGCAATGTTGTTCTGTTACAAAAACATCAACTTCATGGAATGTTAAAAAATATTCTAGGACAAATTGACTCCATAGTCAAACAATTTTGAGAAAGTTTGCATAATGCAACTTCCTGAAGACAAGCCACAGTATTTATGATTATATTAATCTCTCTTTAAAATCTCTTTTAAAATAAAGATGTCAATATAATTGTGCTTACCTCAGGCAAGCCTCATTGACAGGCTTCCCTTACCATCAAAGATTTTTTTTTTCAAAACACTTATTAATATATTATAAAATAGAGTGTTTTGGGGGAGTCACAAATTGGGAAATGCTAGCCTAAATAATTGTGATAAATGGACCTAAAAATTAAACATAAGAGACAAAAATTAAAAAGAAATACTTGTTAAAAAGAAAAAGAGGGGATCAACATAACAAAGATGAAGATGACAAAGAGGGGATGGATAATGTAATGGGAACTAATAAAGTAGACAAAGCAACACATACGATTTTCGTCTTCCATTTGAAGAAATCAAGTTTTTTTTTTAATTGCAAGAAGATAAATATAAGTTTAAAAATGGTTTTGGAAATCAAACACTGAAAAATTTAAATGCATTTGCCAAACTGCAGATCAAGGAGAAAATAAATTATAAATTTAGTTGTTATTTTATTTACACCTTTAATTTTAAAAAATAACAATTTAGAAGAATTATGATATTAGGATTATTTATATATCTAAGTTTTGGGAGTAGAACTAAAGCTGCATCAAAAGTAAATTCACATCTTATGCACAGCTTTTATTAAAAAAAGGGAATCAAAAATTAAATGAATTAAACTTTATTTCAAGAATTTAGAAACAATACTTCCAGAAGTCCTAAGGAAATAAAGAGAAAGGAAATACTAAATATCGAATCAAAAATAAATGAAATCTAAAACAGAAAAACTGAGGAAATCACAGAAACAAAAGCTTTGAGATGATTTCCTGTATTGGGGTCAGCTGAGGCTATGCTTAAGCAGCTTAAGAAATCTCTCCTCTTATTCTGCCTTTGGAGCACCCTTGCTTTGATTTGGTATTCCCATTGTCCACCTTATAGCTTCAAACATGTTTTCTGTCCATATGCCGAGGTCTTTCAGCTTCGCTATAAAAGAATTCCCTTGACCCCTTGGTATGGATGTGTTTCAATTTCAGTTTCCCTCCCATAACCTATTTTTTTTCATATAATGCTATATTCCACTTTCTGTAGCTAAGGTCCAGAATCTTAGGTTTATTTGAGTATGGGAGGGAAGATGGAATAATTACAAATGACAAAGGGCATATAAAATAAATATATACATTTATATTTATATACACAGAATGTACATATTTTTATAATGTATAGAATATGTCACATTATTTATGATGTAAATATATAATCATAAATATATTATAAATTATAAATTATATTAATATTTATATTTACATATATACACATATATATTCACATTCACACTAAAAAAACTATATGAGACTATTAATTAATGTTAATTATATGAGACTATTGTACATTTTCCCCAATCAGAATTTTCTGAAATGGACATTTTCTGTAAAAATATAAGCCATTATTACATAGTTACAAAGAAGTATCATGGTAAATCAGAAATTAAAAATAAAAACAAATGTTAAAGAATTGTCTGTTTAAAAAGACTTTGGCTTAAATTATTTGTGGATTATTTTTATCTTCATGAAACAGATCATTCTTTTAATATATATTTTTCTTAGCACGTAGAGAAAATACAAAGAAAACATAAATTTAGCATAGAGAAAATATAAAGAAAACGTAAATTTAATTTTGAAAGCAGTCAATGATAAAAGGATATTGGAGAAAACCTCATATAAACATATATGCAAGAGTATTTTAAAACATTAGCAAATATAATTTCAAATTTTTATTTAATTTAAAAATTATTAAATTCAACTTTAATTACAATGTCTTACATAATAATGTCATTAAAATGTATTATAAAGCACAATAAATCTATGTAACCCGTCACTAAATTTTAACAAATGTCAACTCATGACCAATCTTGTTTCCTCTGTAATTCCACTCTCTTCTCCCTTCTACTACCATTGCTAGATTACATTAAAACCAGTCTCACACATTGTTACATTTTATCTCTAAATATTTCATAAGACTCTTAATTGATAGGTTTTTTTCTCTTTTTTGTTTGTCTTGCCATTTATTTGTTGAAGATACTACAGAACTCTTCACACTCTGGACTCTGCTGATTGCATCTCTGTAGTATTATTTATATGTTGCTCTATTCCATGTATTTCTTATAAACTGGTGGTAAGGTAGAGAGCCTTAGCAATTGGGGTCTCCAGTTTCAGTAATTCACTGGAACTCACGGGATTCAACATATAGCCATACTCATGGTCATCATTTATTACAGAGAAATAATACAAAGAAAAATCAGCAAAGGGAAAAGGTATGTGGGACAAAATCCAGAGGAAATCAGGTGCAAAGTTGCAAGAGCCCTCTCCTAGTGGGATAGTATAGTACTCACTTAGCAGCAAATGACAGCACATGTAAAATGTTGTATACCATTGAGGATTGTCACGAAGGCACACTCTGCCTGGTATATACAATTCAAGACTTCCATAAAGAAAGCAGGGTTCACCATAAACCACATTGTTTGTTTAAACAGTTTAAGCACAGTAAGCATTTGTAGCAGGTAATGATGGTAACTCCCTTGAAATTCAGCTTCCAGACACCAGTCAAGAATCAACCCACCTTGCAAGCAGGGCTTTCTCTAAGGATAAGATGTCTCAGGACTGCTAATGTTTTTCTACACGCTCATAATTTTATTTATCTATTTATGTATTTTGAGAAAATACTTTGTAGGTAAAATCTGTCTCTGGGAGGCTCACAATTCCTGCTTATATCTATTTTTGTGATGGTAGTATCCATTTATAATTAAGGCCTAAATCCTTTTATTTCATTTAGGGTTGAAAAATTATGATATTATATTACTTTTCACTTATTAGTTGGAATACTTACATAAAAAGAAGGCAATTTAATAAAATAAAAAATACAGGAAAGTCTACTTTACATAGGAAAGGCAAAATCAAAAATGCTTCAACTCATTGCTTAGCAATCTCAAAGGTAATGGGTAAGATTTTTAAAAATTATTATTATGTATTCATGCATTTAAACATATTTCATGTGTCCAACTCATTGCAGTTAACCTAATTACTGCTTACATTGAATTGTCTTTGGCCAATGAGAGATTCTTCAGGTTGGCTCTGGGGTCCTGTTGACCACTGTAGTTTTTTACAGTATCCTTGCTTTATGGCTTGACACAGTATTCCAGTTTATCTTGCATACTTTCTACCTCAGATCTGAATTCAGTCATGTATTCAAGGAGCCTTCATTTGTTTTACTGAGAAATGGTACTTAGAGGCCACAATTTGGCAATTGTGGGTGTTCATTACTATCAAGTTTGTTATTGTTTCTAGGCTTTTCAGTAGACAAATCTATGAAACACGTTTTTTGTTTGTTTGATTGTTTCATCAAAAAATACATTATGACATAATACTGATATTTCTAACTCCAATGTATAATTTCAGATTCAACTTCCTTAATTTTTTATCTATTCCTCTCTTACCAAAAATTTTAATTCTTAATGACATTAATGTGCTTATTTGCTTTATCCTACTATACACATGCAACAGTTACACAATAACACCACTAACAGCAGATTACCAAAAACAGCTTATTTTTTTCTGCATTATTTTGGTCTTTAGCATATAACCCATTAAGAAAGTTCAGCCAGTATGTTATATTTTAAAATCCCTTGGAATGATTAGTTGCTGGGAGATTATGCCATGAATTCAATACAGAATTAGATTCATTTGTCTCATTTTAATTTTGTTTTTAACTGTTTGTATTTTCTACTTTAATTTTTACTATTTATGTAAAACACATCCATGATTAAAAAGTCAAATATGTAAAGAAACACAATATACAAATTATTTATCTTAAATATTTATGTTCTTTATTTCTTCTTTTGGCCCTATAGATAATCATTCATTGTTTTCCACAACATGCTTTTCCTTTTCACTTAAAAACCTGTACCAAGAATTATTCCGGGGGCGGAGCAAGATGGCCGAATACGAACAGCTCCAGTCTTCAGCTCCCAGCACAAGAGACACAGAAGATAGGTGATTTCTGCATTTTCAACTGAGGTACTGGGTTCATCTCACTAGGGAGTGCCGGACAATTGGTGCTGGTCAGCTGCTGCAGCCCTACCAGCCAGAGCTGAAGCAGGGCAAGGCATCACCTCACCTGGGAAGCGCAAGGAGGAAGGGAATCCCTTTTCCTAGCCAAGGGAACTGAGGCACACAACACCTGGAAAATCGGGTAACTCCCACCCCAATACTGCGCTCTACCAAGGCTCTTAGCAAAAGGGCACACCAGGAGATTATATCCCACATGTGGCCGGGAGGGTCCCACGCCTGCCCATGGAGCCTCCCTCATTGCTAGCACAGCA
>NW_012115167.1:1795336-1801427 GCF_000951035.1 Colobus angolensis palliatus
ACCAACATGGCACAAGTATACATATGTAACAAACCTGCACGTTATGCACATTTACCGTAGAATTTAAAGTATAATGATAAAAAAAAGAAAAGAAAATAAAAGAATTATTCTATATGTATGTATAAAAATATTCCTCATTTCTGTTTATAGCTACATATTTCCATTGTGTACAGTAGTTCAATCAATCCTCCATTGATGAGCATTTGGGTTCTTTCTAGTTTTTACTATTATAAATGGTTCTCTAGTAAATAGTCTTGTGAAAGTGTCTTTTCATATTTTTCCTGAATATCTTTGCAATAGATTCCTAGTAATTAGTTTTCTGGGTCAAAGGGTAAATGCTCAATGAGTCTTTTTAGATATTGCCAAATTTTCTTCCATGGGGGTTGTACCATTTTGTATTATCACTAGCAATATATAAGAGTGCCTATTTTCTCACAGCCTTGCCAACAGTTGTCAAACTTTTGGATTTTTGCCAATCTGATAGGGGAGAAGTAATAACTCAGTGTAATTTTAATTGGCATTTATCTTATGGATACAGTTGAACATCTTTTCCTATTTTTAAGGGCCAAGCAAATGCAAGTACAAAATATAAAAAGTACGATCTCTTATTAACAAGTAAATTTATTCCAACTAAATAAGAGTGTTGACTAATAAGAAACAGATTATAATACATAAGTGTATCAAATTTAAATATGTTTACTCAAAATAGTCTAAAAAGCATTTGCCAACATGTCATTCAATACCCATTCCTTTGAATTTTTTCACTTTAAAATCTGAATTTCTATATAACAAATTCTCCTTATATATTTACCCCTCTTGCCTCCTTACCTCTTAATAAGATGAAAGGAAAAGAGCTACAAAATAATAATTATCTAGCCGCACTGCCAAGCTATGAAGTGGGCCATCAAAACAGAAGTAAATTTTAGGATTTTGTGGAAAACATGATGAAACTATGATTAAAATCGCAAAGAAGCACATCATTTCCAAGAGCTGAAATTTAACAATAAAGAAAGGACAGCTTCCTGAGAGGTTTTTACTTCTTGAAAGATAGATAGATGATTGATTGATGATAGATAGATAGATAGATAGATAGATAGATAGATAGATAGATAGATAGATAGATATCCCCAAAAGTCTCAGAGGAACCTCTGCGTTCAAAGCAGCTGAGGCCAGTATCTAGTGGAGAAAAAAAAATTAGTTGAAAATTGTTATTTTTTAAGCAGGAGCCCATTTTAGTTCTAGGAGGGCTTATATGATGGAGAAACACTTAAGCACCTGAAACTGTAAGATGAGAAGGAGATAGAGAAGCAAGATGCCAAAAACAAAGTGTAGGGTGGAAGGTGAGGAGGTAGACGTGTTCCAGAAAATGAGAGTGTCATGTGCAAAGACTCTGAGTAATAAGTTAGCTCAGTGTTTGCTGCAGATTAAAGGACGCTGGGTAAGGTAACAGAAACAAGTTAATGTTTTATTCTAAGAAAAATGGAAAGCCATATAAGGTTTTTATATTTATTTAAAGCTATTGTTTCTGCTGTGAAGAAAATGGATCAAAAGAAAAACTTATACAGGTTTAATCATAAAGAAATATTTGACAATATCTTTCTTTCCAAAATCGTCAAATCAAGTGGGAACTTGACAATTAAACAAGATTTAATTGATCACAAAGGTCTGACAGATTAAAATATTGATAATTCTAAAACAAACTAACATAAAATACTCACATTTTTAAAGTATATATTGGATATTTTTTATAAATTGTCTACATACTAAGATGTATAGCAAAATCCCACTAAATTCAAAAAGGTAGACAGGCCATATTCTCCTATTACAGTGCAATGAACAAAAAATTAAATATAAAATTATAAATCTAATTTCTTAAAAATAGAAAAAAAACTTCTAAAAAATTAGCTGAAAGTAATTTTAATCTTTAGAATTCAGTGAAGATTTGAACATATAACCTGTAAGATAAAGGCAAAGCCACTTTAGAGAAAAATTCATAGGAATATGTACTTTAATTATTAAATACAAAACATTTAAAAATTAAGGAAACAGCCAACTGTAAAACTAGAAAACATACATCAAAGGAAATCAAAAACTAGGCAGTAAAAAGAATTAATGAAGATAAAAGCAGAAAATAATAAATTGCAAAAACATATTGAAGATAAAACAACCAACCCTTACTTGATAAATAATGCCATTGAACAATATAAAAGCTATTTATATACACACACAGAAACTTAAAAATTACATAATAATAATGAAAGAATTGATCATCTAATAGGTTTGAGAGATCAGGTAGGCTATACAAATTGATCAAGATAATTTAAACAATGTCAGTTTTAAGATGTCAAACTTTATGCAGAATATCATAAATTATAGAGATTACATATTATTTATTATTATGTTTCATGAATTATCTACAAAATTATTTCATCATATTTTAGACCATAGACAACCCCTAACATTTTTAAACTAAAATTTGTGAAAACGATATTGTATAATCACAATGAAAAAAATAGTTACCAAGAAATTAATAATAAAGATACATTTAATATCAAGGTATTCATATCAGTGACTGAGATGAAACACACCCCCAATCAACCAAGCTCCAAACACATAAAAATGCTAAACAAAATCAGAATGACAGTAAATTTCTTAGAAGCAACAGTAAGTGCCCAAAAACAAGGATATACTCTATAGACTTTTTGTATTAGTTTTCTATTGCCGCCTTAACAAATTACCACAAACTTTGTGGTTTCAAATAACACAAATGTATTATCTTGAAGTTTTTGGCTCTGACCCCCTTCCTCCATCTCTATTTTTTCAATTTCAATTTTATTTTAGATTTGGGGTGGGGTACACGTGCATGTTTGTTGCAAGGGGATATTACATGATGCTAGGTTTGGTCTTCTATTGATCCTGTCATGCAGACTGCAAACATACCACCCAGTAGGAAATTTTTCAGGCCTTGTACTCCTCCCTCCTTCCTTTTGGAGTCCCTACCATCTGTCCCCAACCATGTACCCAAGATTTGGCTCCTACTTATAAGTGAGAACATGCCATATTTGGTTTTTTCTTTCTGTTTTTTTTTTTTTTTTTAATTTTATTTTTGGTTCAGTTGGGTACATGTGCAGATTTGTTACATGGGTAAGTTGCATGACACTGGGGTTTGATATACAAATGATTTCTTCACCCAGGTAGTGAGCATAGTATCTGATGGGTAGTTTTTGACCCTCACCCTCGTCTCACCCTCCACCTTCTGGTAGGCTCCCGTTTGTGTCCACATGCACTCAATGTTTAGCACCCACTTATAAGTAAGAGTATGTGGTATTTGGTTTTCTGTTTCTGTGATAATTTACTTAGGATAATGGCCTCAAGCTGCATTCATATTGCTGCAAAGGACATGATTTCATTCTTTTGTGGCTGTGTAGTAGTATTCCATGTTGTATATGTGCCACATTTCTTTATTCAGTCCACTGTTTAGCATCTAGGTTGATTCTATATCTTCGCTATTGTGAATAGTGTTGTGATGAACATACAAGAGCATGTGCCTTTTGGTAGAATGATTTATATTCCTTTGGGTATATATCCAGTAATAGAATTGCTGGGTCAAATGGTAGTTCTGTTTCAAGTTCTTTGAGAAATCTCAAAACTACTTTCCACAGTGGCGGAACTAATTTACATTCCCACCAGCAGTGTTTAAGTATTTCCTTTGCTCTGTAACCTCGCAAATGTCTGAACGTCTGTTGTTTTCTGACTTTTTAAATAATAGCCATTCTGACTGGTTGAGCATTTTTTCATATGCTTGTTGGCCACTTGTATGTCTTCCTTTGAGAAGTATCTCTTCATGTCATTTACCCACTTTTTAATAGGGTTGTTTTTTGCTTATAAATTTAAGTTCCTTAGAGATTTCTTATCATTTCTGGATATTAGATCTTTTTGCATGCATAGTTTGCAAATATATTCTTCCATACTGTAGGTTGTCTATTTACTCTGTTGAAAGTTTCCTTTGCTGTGCAGAAGCTCTTTAGTTTAATGAGGTCCCACTTGTCTACTTTTGTTTTCATTGCAATTGCTTTTGGAGACTTTGTCATGAAATATTTGCCAATACCTATGTCCACAATGGTATGTCCTAGATTGTCTTCCAAAGTTTTTATAGTTTTAGGTCTTATAGTTAAATCTTTAATTCCTCTTGAGTTGATTTTTGTATATGGTGAAAGAAAGGGAATCAGTTTCAATCTTCATGGCTAGCCAGTTTTCCCAGTACCATTTATTGAATAGAGAGTCCTTTCCCTATCATCAACTTTGTCAAAGATCAGATGATTTTAGGCATGTGGCTTTATCTCTTGGTTTTCTAACCTGCTCCATTGGTCTATGGGTCTGTTTTTGTACCAGTATCTGCTGCTGTGGTTACTGTAGTCTTGTAGTATAATTTGAAGTTAAGTAGTGTGATGCCTCTGGCTTTGTTCTTTTAATTTAGGATTGCTTTGGCTATTTGGGATTTTGTTTATTGGTTTGTTTGTTTCCAAATGAATTATAGAATAATTTTCTTCTAATTCTGTGAAAAAGAACATTGGCACTTTGATAGGAATAGTATTAAATCTATTAACTGCTTTGGGTAGTATGGCCATTTCAACAATATTGATTTTTGCTATCCATAAGCATAGAATATTGTTTCATGTATTTTGTAGTCTTTGATTTCTTTCAGCAGTGTTTTGTAGTTCTCATTGTAGAGATCTTTCATATCCCTAGTTAGCTATATTCCTAGGTATTTTTTTTTCTTTTTGTGGTTTTTGTGAGTGAGATTGTGTTTTAGATTTGGCTCTCAGGTTGGACATTGCTGGTATATGGAAATTCTACCGATTTTTGTACATTAATTCTGTGTTCTGATATTTTACTGAAGTTGTTTATCAATTCTAGGAACCTTTGAACAGAGTCTATGATGTTTTTTACATATAGACTCATATCATCTGCAAAGAGAGATAGTTTGATTTCCACTCTTCCTATTCGGATGCCTTTTATTTCTTTTTCTTGCCTGATGGCTCTGTTTAGGACTTCCAGTATGATGTTGAATAGAAATGGTGACAGTGGGCATCCTTGTCTTTTTCTGGTTTTCAGGCGGAATGATTCCAGCTTTTGCTTGTTCAGTATGTTGCTGGCTGTAGGTTTGTCAGAGGTGGCTCTAATCATTTTGAGGCATGTCCCTTCGATGATTAGTTTGTTGAGGGTTTTTAACATGAAGGGTGTTGAATTTTATCTAAAGCCCTTTCTGCATCTATTGAGATGATTCTGTGGCTTTTGTTTTTATTTCCGTTTATGTGATGAATCACATGTATTGATTTGCATATGCTGAACTAGCAATAAAGCCTAGTTAATCTTAGGGAATTAGCCTTTTTTTCTACTTTAAGAGTATTTTTAATAATGTATGTTACCAAAAAAAAAGGACTTAATGCCTGAAAAAAATAATTCATTACATACTTGGTGCTGATTCCAAAGCATAAAGTAAAATACCACTCGGTATAAAGTCCAGGTGATTCATAAAAAATTGAACATATCCAAAAATGTGTTAATCAATAACCAGGTTACAAATGGACATAGTCACAAACAATTAGAAAAAAATTATTACAGCAATTCCTACAAATTTACAATGTGGGACATAATGCTTTACTTTCGATTTGCCTCAGAGCTACATTCTATACCTTAGCCATGTCCACTTCCAAGCCTTGATAAGAGAAGATCTAAAAAGCCAGTCACTTGCTTAATTAACATTTTATAAAATTTAATTCATTGACATCATACAATTAAGGCAAGCAGACCAATCTTTATGAGATTTCAAATATGCTGCCAACTTACCATCCAGATCTAAATCATATTGATTGACATATTGGGTGCCACATCACAAGAGACATGGATCACGCAATCCCTCAGGCCAAGTCTCTATTTCTTTTTTTAATATTGGCTTATTTTCTTTCTTTTTTTCCTTCTTTCTTTCTTTCTCTCTCTCTCTCTCTCTCTCTCCCTTTCTCCTTCCTTCCCTTCCCTTCCTTCCTTCCTTCCTTCCTTCCTTCCTTCCTTCCTTCCTTCCTTCCTTCCT
>NW_012115167.1:1801477-1807615 GCF_000951035.1 Colobus angolensis palliatus
CTCCCTCCCTCCCTCCCTCCATCTTTCAGAACATGCAGGTTTGTTTCATAGGTATACATGTGCCATGGTGGTTTGTTGCACCTATTGACCTGTCCCCTAAGTTCCCTCCCCTCACTCCCGATCCTACAACAGGCCCTGGTGTATGTTGTTCCCCTCTCCATGTCCATGTGTTCTCAATGTTCAACTCCCAATTATGAGTGAGTGTTTGGTTTTCTGTTCCTGTGTTAGTTTGGTGAAGATGATTACTTCCAGTTTCATCCATGTCCCTGCAAAGGATATGATCTATTGTTTCCTGACTTTTTCTTTTCATAGCTGCATAGTATTCCATGTGGTATATGTACCACATTTTCTTTATCCAGTCTGTCATTGATGGGCATTTGGGTTGGTTCCATGTTTTGCTACTGTAAATAATACTGCAATAAACATACGTATGCAAGTGTTTTTATAGTAGAATGATTTATATTCCTTTGCATACATACCCAGAAATGGGATTGCTGGGTCAAATGGTATTTCTGGTTCTAGAGCCTTGAGGAATTTACCATACATAATGTCTTCCACAATGATTGAACTAATTTACATTCCCACCAACAGTGTAAAAGCATTCCTATTTCTCCATAGCCTCACCAGCATCTATTGTTTCCTGACTTTTTAGTAATCACCATTCTGACTGGCATGAGATGGTATCTCATTGTGGCTTTGATTTGCATGTGAATTAGTTTTTTGATGTGTGCTGCTGGGTTCAATTTGATATTATTTTGTTGAGATTATTGCATCTATGTTCATCAGGGATATTGGCCTGAAATTTTCCTTCTTCATGTGTCTCTGCCAGATTTGGTATTAGAATGATATTGGCCTCATAGAATGAGTTAAGGAGGAGTCCCTCCTCCTTCATTTTTTGGAATAATTTAACCCCAGCACAGGCACCCTCTCTTCTTTATATATCTGCTAAAATTCAGTTGTGAGAGTGTCTGGTCCAGGGATTTTTCTGATTGGTAGGGTTTTTGTTACTAATTCAATTTCAGAACTTGTTATTCGTCTGTTCAGGATTTCACTTTCTTCCTGGTTCAATCTTGGAAGGTTGTGTTTCCAGGAATTTGTTAATTTATTGTAGGTTTCCTAGTTTGTGTGCATGGAGATGTTCATAATAGTCTCTGAGGATTTTTTGTATTTCTGTGGGATTTGTGGTAATGCTCCCTTTGTCATTTCTGATTACGCTTATTTGAATTCTCTCTTCTTTTGTTAATCTAGCCAGGAGCCTATCAATCTTATTAATTCTTTCAAAGAACAAATTTTGGGTTTCACTGTCTTTTTTCATGAATCTCTGCATCTCAATTTTCTTCAGTTTGGCTTTGATTTTGGTTATTTCTTTTTCTGCTACCTTTGGGGTTGGTTTGTTCTTATTTTTCAAGTACTTCTAGATGTGCTGTTAGATCGTTAATTTGAGATCTTTCTAACTTCTTGATGTAGGCTTTTAGTACTATAAACTTTTGTCTTAACACCATTTTAGCTGTGTCCTGGAGATTCTGGTATAGTTGTCTTTGTTTTCATGAGTTTCAGTGAATTTTTTTTTTATTTTTGCCTTCAATTCATTCTTTACCCAAAATCATCCAGGAACAGGTTGTTAAATTTCCATGTAATTGTATAGTTTTTGAAAGAACTTCTTGGTGTGAATTTTTAATTTTATTGCACTGTGGTCTGAGAATGTGATTAGTATGATTTTTTTTTAATTTGTTGAGAATTGCTTTATAGCAGAGCATGTGGTCAACCTTGGAGTATGTTTTCATCTGTGTGCAGATGAAAATACATATATATATATTCTGTTGTTAGGTGGAGCATTTTGTAGATGTCTCTCAGGGCCATTTGGTCAAATATCGAATTTAGGTACTGAATATCTTTGTAAGTTTTCTGTCTCAATGATTTGTCCAACACTGTCAATTTGTGTTGAAATTTCCACTATTATTTTGTGGTTATGTGTCTCTTCAAGGTCTATAGAAATTTGTTTTATGAATCTGGGTGCTTCAGTGTTGGGTGCATATATATTTAGGATTGTTAAGTCTTCTTGTTGAATTGAACCCTTTATCAATATGTAATGTCCTTCTTTGTCTTTTTTGATCATTGTCGGTTTAAAGTCTGTTTTACCTAAAATAAGAATAGCAACCCTTGCTTTCTTCCTTTTCTGTTTGCTTGATAGATCTTTCTCCATCTCTTCACTTTGAGCCTATGGGTATCATTGCATATGAGATGTGACTCTTGAAGACAGCATACAGCTGGGTATTGCTTCTTTACCCAACTTGCCACTGTGCCTTTTAAGTGAGGCACTTAGCCCACTTACATTCAAAGTTAATATTGACATGTTAGGATTTGATCCTGTCATTGTGTTCTTATTAATAGCTAGTTTTTATGAAGATTTGATTGTATAGTTGCTTTATAATGTCAGTGGGCTATGAACTTAAGTGTATTTTTGTGGTGGCAGGTATTGGTCTTTCATTTCCATGTTTAGCACTCCCTTAAGGACCTTTTATAAGGCAGCTCCCATGGTAATGAATTCCTTAGTATTTGCTGGTCTGAAAAAGGATTCTATTTCTCTTTCACTTATGAAGCTTGGTTTGGCCAGACATGGAATTCCTGGGTGGGACTTCTACCTTGGGTGGGTGGAACTTCTACCCCGGGTGGGTAGAATGTAGGCCCCAATCTATTCTGGTTTGTAAGGTTTGTGCTGAAAAGTTTGCTATTAACTTGACAGTGTTCCTTTTTTATATGACCTACCCCTTCTCTCTAGCTGCCTTTAAGATTTTTTATTTCATGTTGACTTCGGAGAATCTGATGACTATGTGTCTTGGGGATGAGTCAACTTGTGTAGTATCTGGCAGGGGTTCCCTGAATTTTATGAATTTGCATGTCAACCTCTCTAGTGAGGTTGAGGAAATTTTTGTGGACAATATTCTAAAATACGTTTTCCACATTGCCTGCTTTCTCTCCATCTCTTTCAGGAGTGCCAATGAGTCATAAGTTTGGTTTCTTTACATAATCCCATATTTCTTGAAGATTTTATTCAATTTCCAGAAGTTAAATTTGGTTCTTTTTCAAAATGACTATGTCATCTTTCAGCTGTTAGGCCATTTTACTGTGGTCCTTGGATTGAGTTTCAACCTTCTCCTGTATGTCAATGAGCTTCCTTGCCATCCAGATTATGAACTCTATGTCTATCATTTCAGCCATTTTAGTCTGGTTAAGAGCAATTGCTGGGGAACTAGTACAGTCATTTGGAGTAAAGAAAACACTCCAGTTTTTAGAGTTGTCAGCGTTCTTGCACTGGTTCTTTCTCATCTGTGTGGGTTGATGTTCCTTTAATCTTTGAAGTTTATGTCTTTTGGATGGGGCCTTTTGCTTTTATATTCTTTGATGCCCTTGAGGGTTTGACTGTGGTATAAGTTGGGTTTAGTCAATTGGCTTCATTCTGGATGCTTTCAGGGGCCAAGGTTCAGCTCAGCACTCCTGGGCTATGTGCTCTAAGCCTGGGGGGCTGGAACCAGGCCTGCAGCTTTGCTCTCCAGCTTCTTCAGGTTAAGCACCTGCTATATTGGAAAGGAGGTATTCCCAGTTTACTGGCAACAACCCTCTAATGGGGGCTGCTGGCAAAAGTGCTCTGGGGGTCGGTGGTGTTGAGTTCATGCATACACATATGTGCCAGCAGGAGCTGCAGTGGGTCTCTGCATGCAAAAGCACTAGTGTCACTTCACCAAAGTGACTGAAGCAGGCTGTGGGCAGCTGCTGCACACCAGCAGGAGAAGGCTGCATGCAGGTGCTTGCCAGTGGGGGAAGGCTGCATGCAGATATGCACTGGCTGCAGGTGGCTGCAGGCTGGTGTACACTGGCAGGGATCCATCTGAAAAAGCACTCTGAAGGTTAGATGGGGTCTGCTGATGAAAGAGCTAGAGGAGTGGCCAGTGACAAGCAGGTGCAGCAAGGCAGGAACCCTAGGAGGGGCTGGCAGATGTAGAGAATAGAGGACACTCAGATCAGACTTATCCTGTCCCCCAAGCAAGACAGCCCTGCACTATCCAGGTCTAGCAGCCAGCAAAGGCTATAGCCACCTGGGGATTATGGTGAACCTTGGGGAACGGGTACCCATGGCCATGCTCCGGTGCAGCTGTTCCCACACCAAACAATCAAGGCTCCACACAGGCTAGACTTCTGTCTCTGCCAACTCTCTAGGTAGTCCTCCTTGCCAGCTCAGATGTCTTTGGGCGTTGTGGGTTCTCCTGCAGCTCATGGACCCCCGAGGTCCATGAACCGCGCCACACTTATTTCATTCACCCCGTCCCTAGGATCTGCTCAGGGCCAGAAATGGATCTTGACACTGGGTCACTCTGTCCAGGGTTTCCAACTTCCTCCTCTTTTAGTCCAGATCTGTGTCCTCCCTCTGTCCACTCTTAATGCCTTCTTTCTGAACATCTGTTCTGAGTATGCTGATCTACTTGAGGGCCTAGTTTCTCTCATGGGTGAAGGTCTTCCTGGCTGTATCTAGTCAGCCACCTTAGCTCTCTCTCTCCATCTTTAAAACCAGCAATAACGTATTTCTTTAACACTTTTTTCATATATACTTCCTCTGACTATAGCCAGGAAAGGTTCTCAGCTCTTAAGGACTCATTTGATTAGACTGGGCCCACCTGGGTAATCTGGGATAATTTTCCTATCTCAAGGTTCATAGCCTTAATCACATCTGCAAAGCTCCTTTTTCCGTGTAAGATAACATATTCACAGGTTTCAGAGATTAGGGCATAGACATACTTGGGATGTCATTCTTCATATAAGTATGAAGAAAATGGGAGGGAAAGGCATGGAAAAAACTAATAGTGGATTCTAGATTGAAAGTGTTTGCCTTCCTTTCACATGTTGTGTTTTGGCATTTATTTCTCCTGCTGAAAAGTTTACTGTCAATAAGAGGGAATTAAGAACCTGCAAGGGAGAGTGCATACAATGTTGCACAAAAACATGTTAGAAAATCAAATAAATCTTGGCTGAAATAATGATTACAATAACTATCATGATGAAAATTTGGAGGATTCAACACAGTGATACTTAGTATGACAACAATATTAAAGTCAGTTAGAAAATAGTCGATAAAATAATTGTTAGACTGTTTTTCTTTGATCAATACTTAATACAAAATTAGCCAATCAAGGATAAAGTCATCAATATTGATATAACAGCTTTGAGGGAATTGGATAAGTTAGGAGATGGCAAGATAGGGGGACATCAAAAAAGATCACTGGAGTTCCCATGTGCTTCTTGCGTGGCTAATACTCTAAGCCAAGAGCTAGCAAACTTTTTCTATAAAGGACCAGAGAGTAAATATGAAAGACTTTAAGTTTCATACTGTCTTCATCACAACTACTCAACTCTACAATCGTGGCAATAAAGCAGCCATAGAAAAAGTGCTGATGTATTGTCTAAATGTAATTTTTAGAGCCTAATATTAAATATGAACATAATTGTTCCATATGAATAGTTTTTTAAAAGTGACAATCAAGAACACCTTGATATCACAACCTAACAAAAAAGTAAAGCAAACAACAATAAAAAACACTGTGCAGTACAACTAAATGTATCATTGAAAATGAGAGGAAAAAACCCTCTTAGCAAAGTGTTTTAAGTGTGTTAAGAGAAAAATACTCAGCGACCAAGTAGGTCATTTCTAGAATCCAAGAGTGGGAAATATATCAATACAATTAATCTCTGGTAGGAGAAGAAAAACCATATAATTGTACGGATAAGTGCTAAAAGGCATTGTATTTTTAGCTAACTATGACACACACTTTTAAAAGTTTGATAAAACGCAAGCTTCTTACTAAACTAGCAAAGGGAGGATCCTTGTTTAACATAATAAAGATGCCTACCTCAACCCAGTATACCTGACAATGACACATTGAATTAAATCCTTTTAACACCAGGGGAAAAACTGATGCTCAGTACGTTGACATTGTCCTTGTAGTTCCAGCCCAATTAATTAGATGAAGACAACGATGAGATATACATTTTGAAAAGAAGAAAACTAAATGATGTATTTTTGGTTACTATTACTGTTGACCACAAAAAAGAAAAACAACTAGAAAGTATTAAAATTATTAAAAGGGC
>NW_012115167.1:1813215-1940488 GCF_000951035.1 Colobus angolensis palliatus
TAATAAAAAAATAAAATAAAATAAAATAAAATAAAAAGAAAATAAATTCCTGTTGTTTGAAAAAATAAAATAAAATAAATAAAATTATTAAAAGGGATCATTATAAAATAAGCATTTAAAATTCAATAGCTTTCCTTTTAGCAAAAGCAAGCTGGAAGATACGAGTAAATAGGAATTAATATTTTTAAAATATAAAAATAAAGACATTAAAAATTAGATATATATTTAAAAACTAAAAAATGTTATGAGGGTGATTAAAAAGTCAACATTAAGTCATTGTGCAAATTTGTTATATTTTTCTCTGATTTTATGATCATTTGAAGCATATCACAAAAAATAAGTCTCTTGCTGAAGTGGATGTATGGAAGGTGGATGGATAGAGTGATAAATAGACAAATATTGGGTAAAACTTAATTTTAATAGTTAAATTTTGAATTATATAAATATTTGGATTTCTGCAATTCACTAATACAACCATGAAGTCTAAAGGTTAATGAAATTTTTGTTAAGATGTTCATACATTGCAGCAAGACTTTCCTTGTGACATATTTCTAATATTTAGAGAAAAGGAGGATAAAACTACAAATATGTATAAGCTCAAAACTTAGAATTAATAAACGTAAAGACTGGACATATTTTCTGTAGATATTTTGTAAATAAAATATTAAACACAAATCTGAAATTCATTAATATTTTCCTCTAATTCCATTCCTTTTCCAGTCCTTCCCAGAGCCAACTACTCTTTTGACATTTTTTGGTTTCTTTACCAAATATGTTTTAATATTGCTACCATATATATGATATCATATCCTTAACTTAATAAAGTACATTTACAAGAAACCTACAGCCAACATTATACTTACTGGTGAAACACTGAATGATTTTTCCCTAAGACCAAAACCAAAATAAGGATGTTCTGCTCTCACTCATCCTATTCAAAATCATACTGAAGGTCATAGCTTCAAAAGCTATGAATCATACTGAAGGTCATAGCTTCAAGAAGGCAACAAAAAGAAATAAAAGGCATTCATATTGGAAAATTCAAAATAAAACTGCCAATATTCATGAGCGATAGGATTATCATGTAGAAAATCCTAAGGAATCCACTAAAACGCTACTAGAACTAACAAGCACAAAGAATACAAAGTCAATATGAAAAAAACATATCTTATGTGTAGTAGCAATGAACAATTGCAAATTCAACTAAAACAGTATCATTTACATTAATTAGACATAAATACAACTAAATATGGACTATATGCTGAAAATTACAAAACCAATGGCAGGAAAAATTAAAGAATACCTTTAGATGCCTGCCTTTATAACCTACTTAAAAAGATTATGTTCTTATATACCTTGAAGCATAAAGCAGAGCAAGAAATGGAAATTTTATCCTGTGAGTGTTCAACTTGGGAGAGAAGCAGAAAGAAAACTTACAAACCAGATTCAAGAAAGCAGAAGAGTAGTTAACTTGAATCAAGTCATCTCTCTTCTCTATCTTAAAAAAAAAAGAATACCTAAACAAATAGAAAAATATACCATGCTCATAGACTGGAAGATATAAAGTTGTTAAGAATCAATATTCTTTAAATGTAAGCTTATTCAAACTGATAGATCTAATATAGATTTTGGACTCAATATAGATTCAATACATTTCCAATCAAAATCCCAGCAAGATTTCTTTATAGAAATCAACACGCTAATTCTGAAATTTATACGGAAAGCCAGGGAATTAGAAAGACCAAAACAATTTTGAAAATAGAATAATATTTGAAGACTTATACTACCTGATATCAAGACTATAAAGCCATATACTACATATATTTGCAACAAAAAAAGACTTCAGAAATAGAACCGTTAATACATAGTTCAATTCTTTATTTATTTATTTATTTTTTTTTTTGTGATGGAGTCTCACTCTGTCTCCCAGGCTGGAGTGCAGTGGCACGATCTTGGCTCACTGCAACCTCTGCCTCCCAGGTTCAAGCAATTCTCCTGTCTCAGCTTCCCAAGCAGCTGGGATTACAGGCGTGTGCCACCACACCCAGCTAATTTTTGTATTATTAGTAGAGATGGGGTTTTACTATGTTGTCCAGGCCGGTCTCAAACTCCTGACCTCAAGTGATTTGCCCACCTTGGCCTCCCAAAGTGCTGGGATTACAGGCATAAATCACCACGCCCAGTCTCAATTGATTTTTGACAATTGATTTTGACAAAAATGCAAAAGTAATTATTAGATAAAGGGTAATCTTTTTTAAAAATTGTGTTGAAAAAACTGGATATACACATGCAAAAAAATATAAACTTCCTTTCCTACCTCACACCATATGCAAAAGTTAAATCCAAATGGATGACAGACTTAAAAGTAAAACCTGAAATCAGAGAAAACATACATGGGAAAACAAATGAAATATCAAAAGTATAAAATATTGTAAGAAAAGTTAACAAATGGAACTTTATCAAAATTAAAAATTTCTTCTCTCTGAAGATGCTTATAATAAAACAACAAACCACAAACCAAGAAAAAAATCTATGCAAATTATGTATCTGATAAAGGACTTGTATCCAGAATATATAAAGAACTCTCAAAACTCAGTAAGAGAACAAACAATCCAATATAAATGGGCAAAACTCTGAATAAATACTTTACAAATGAAAATAAACATATGGCAAATATGCACATGAAAACGTGTTCAAGATCATTAGTAATTAGGGAAAGGCAAATTAAAATTAGAATGAGATACTACTACATACCTATTTGAATAGATTTAAAAAAAAATAAAACACTGACATTACCAGTTCCTGATGTGGATGCAGAAAAACTAGAATCCTCATACATTACTGGTGGGAATGCAAATTGTTATCAACTCTTTGAAAGCTGTTTGGAAGTTTCTAATAAAATTAAATATACACTAACCATATGACCCGGCAATTCAACTCCTGGACACTTATCTACATGAAATAAAAATTTATGTTCATACAAAAACCTATATATGAATATTTATAGTATATTTATTCAAAATTACTACAAGTAATTTATATGTCCCTTGGCTGGGAAATGGACAAAAAATATTGTGGAACCTCCATTCAATAAAATACTGCTCAGTGAAAAAAGAAAAGCAAGTCGTGATACATGTAACAACATAGATAAATCTCAGATGTGTCATGCTGAGTATAAGATACTACACTCAAAAAGCTGCTACATATACTTTAAAACTTCTACATATACTTAAAAATTTCATTTACACGTCATTCTGGAAAAGTCAAAACTACTGAGACAGAAAACTTGTTGTTGCTTTCTGTTACCAGGGTCTGGGGCTGGGAGGAAAGATTGACCACAAAGCAGGGCATCGGAAATTTGAGGGGGGTGTTGGAACTGTCCTATATCTTGATTGTAATGGTGGTGATTACACAACTATACATAACTTTGCCAAATCTTGCAGGACTGTGTAAAAAAAGGGTGAGTTTCACTGTACGTAAATTATAATTAAAAGTTAAAAAAAAAACTTTTCATTTTCATACTGTCCTATTCAAGTTTTATGTTTTCTCTTTCATTTTCTCTTCAACATTTTCAACATATTTATGTTAAAATCTCTTCACATAATTTTATGATTTCTACTTCTTGAGATATTTTATCTTCAGCAATGGGTTAAGTCCTATGTTGTGGTTCTACCAGCAAGTGAAGTCAGTGTGAATTTGAGCTCTATGATGGCTAATTTTATGTGTCTACATGACTGAGCTAGGATGCCTAGATAGCTAATAAAACATTATTTCTGGATGTGTCTGCGAGGGTGTTTCTGGAAGAGATTAGCATTTGAATCAGTAGACTAAGCATGAAAGATCTACCCTAATCAATATGGGGAAGCATCATCCAATCCATCCCACATCCATACGGAATGAAATGGTATTGGAAGGGCAAAGCCTCTTTCTTCTTGAGTTGGAATATCCATCTTATTCTGCCCTAAGGCATTAGAGTTCCTGGGTCTCCGAACTTGGTACTTTGAGACACAGACCAATACCACTTCCACCTGCTTCCACCTCTTCCCAGGCCTTCAACTCCCCTGGTTCTTAGGCCTTCAGATTTGAACCGTATTACCCCACCAATTTCCCTGTTCTCTGGTGTACAAAGAGCATGTTGTGGGAATGTACAGCCTCTTTAGTTCTAATTCCCATAATAAGCTTCTTCTATAGCCATAAGCATTGTATTTCTCTGGAGAACCCTGATTAATACAAACTCCATATTTATTCAAAACACAGATTGGGGTTGCATATTCTAGCTCCTAATTTTTCCCACCCAAGACACCTGAAAATACCAGTTTCTTCCTATTGCTCCCAGTCCAGCAAACAGAGGGTTTTTTTTTCTCTATTCTCACTTTCCTGAACATAGCAACCCTTACTAACTCAGTTTCAGTACCCCAATTTACATGGATCCAATTCCTTATCACCTTTACACATAGCCTCAATGGTCTGAGACCCCCGCAAACCACCCAGCTTCAGTGATGGCTCACTACTCTGTCTGATTTCAGTCTTTGTTTCCGGCACCAAAGCTTTCCATTTATTGGATTCAAATTCAAATATACATTTAAATAATTTTATATTTTTCTAGAATTTTTCTCTGTTTGTGTCCAGAAAGTGATTGGGTGGTATTTTCATCCATCTTCACAAAGTCTTACAGCAATATTTCTTAATATAATTCTAATATCACTTTATTATATAAGTTCATACACAAAAAGTGAGTTGAAACATTAAGTTAATTGCTTGGACATTTTGAAAAAGAAATGTTTGCCTTAATTTTGTCTTTAATTGGTGATCATATGACTTCAATCTACTAAATATTTCATGGTTTAATAAAAATGTTGTCTTCATAGTGACTGATGATATATTATTTTTTAATACATTAGTAATCCATTAGGCAGATTCAAGAACAAACCAATAAAGTGCCACTGATGTAATCACTAAAAAACTAGGAGCTCTTTGTAACTCAGAGCTTAAGAAAATCTGAAAGATAAGCTGAGATGTATAAAGTATTCATATAATAAATGGATTTTTATCTGTTTTAGGTAATTCAAACTTGTAAACAGACTCATCCAATTTTAAATAGGAATGGTTTAAAACAATGTTTATCTCCTGTTTGTTTTATTATTTTAAGAAAAATATATCTGAAATGAATAATGAATGGCCAAAGGACAGATAAGCTAATAATATTGTATAATAGATCACTCGATTTAGAACATCTAACTGGAAAAGCTGGAAATGAGAAGTTTAAAGTTCAAGGAGGTCTGAAATCTAACAAGCTTAATCAAAGGAAAAGATGTGAAATGTTCACAAAAAGGAGTCTGCAAAGCCACACACAGAAAGATTCTGCTAGTGTTGGAAAAGAATGGCAACTTTTTCCTATTAAGAAAAAATAAAAATAGGTCACATTGTTGACCTTGGCCATCCTCTGGCATAGTCATGTCACAGTCTTAACACAGAGCATAACATAAATGGCCAAAGACTCTCAACATGTGAGAACAATTTCTGAAAAGGGGGTAGGAAATCAATTCATACTAATTTTAACTCCCTCTTGTTTCTGCAAAGGCTTATCTTGATTTCTTCGTGAACTTTAACACTCTTAGTCTCCTTGACACAGTTCAGTCTTCATACAGTTCCCCTTAGACTACAAAAGAGATCACTGGACCATAGACAGTGCAACAGATAAACATGACCTATCTTGTACTGAAAACGAGTATGTCATACTGAGCTGAAAGAAAAGAATTATTCAGGGTAAATATTGTCCACATGATAGGACCACATCACAGGCAAAAATACATTAAAGTTTGCCTTTCAAAATGGCACAGCAACTTTTTATACTTATCATCAAAAAGATCATCAGAAAACAGCTCTAAGCCTAATATTAAAGTAAATCTCACTCCAGTATCACTTGTCTAGTGTTACAGAAGAGCTCACACATATGGAAGCAATCATTCAATCAATTAAAAAGAAGAACTCATTAAATGAAAACTTTTGTCCATTTTTTGCTAAGCGCTATTGTGAAAATAAGTATAAGAATATCTTATATTTCAATAATACTTTGTTGTTTAGAAAATACTTTATAGCTGTTCACACGGGAAAAGACTCAGTATGTAATCTGTTCCTTTTATTTTCCCTTTATGATAGTCACACACAGACATATACACACACACACACACACACACATGCACACACACATGATTAAACAAAAGTAGAGAACACAAATCATATGTTAAGTTTATTAAGAGTTGGGAATAGGAATTTTATGAATTCCCATGTCCATAGGGATGGATAGGAAAAAAGGACATACTTGAATATTCCAAAATTCACTTCCTGAAAGAGAATGTCAAGAATTACTTAAAAAAAAAAACTTTAATCTACATTCTATTCTTTGCCTCTAGTGTGAATAGATTCTATATTTACTAGTGAACCCATGAGCACTCTTCAGCTATAAGAGTTAGACCCTCTGAGTGTGCCAAATTTTACTAGTAACTCTCCCCACCATCAGTACCTCTACTTATACATCCATTTAGGAAATTAAGTTTTAAATATGCAGTATGACTTTATATCCTAATCTGGTAGCAGATTACATGATTTATGTGCATTTGCCAAACTTATGGAACTACATTAAATAAAAGGTAAATATTACTCCATGTAAATTATATTTTAGGGAAAAAAAAGCAAAGAATTGGTGAGACGTGGAGGCACTGTCGTGAAGAATCTGGATGTAGTTACCCAGGGAAAAGCATTACAAATAGCTGTTGGGACAGATGAATGCTGGTGGGCTAACAAAGTCTAAGGGAAGTAGAGTTTATTCACCCTGTGGCATTTATCAAACTAGGGTCCAAAGAATGTTCATAGACACATAACATTCATGTGTTAGTTCACAGACATTAACATTACTGTTAGTGAACCATTCCCTAGTCTCCCAGTCTAGGTTAGACATCTTAAAAATATCTGATTTTGGCCAGGCATGGTGGCCTGTAATCCCCAGCACTTTGGGAGGCCTGTAAGCACTTTGGGAGGCTGAGTCGGGCGGATCACGAAGTCAAGAGATCAAGACCATCCTGGCCAACATGGTGAAACCCCGTCTCTACTAAAAATAAAATAAATAATTTTTAAAAATTAGCTTGGCGTGGTGGCACACTCCCGTAGTCCCAACTACTCAGGAAGCTGAGGCAGGAGAATTGCTTGAACCTGGGATGTGGAGGTTGCAGTGAGTCGAGATCACGCCACTGCACTCTAGCCTGGTGACAGCATGAGACTCCAACTCAAAAAAAAAAAAAAAATTTGATTTGTAAAGACAAGCCCCGTGTCTTTATTATTTTATCTTCAAGCATCTAGAAGAGTGGTACATTAAAACATATATATCAAAAGCACAGATACATGAATAAACAGGAGATTAATAATAAATAGTTGTATAATCCTAAATTTCTGTCAAAAAACGAAGGCATCAGTCTAGTTTAGGGTGGTAATAATTCGTAGTTAAGTAAAAGTTTATGAAGAGAAGATATTAGGTACCCTGTAACAGCATGTTTTCAATCAGAATTTAATGGATTCAGTGTTGCCTCAGTAATTACTTGGTTTGAGAAGAAATCATTCTAGAAATCCACTATGTTCCATACCATCTCTAATTTTGGGAATCTGATTAATAGATACAGCTTTATGGAGAAATGAGCATTAAAGAATGGGCTGAATTTGAACAGTAAGAAAGAAGTGCATTCCAGAGTAGGGAACATGTACCAAGGTATGAATATCTCAGTTGTTCTGCAGTGAAAGGGAAATAAATCACTAAAGTTAAACATGAGAAATAATGAAAAACTCACAAACTGCTAACAGAATTCAGTGTTGTTTCTTTATGATCACTACATATTGACAACCTAGAGTGGAATAATAGTGTAGCAGTTAAATTCATGCTCTCTACAGCCAAAGTGCCTGCATTCTGATTTCATTTCTGACACCAAATCTCTTGGGTAAAGTCTTTCAGCATTCAGTACCTCAGTTTCCATGCCTAAAATACAGACACAAAAAAGTACTGATCCTATGAAGTGGTTCTACTGGTTAAATAATTTAATACGTGTCAATTACTTAGAACAGTAACTGGTATGTTTTCGTGTTCAGCAAATATTATCATTTAATTTAAGGCCACAAGACATTTCCCATGAAGGTTAGATACGTCTTTCAACATTTAACAAAATTAAACTCCGTCTTTCCAAAGCCAGAATTATAACAACTTACTTCCACTTTAAGACAGGTTCCGGTATTGTAACACAATCTTATTTACCTTAGTATGGTACTCAACTTCATAAAAGTAAAAGGAAGACTCTAATTCCTCTGAGTATACTCCATGCATTCCCATTGATGGCATTTAAGAATCCCAAGTACAGTGACACTAGAATTAAATTGTGCTAAGCAATGGGTAGCTCCTGAAAGCAATATATCTCTAGAAAAAGCCATGTCCCTGCTCTGCTTTAAAAAAAAATGTAACAAACACTGTTTAAAAATGCTAAAAACTTCTTTCTAAATAGCATTGCACATGAGCCATTGGCTTTGTTTGTTGCCTTGAACTAGATTCATTCAAAGAAGTAACTGAAATATTAATTTGATCTGTGATTTGGAAAATGTTTCTCAATAAAAATATTCAAAAGCCTGACTGCTTCCCAGCTCTCAGATGAATTAAGATTTAACTCTGACATGAATTGAACCTCTCTCTGGGGATGCTTCTCTTTAGGGGGCTGAGATCACAGAGTTCATCCTTATGGCACTAGCAGCTCTTTGATTTTTGTCAGGAGGCCTGCCACCAGAGCGCAATGCATAGCAACATCAGGGTATGTCTCCCATGTTCCCTAATGAAAAGCTAGCCTGGAGACAGGGGCAGGTTGGAGGGTAAATTTCAAAGAGGGGAAAGGTCAGTTCTTGGTCAAAGTATGAAGAGCGTATGAAAGAAAGAAAACTTCGAAAATAAAGCATTAACATAAATTACTGAAAACAGCCTTTCAAGTCTTATAGAAAAAGATGAAGCAATGCTACCATGATAAAGGTTCCCCTTTTTAAAGGATGTATCCATCTTTGTCCTCTTCTTATTACTTCAGAAAATTACCAGAAATGTCGATGGATGCTTCCATTTGAGTTTCTTAAAGAAAACTTTATGGTTATTGAAATTTAAAAGATCCCACCTCTTTAAATCAGAAAGGTGTAAGGTCATGGTTAGCTTTCTGGGAAAAAATAAAATCTGTAACTTTGCCAGAACAGCCTTTACTAATGGAGGGGGAAATGGTAAAATTGACATAACATTATAACATAAACTGATCAGTTTAAAGAGATAGAGACATCCATCAGTGTCAATAATCTGGTAAAATTATTAATCTATAAGTAAACTAGGTAATTATTTTTCCAAAATGAAGGTTTTTGGGGACCTAAAACATCTACTGTCTACACAGTTCAAAGGAATAAAATAACTGGCCAATCTCCATTTACACCACTGATCCACTGGAATGAATGATAGAAGAACAAAACTACTTAGAAAGATCGAGAAACAAAAACTCAGCTAAGCATAAAGAATATGGCAAATACTTCAGGTCTTTGCAGGTGAGGCGTCAATACCAGCGGTTCCCAGAACACTGAGTTTTGGTCTCAGGGCCCCCTTGGACTCATAAAGATTACTAAAGATCCCAAAGACCATTTGTTTATATGAATTATATCCTTTAATATTTGATATTTTAGAAATTAAACCTAAAAAAAATTTATTAGTTCACTTTGCAAAAAACAATAAACTCATATATTAACATAAGCAACATCTATTTTTAACAAAAATTCCTATATTTTCCCAAACAAAATAAATGAGAATAACATCTTACACTTTTGAAAATCGCTTTTAATATCTAGTTTAGTAAAAACAGCTGAATTTTATGTTTCTGTATTCAATTTGTTGTGGTATCTTCATTTTGATTAAAAATATCAAGAAAATATGTTCTTATACAGAAATGTAATAGGAAAGGGAAAAAGTATTGTAATAATCTTTTCAGACACGTTTAGGTATTCTTCTTTGGTATACACTGATACATGACAAGTGGCAGTTTCTGTAAGGTTAGTTGCAATGTGGACTCTGAAATCATATCAGTGAATTTTCCATATACTGGTATATTGAAATCAATGGGTCAATGTTAAATTTTGAATGGTTCTTTCACCCGTCTATGATTTATATCATCATGCACTAGTCGTTTGGAAAATAATGGCTTACTGAGTTATGTAGATCTTCCATTACAAAATACATTTTAAAAATCACATTGATTAATATCACCACCAATCTCAATAGAAAATAAATATTGAGAAGCTGTCAAGCTCACAGTGGTGGATACAAATTTTCCAGAGACTTATTTTTTCTCAAAAGCTTAAATTTTATTATTGGCAACAAATACTGTGAGTTGTTTTCCTTGAAGCAATAGTTTCATTTCATTCATTATGAAGAAAAAATATTGCCAGATATCCAATTCTACATAATCATAGTTTGTCAGTCATTCTTTCAAATAAAAATGATATGCCATGAAAAAAGGTGTCTAGTTCAGCTCCCTTCTCAAATAACTGTATAAGTGCTTTTTCTCAAGGCTTACTCTGTTTGAGTATGCAGCAAAAGTGCTTTATAAGTACTTCCTGTCTTGTCACACAGAATATTAAAAAACTAGTACTCAAGCATCAAGATTTAATCAAAATAATAAATGTTACATTTTCATCAAGAACATTCTATGTGAAACCGCTTTGCTTTCTTTTTACTGAGTCCAGTTTGGCACTACTGCCTGGATTTACGCCACGGTGCCAGCACTTTTACCCACCATTGCTTTTGCACCATCAGTGCAAATGTCAACACAAAGAAATAAGCAAAGTGCAATCAGTCTTCTGTATCTATTGGTTCTGCACCACAAGATTTCAACCAACTATGGATTGAAAATATTTGGAAAAAATAATACAAGAATAAAAAAATAATACAGATAAAAACAATACAGCGCAACAACTATTTATATAGCATTTACATTGCATTAGGTATTATAAGTAACATAGAGCATATGGGCAATGTTCATAAGTTATATGCAAATACTATGCCATTTTATACAAGGGACTTAAACATCCAACGGATTTTCATATCCTTGGGGGATGAGGAGACAGAGTGGGGAATGGGGGTGTCCTGGAACCAATCCCTTGCAGAAACTGAGGGATGACTATAATGGCTTAGTGTTATTATAAAGGTATTTTTCAGTTCACAAACTCCCTGAAATTGTTCTGTAGACATCCAGAGGTCCACAGACCATGTTTTGAAAACTGATAAAATAGAGAATTGCTTATTCCTTGGGCTTGGTTAAAGCCCAAGGAATAAACAAGAACTGTGAGAGTCTGAGTAAGAAGCAGGGCCAATCTCTGACCACAGCCAAAGGCTCCTCTAATGATTGCACTTGTAAATTAGAAGGGAAATCTCTGTACTATAGGTAGTGGTCATATCCCTAAGGAAGTCAAACATGCATTTAACTTTTTTAAACTCATGTCTTGAGGAGAATAAAGAGAATTGGCTACAACTGATTGGATATAACTGTATTCACAAGGTTAAGAATAATTTCAGTCAAAATTAGAACAGGAAGTCTCTAGACTTGAGAAAGAATGTCTTCCAAAAAAGAGAAAGATTATTATTATACTACTTTTATTGTATTTTTCCAAATATTTTTGAAAGATTCTAAGATGTTTAAGTCCCTTGTATAAAATGGCATGGCATTTGCATATAACCTATGTAGATTCCCCCATATGTTTTAAATTATCTCTAGATTATGATACCTAATGAAGTGTAAATGCTATATAAATAGTTGTTATACTGTATTGTTTTCATTTTTTCCTGCTGTACTATTTTTTATTATATTTTTTCCAAATATTTTGGAAAGATTCATTCAATAGGTAGAATGAGTAACGAGCTAGGGATACAATCAAATGGCTAATGTGTTGCTTATCTTAACAAGGAAAGAAAGATGAATCCAGATATAAAAGCAAAACAAAAACCAGAAAAGAAATTCTGATGCAAATAAGAAGCAAACTCAGTAAGGTATGATTTTGAGCCATCAATGGAAAGAAAAAATAGATAATCCATTTTGTCTGATGCCAGGAAATTTCTCCTTTGAGTTGCTCAGGGATTTTGACTCTGGATTTGTAGAGAAGGAAATATTTACATAGTTATAATGATAACTAGATCTAGATCTAATTAACCAATAGACAAGATTTCAATGTGGCTGCTGAAGAACATGTAAATATTATCAATATTGGAGATGCCAAGCAGAAACGATGGGAAGAAATGGTAGAAGGCCTAAGAATATCCTCAGTGATGGGGAGTTGAGAGATGCAATAAGATCAATAAGAAACACAGGAAAACTACTATGCATTGAAGTGATGGACTATTTAAAGTTACAAAGTTAAAGTTAAGAAGACATTTTTAAAATCATGCAACTGTCACAAATTGGGAAACGTAAGAGGGACCGGTATTGTGAATGAGCTAAATTTTCTTAGATATGCTGAGTCAATAGATAATGCTTAAATGTGCTAAATCAAGAAGCTGGGATGTAGGCCAGGTATAGTGGCTCACACCTGTAATCCCAGCAGTTTGGGAAGCTGAAGTGGGCAGATCGCTTGAGCTCAGGAGTCTGAGACCAGCCTGGGCAACATGGCAAAACCCCGTCTCTACAAAAATTAGCCAGGCAATGGTGGGATGCACCTGTGGTCCCAGCTACTCAGGAGGCTGAAGTGGGTGGGAGGCAGGCTTGGGTTTGGAAGGCAGAGGTTGCAGTGAACCAAGACCACACTACTGCAGTCCAGACTGGATGACAGAGGGAGACACTCAAAAAAAAAAAAAAAAGGAAAAAAAGAAAGAAATTAGGATAAAATTGTATTAGTCAAATAGCTTTAATATGTGATAACTATTATGACATAGACACATAATGATCAGAACAGAAGTCTATATTCAGAATGGATGCTGACTGGGACACACTGGCTACGTATCACCTCTGTTTTTTAAAAAAGAATTAGGGAGATAATAACTGAAAGAAAGACAGGAACAAGCCAAAAGGTGGGCAGGATTGAGGAGAACTGTTGCTTTTTATTAAACACCCTTTTGCGCTGTTTTAATTGTTACTATATGCATGTATTACTATGATAAGTAATTGTAAATTATGAGTATCATGTTTCCACCCTATCGACAATTAGCACTGTTTAAAAACTATGCTACTATTCTCTGAAGTATATAAGCAATTGATGTCTAATAGAATCAATCAATAAAATGTGAAGATAAATGTTTCCTTGATTTAGTAGCAGTTTTTAAAAATCTCTATTGTATTTTTACATACATTCTCAAAAATATATGAAGGAATTACTTCAACTATTAATCTGGGAGATAATTTATAATTTTAATTTCTTTCCCATGACGACAGGGAAACAATGGAAAACAGCCTAAAACATGTAGGTTATCTCTAGGGCACATTTCTTTAAAAGTTATTAACGTTTTTGAGCAATAGGAGATTCTGTTGACAAAATTAAAGATTATATTGTGAATTTTATTTTACTTTAATGAATGGGCCCTGATGAGCCATAAGTTATATCTACATGGCACAGTTAACTATCCTTTCTGTTCTTCAGATCACCATGAGAATAAGAGACCTACAATAATTACATGTTGTATTTTGAGGACATTGCTTCACTTGAATTTATGATTAGTCCAATTAGTCACAGATATTGTTGGCTGCAACAAGTAAGTCTATGAAAAAGAGTCTTCCAAATAACATAGATGCCTATGCTAAGGATTGTCTGATGTTGGACTAATTCATTCTGAAGGCATATGAAGTCAGTATGGATAGTTATCTGTACTGTAAGATCAAAATGTAGAATTTACTTTCAATTTTCAGACATTCCAAAACCTAGAAATTTGTAGAATTGTGTGTATATTAATAAAAATGGAAAAAAATGTATATCTATTAGACAGTTGTTACATTATAAGATATAAGGGGGTGGGGGAGGTCTCAGAACACTTGGGTTCATTTGGAGAAGGACTTGACACAGAACAGTTTCAAAGGCACAGCCCATTTAGCCAAACACCCCCACCTTAAATCAACTTCCTCACTCTGTGTAAGAATATCTTTGTGCAGTATTTCGGATCTTCAGGGTCAAAAAGTATTTCAGGCCTTAGAATGCTCTTCTTTTGTGTATTTTAAACATTCGAATAGTAGTTCCTTCTTTGTTTATGTTTACTACAAGTTTTGGTAGATCCTATAGGCTATAAATATACTATAATATTTATACATAGTTTGATAATACATATCAGAAAAAAATGTAAAATGTCTACATGTATGCACATAATGTTAACTTCATTAGAAATGGGAAAAAGTTTTACTAAAGTGAGAAATATTGAATTATTCAAATCAAATAGCTTTGTGTTTGTAGACTTAAGTCTTCAACAGCCTAATAAAAGCAAAGATAGTTAATAATTCACCACTTTGATTATCTTTAATCAGCTGGGTGAACTTTTGAGCCTATAAAATTTATATAAATATATACAAATTTTGAAAGACTATTACTGAGGCCTGTATGTTATTTTAAATACTGATTAAGTCTGGGTTATATATCAAAACCATCAGTTGTAGCAAACATATGTAACTATCCATACTGACTTCAGATACCTTCAGAATGAATTAGTCCAACATCAGAAAATCTTTAGTTTTTAGAGTTAGTATAAGTTTATTAGTTAAAGCAACAAAGTTACATAAATCATACACACTAAAACATTTCATCTGGAAATATAAAGTAGAGTCCTTAAGCTCTTATGGCACATTAAATAAATGTGTATTAAAATCTGTTATAGCCAGTTAGTGCCTCATGCCTGTAATCTCAGCATTTTGGAAGGTTGAGGTAGGATAGGAGGATCATCTTGAGGCCAGGAGTTTCAGACCAGTCTGAGCCATGTAACAAGACTCCATCTCTAAAAAAATTTAATACATACACACACACACACACACAAATGCACGCACACACAATAAACTCATTATTTCTACCTAAGAATGCAAATTTAATGCACTAGCTTTTCCCCCATGCATTCAATTATTTATTCATCATTCATCCTATAAATATTTATTGAGTCTCTTACACTATTGTAGAGAAGGCAGAGACATAAAACATATGGCCATAATACTGCGTGATAAGTACTCTTGGTTATTTACCAAGTTAGGCCACTCACAGAAATTAATAAGGTTAATTACAAAAGTCCCTCAATAATTTTACCTCTAAAGTAACTGGGTTTTTTAAAAAGTTGCCTGCATTAGCTTCATTATACTATAAAAGAAATGGCAAGTGAAAACCTCTAGAATTATTATATTTACATTAAGGAAAACCAGGCAAGATGCCTATCTTCTCAACTTCATATTCATTTAATGGACAACCATACTTCATCTTTTCCTCAGTTATAGAAATTCTTGAAAGGCATTATAACTAGATCATTTTAATAAAAGAGAAGACCATCATATATAAAATGACTAAATTATTCTCAGTTTAGAATTTCACTATTTATTTATTCATTTATTTATTTATTTTTGCCTCAGGCTTTGGGGACATTAAGGCCATGTTATAAATCCTGGTCACTGCTTTTTCTAAAGAGCAAAAATGAGAGTTTATTAGCATCTCAGTGGTTGCCTCAATAATGACAAAACAGTTGCTCATTACTGCTCATTAGTTTCATATTAGATTCATTTGCAATAGCAATACATCTTCTATTCATACTCGATTGCAAAACAACAGATATGATTTGACACCTGCTGTAAAACAGAATTCATTAGATAGTAATAATACAAATAGAAATTCAGAAGCTGGACTTTTATTTGCTTCTGTGATGACTCTGTACAAGAAAATGCCTTTGAAATCATCTAGGCTAGAATAAGATAAATATGCACAGCCGCTGATCAGGTTTTCAAATACTGAATTCTCTGTTTTTCTATCTACAACAATGTTCTATATACATAATGTAATATTTTAATGAGTGGCATAATTTCCAAAATAATGAACCACTTCTTACTATACAGATGAAATGAAATATTAAATTAGAGAAGCATATTGAATAAAAAAAGGAGCCCAAGACAGTTTTTAAGCTGTAGGATAAACTGAACTATTTTTTCATACATTTCATACTTTTTGCATACATTTATGCCTTAATCCATGAAGAATAATCAGGTTTCAAAGTGTACCTAATCATTCCTCTTGATATTCAATTATGTTTGCTTATTTGAACAAATACTTGTGGCTATTTCCACATGTCACCGCATACAATGAAAGAAGAATGTTTAACTATTATTATTTTGTTTGGATTCATGCACCCTAAATCTCCAAAATGCAGTCACAAATTCAAAATGAAATAACTGTTTCTGCTTTTCTGAGAGTTTTAGAAGGAAAATCTAACATACTTTGTTTCATGTAAGAATTAATCTTCTACATTTCTATAGAAAATAAAAACATTAACCAGTCCTTTAAAATATATGAGTTGACCCATTGTGGTGGCTCACGCCTGTAATCCCAGTACTTTGGGAGGACAAGGCAGGCTGATCACTTGAGGTGAGGAGTTTGTGACCAGTCTGCCCAACATGGTGAAAACCCATCTCTATTAAAAATAGAAAAATTAGCCAGGTGTGTTGGCACACTCCTATAATCCCAGCTACTTGGGAGGCTGAGGCAGGAAAATTGCTTGAACCCGGGAGGCGGAGGTTGCAGTGAGTCGAGATCGTGCCACTGCACTCCAACCTGCGCAACAGAGCAAGACTCTGTCTCAGTAATAATAATAATATTAATAATAATAATAATAATATGAGTCATTGGAGACTTTCTTTTGTTCCATTCCACAACCTCTTTTTAGTTATCTACAATATTCCAGGGACATTAAGATTACGATATTCATACCTTTGTGGGACTAGAATTTAACAATATCAATTCTGTCAGATTACAAATTCCAATGAATCTAAACAATGGTTGAATTCCTACCATATTGCACAAACCTAGAACATGGTAGCAACTCAACAAATATTTATTAAATGAATTAATGAATGAGTGCTGTGAAAAATAAGATATAGAACAATAATATCTGCTCTTTGGTTGCATATAATTCTGGTGAGGAAGTAAATCTCAAGAGATATTTAAAATAAAAGTAAAGACTGTGTGTGGTGGCTCACACCTGCAAACCCAACATTTTGGGAGGCTGTAGCAGATCACCTGAGGTCAGGGGTTCAAGACCAGCCTGGCTAACATGGTGAAACCCTGTTGCTACTAAAAATACAAAAAATTAGCCAGGTGTGGTGGTGCATGCCTGTAATCCTAGCTACTCAGGAGGCTGAGGCAGAATTGCTTGAACCCGGGAGGGAGAGGTTGTGGTGAGCTGAGTCTGCACCATTGCACTCTAGCTTGGGCAACAAGAGTGAAACTCCATCTCAAAAAAATAAAATAAAATAAAATAAAATCAGTATGTGTGAGGATAGGTAGTGGAGACCACACTTATTTTGAGAATGAAGAAAAATGGAGAGATCACCATAAGCTGAAACTGCAGAGGATTTTTTTTTTTAATCACATGGTTATATATCTTTATCCAAGCTCTGAAGGCTGAGCTGAATTTGCATAGGTGGAAGCTCAGAAACAAATATTTTAGGCTAGGGAAAAGAATTGGTCTAAGTTTAAAGGTAGAAATGAGCATAGGAAATATTGATGCTATCCTCAATAGGCATTTTACAATATAAAGTTTGCAAATGTATTTTCACAGATACACTGCCTATTTTCATACATTAAAATAATGCTGTTACAACTGTTAAAGCATGCTTCATTTTGTGTTTGGAAATGAATCTGCTAACATCATAAAATATACCATTTTCATGCAGACGTGTAGAAAGAAAATCAGCTCAGGGTCATGATGCCCAGCAAGTAAATTCATGCCACTTACACACAATAGTGTTGGAAGTTAAATTGTCGAAAATTAGTTAATGATTCTAGTGTTAGTATGTACACTACAATTTAGGTAAATAAACTCAAATTCAAACAGGTATATTCTCAAAAAGTAAAATTTCCACCCTTATAATTGGCCATAACATACATATACATAAACTAAGCTTTACAATAATCAAAGCCTTAAGTAAATGTTACATTCTATAAGAGATAATTATTTTGTAATTGAAAGCAGATCACAGGAGAGCTTCTTGCCCTCCTTGCTTAAAAAAGAAAATCCAAGCAGAAATTCAAATTTAAAAATGACAAAATAAAGGTTCCATACAAAGGCAAGTTATGTAACTTGATTGCTTACTATTATTTATTCCTTGGGTCTTTATAACAACTGACTTAAAATCACATTTCAACATTTTTTTGTTTTTAAAACACCTGGCTTTAGCACCACCAGGAAAATTATTTTATGTTTTTTAAAATTCATGAATATGTATCAATATTATCTCTATTATTTATTTTTATCAGTTAATGTCTAAAATAGAGTTTCCAGGGTTAGCACATAAAAATATAGGATGCACAGTTAAATCTGAATTTCAGAAAACTGCAAATAATTTTTAGCATATTTATATTCCATGCAATATTTTGAGCATAGTTTTACTATAAAATTATTGTTTATCTGAAATTTGACTGGACGTCCTCTACCTTTTCTGGCAATTTTAGTATTAAACAGTGCATTGCATTCTCAAAAGCAATTGTTTCTACAACCTTCTTTTCTTCTCATCAAATACCATGGTGTCTTGTGGCCTGTGATTTCAGTTATAATTCTAATCCAGGCTGAATCAAGGCAGTTGGTATTTACACATTTTTCCCACACAAAATTATGTTTTCTAATAATTTAGAAAATTTTAATTTTCTAATAATTGTTTACTATAACTTGTTTACTGTAACTGTTTAGATCTTGTCACTGAGGCCTTCTTATAGATTGAAATCTTAATGTTATTTATATTTGCACTATTTAGAACAGATAGATAGCATTCCTAATTCCAGACTGCCATTTTGCATATAGTAGGAAATACTTTCTCTCTTTACTTTAATTCAAAGATTGATAGCTTTTGACTCTTACTCAAAATCCTGTGTTTAACAGTAAGAACCAACTCTCCTCTTTTCTTCTTGCTCATTCTCAATCTCTGGCTCTCTTTTTTCTTTGTCTCTTTTTCTTTCACACATACATACATGCATACAGCACACACACACTAACACACACATACTGATATACCAGAACCTATGGGATTATAATATGCTTTTATAGTTCCAACCAAGGTAGTTCTTGAAGCCATAGAGGTACTAAGCCACTGTGTATTATCTGAAAATGTGATATGATTTGCATGACTTCTCTAAAATGTATTACTAAGTGGTTCAGTGACTAAGTCTATTTCATTCTTTCAGGACTTGTAAATGAGCCTCTTACCAAAAGCTTTTTATTAGAATTGCAATTGACTGTTTTCTAATCTGTTACTGCAATGGTTTTAGCCTGTGAAACAAATCTAGGCATGAACTAATGAGTGACGTTTGAAATAAAGAAGTTTAAACCTGAGTTTCAAAAAAAATCAAACAAATACATCCTCAGACAGCCATGTGTCATTTGTTTTGGATTTTGTTCATTAAAGCAAATAATCTATCCCTTTAATATTCCTCAATAATGGTTAACTTTTTTACCTATGTCCTCTGCCAAAGCAAAGTATACTCAACACAAAGAATATAGATTTCCCTTTCATATGTGTGGTAAATTTTCTCTACCTAACATTTTATGAGTTATTCCAATAAAACAAGTAACTAGGGTAAACGTATTGTTTAGTGAAATATAAAAAAATCCTGAAGTTGATCAGGCAGTATTGAGATATATACTAGTTCTTCTGGTATAGTGGAAGATCATTTGAAACTGTATTAAATAATCACCTATCAAATTCTCAGCAGTTACAGTGAATGTAGAGACTTACAGTCCAGTTAGCTGGTCATTATTCTAATTCCAGGGACCAGTTAGTGGCCCATTTACTCTAATTTCACACTTGAAAGGTAAAGAAACGTACAAACATTTAGGTGTTAACATTCACGCAATGAAGGAAAAAGGCTTGCAATTTTAATTATCATCTAGAAAATACTAAGTTTTGTCCAATTATATGACTATATAATTAGCCAGGTCAGTCTGTAGGGATTTAGATGCAAAAACTATTTTGTCAGGAAACCATGCTTACACACGGATTAACTTAATAACAGAAACAATATCTAAGAAGATAAAGATATTAACATTTAAAATGTTATCAAAATAGATTGCTTTCCTCTGAAAATGTAGAATCTTCCATGGTTACAAAAGTAATACAAGCTCATAGTGGAAAATTTCAAAATTATAGAAAGTGTGTAGATTAAAATGAAAATTTCTTACTCTAGCACTTTGTTAGAAATCTCTTGCTTTTTGATACAGTTGTTTCTGGTCTTGTGAATATTGATATTTTTATAAAATTGGGATTTATATGTGGCTTTTAATAATAAGATAATTAAAATTTAAAAGACAATGGGTAAAGTAAAAAACAAATGAGACCTAACTGAAGAAATGTTAAGATGCAAAACGAATCTGTTTAAATGACATAAAAATGCAAGAAGAAGAAAAGTATAAAACATATATAAGATAAAAAGACATGGAAGGATTATTGAGAGGGTCAGTAAAAACATTCAACGAGATAGTAGGTAAACATTTTCTCACTTTGGTAGGGTGTCTACTGTTAAAGCAAGGACATTGATTGGGAAAGAATAGGATCATGTAAGTTGGAAGACCCAGATGAAGGTAGGGACATTAAGCTCCTAAATTCTGATGAGTCTTCTTTAACAGTAGATGAGACCTCCCCAGCCCCACTAGAGGGGATCTCTCCAACCTCAAGGATAGTAGCCTCTCTACCCTCTTCTAAGGGGATTGCTGCTGCCTTGCCTAAAGAACTGAAATAGCCACCCCTGAGGCAGATGCTAAGCAAGGCAATGCTGATTCTCCTCAGAACCCACCCCACCACCTCTCTTTGCTTCTAGACCTATAGCTAAACTTATGTCCCAGCATTCCCCTAGAGGTAAGGTAAAAAGTATAACCACTGAGGGTGTGTGCTATACTCAAGAAGAACTACTTGAGTTTTCTACTTTATATAGACAGAAATCTGGGGGACATGTGTGGAAACTGGTATAAAGGGTGCGAGATAATAGTGAAAGACAAATAATGTTGGATCAGGCTGAATGTATTGGCATAGAGTCACTGAGCAGAGATTCTGCATTTAATGTTAAAGCTTTGGGAGTTAGGAGGGATTTTAAAAGTTTGTTTGGTTGAAACTGAAAACTGGAACAAAAGGTGGCCCACAGTGACCAAAGTAAAAATGCCAGACATGCCTTGGTTTTACTTAGCGGAAAGAATTCAGTCTTAGGGAGATTGGAATGTTAGAGTGGATTTACCATTTAAGATCCATTCACTCATATTGGGAAGGTCTAGAAGACACCACTGACCAATACTGTGACGAAATAAATTTGTAATTGAAGTCTCAGCATTCTTGAAAATCTTTGTGATCACTCTTCTCTGTGGAGCAGACCTCACAGTGGGACCTGAAGTCACTACATTAGAAAACCTAAATGTAATGGGAGTAATTGGATCCCGGATGGCAAGAGCCAAGAGGCAGGATTCAATCTCCAAGGCAAGGTGGGTATGGTTACTGTGATGGACAGCAGACTCAAAGCAATAGTCAGAATACTTGGCCTTGAACTGACCTATGGCATTGGCTATTTAATTGTTGGTGTTCCTAAAAGTGAAACAGAAAGGAGGCCTACTAAATTCTTACTTGACCTTTATGAACAGAAAAGTTCTAGGTCAAGTGAACAGAAGTCTAATTTGAGTCATAAAAATGAAGAGTCATGACCTCCCAATCAATTCCTAGACAAGCCAGTTTACAGATCCAGAATCCTTTTAATGAGGGCAAGGCTGGGTCCCATCGAAGAAGGACCCCAGTAAATTGTCAAAAATGAATAATAGTAATCTTTCTCTCAGCCTTCCCCAAAGACCTTTGGACTTGGACTGGAACTGACACCATCAATATTCTTCCTTCTCAGTTCTTTAGACTAAGACTGAAACTATACCATCAGTTCTGCATCTTCAGTTTGCTAAATAGAGATCTTGGGACTTCCCAGCCTCCGTAATTAAATGAACCAATTTCTCATAATAAATCTCTATCAATCTCTCTCTCTCTCTCTCTCTATATATATATATATATATGTGTGTGTGTGTGTATGTATGTATGTATATATGTATATATACACACATACATTGTGTGTTTATGTGTATATATATATGAAATTGATTTTTTCTCTGGAAAATCATGACTAACAGAACAAATACAGTTAGCCCTTGAACAACACAGATTCAAGCTGCAAAGTTTCACTTAACGTGGATTTTCTTCCACCTCTTCCACCCCTGAGACAGCAAGAACAACCTCTCCTTTTCCTCCTTCTTCCCACCCTACATAACGTAAAGATGACAAGGATAAAGGCATTATGACAATCTACTTCCACATAATAAATAGTAAATATATTTTCCTCTGATAATTTTCTTAATAGCCTTTTCTCTGCTTACTTTATGTAAGAATAAAATATATATTACATATAACATACAAAATCTGTTTATGTCATTGGCAAGGCTTCTGGTCAACATAAGGCTGTTAGTAGTTAAGTTCTGGGGAAGTCAAAAGTTATACACAGATTTTCTACTGTGCAGGGAATCACTGTCCCTAACCCCCATATTGTTCAATGGTCAACTGTATGCCTGTATTAAAAGTAAACTTTAAAATAAAATTTTAAAAAATCACTAGAGATAAAGACAGCTACTGATAATAAAAGTTTTAGTAAATATAACATTTCTAAATGTATGTGCCTCCAAGAACATAACCTCATAACTCATAAAGCAATATGCTAAAATTACAAAGGGAAATAGAAACTCCACAATAATGGTGACTACTTTAATAAACTTGTCTCTGAAAATAACAGAACAAGAAGAAAAAATAAGAATGTAGTGTTTTGAACGTAAAAACCACAAGAAAAAACCTTTAAATAAACATTGAACATTTTTTAAATGACTATAAGTTGTAACAAATTTCAATGAACTGAAATCATACAGACTATGTTTTCTAATCACAGAGAAACTAAACTAGAAATCAATTACAGAAGAATAACTAAAATCTCCCTTTGAATATTTCTTAAAAAGTCAATTACACTAGCGTCAAATAAGATCTATATAGTACATGAGGCAAAGATGAACTTACAATAAAAAATTAGGAAATATTGTCAACTGATGAAAATATATAATATCAAATTTAAGGTCATATTATAGAAAAAGCAAGAAGATGAAAAGGAAGGAAGGAACAAAGAAAGGAAACAGGAGAGGAAGAAAATTACAAAGGAAAACAGACAAATCCACAATAATAGCTACTGTTTATTTAACAATAATGCCTAATGTTTATTTAACGGTTTTGTTTCCTGTGGTTAACAAACTGTGAAGGAAGGAAGAAAAAAAGGAAGGGAGAAGGAAGGTAGGGAGGAGGGAAACTAACAATCTAAGCAATCAATTTATGTATTTAGTAAAGAAAAAGAAACAGGAATTACATCTCTCCCCCAAAAGCAAAAGGAATAAAATAATAAATATAAAAGCAGATAATAAAATATAAAACAAGGATATTATACAGAAAGTGAGGAAATGGTCAATACATAATTCAATAGACTGGTTATACCTGATAAAGAAGGAAAGAGGATGTCTTAGTCGATTTGTGCTATAACAAAACACCAGAGACTGGGTAATTTACGAAGAACACAAATTTATTTTCTCAGTGTTCTGGAGGCTGGGAATTCCAAGATCGAGGCACTGGAAAGTTTAGTTGTCTGGTGAATGCTGCCCTCTGCTTTCCAGATGGCACCTTGTTGCTGCATCCCACAGAGAAGGAGGAATGTTGTACGCTCACAGGGAGAAGGTAGAAGGGTGACTCCCTCTGCCAATCCCTTTAATAAGGGCAACTAATTCCATTCACAAGGAAGGAGCTCTCATGGCCTAATCACCTCTTAAAGGCCCCACCTTGTAATAGTAGCCCATTGGCAACTCCTGAATTTTATAGGGGACACATTGAAACCGTATCAGGGGATATCATTAGGGAAGTGTGCACTATTTTTACAGCCACTTCTCATTTCTTGTACTGAAAAAACAAATTCCATGATTAGGAAAATACGATGTGTGAATTTATTTAACTGGACATATGATATATTTTGCAGGTATATACATACATTTCTATATGTAGAGTAAAAAAAATTAACTAGTATCTGAGAAAACAATTGCCAATCTCTCAAGGTGTACCATGGAGCCTCTTCTTTCTTGTCTGTGAACCACTTGTACCGAATATTAGCCATGACCATGTGACACATAAACAAAGAGAAACCACCAGTGCAATCTGTATAGTAAATATCAATAAAGGTTGATGACTTTATTTTTAATTTTAAAATAATACAATTAATAGATCTAGTATGTCTTCTAACCACTCAATCGATCATTTTGTTTCCACCCATGATGTTCACACCTTGCATTGTATGCACATTTTAGTTAATTCCAATAACTTGATTTTCTATAGGGTCAGTGCTAATCGCTAATGCTCTTTCTGTCATTCAACATATCAGACCTGTTCATTTTCACTTTATTCATACAGCTCATATTTTATTAAAATTGTGAGAGTACAATACAGATGCTTAACAAAAGTTTTGCTTCCCATTTGGATATGATTCTTTTATTGTCTTTAAGCCTATGTTTTATTTATATGAGAGCATACTTTCATTTATTTCTCATATTTTCTTTTCTCCTAATTACTCATCCTTTAATGAGAAGAAATATATCCAGGCCCATAGGTGGTAAATTAACAGGGTGAGTGTGTATTCCAGTGTCCAATACTTAATGTCCACTACGATGCTACCAAAATTCTCCTCTCATACCTTAAGCTGAAGCACAATAGATATGTACAGAACATCCCCAAATTTATGGTGTCTAAAGACACTTACTTGGTAAGCCCAGGGCAGGATTTATTTTTACTTATCTCCATTACCTGGTTCCTTTACAACGAGAAAGCAACTTGGTATATTAAATTAGAGAGCTTAAAATCTCAAACCAGATTATCTGGGTTCAAATCCAATCTTCACAACCTATTAAAGGTGTGACCTTGGGCAAATCACTTAATTTGTCACTGCCTTAGTACATTTCTAAAATAGAGATGATGATCATCTCTACCTCATAGGGGTATTATAATTTCATGACAAACAAGCACGAGCCTTATTAATTTATGTTTAGATATACTTTTTACTAAAAATGCTGGATGAAAAAAGTTTTCTATAGAGTACCAACTCCCTATTTTTTTTTCTAATTCTGTTCTTATTTACTGTCAATTTAATATCAAGGCTTAGTGTCTCCTACTCACCCTTGGCTAGTTTACATACTGTGAATTTCAACCACTCAATGGATAAGGGCAACTTAGTCTGTTGGTTAATTGTGCTCACCCCATCAGGGAAAAACTGCGACTCTTTTGGTTGGAATATAGGTCTCCATTTCTGAAATAGGACTGGAAAATCGGTGTATGCAGGGAATATTTCCTATCTCCTACCTGTCAAAGGCCCAGGCATGTTTGTGATTGTTTCTTCTTCTGATCTTTCTGCACTTCCTTTCAGAGTTTGACAACTCTTTGTATCCCCCCCACTCTATAGCACTTCTTATCTTCTAACAAACTGGACTAATTATTTATTGTCTGTTCCCAACTCCATGGCAGTTAGAATAATATCTCTACAAGGACAGGGAGTTTTCTCTATATGTTTACATAAGGACAGGGAATTTTCTCTATATGTTTACATAAAACAGGGCCTGGCCCAGCGTAAGATTTCAAATAAATACTTTGTAATATTTTAGCAACCTTACTTTTTAGTACAACTGTGACTCTACAAGTGTTCTCTGTTTTCAAAGGAATTTCAATGGGGAACTCCATCAGGTGAAACTAGCTGGCCTCCATACGTTGGAGGTCAGGTGCATTGTTTTTAGAACCAATCATTTGAACTTTCCCCAATGTATGTCAATTTAAAAATATATAACCAGTGGAACAGAACAGAGCCCTCAGAATTAATACCACACATCCACAGCCATCTGATCTTTGACAAACCTGACAAAAACAAGAAATGGGGAAAGGATTCCCTATTTAATAAATGGTGCTGGGAAAATTGGCTAGCCATAAGTAGAAAGCTGAAACTGGATCCTTTCCTTACTCCTTATATGAAAATTAATTCCAGATAGATTAAAGACTTAAATGTTAGACCTAAAACTGTAAAAACCCTAGAAGATAAACCTAGGGAAACCATTCAGGACATAGGCATGGGCAAGGACTTCATGTCTAAAACACCAAAAGCAACGGCAACAAAAGCCAAAATTGACAAATGGGATCTAATTAAACTAAAGAGCTTCTGCACAGCAAAAGAAACTATCATCAGAGTGAACAGGCAACCTACAGAATGGGAGAACATTTTTGCAATCTACTAATCTGACAAAGGGCTAATATCCAGAACCTACAAAGAACTCAAACAAATTTACGAGAAAAAAACAAACAACCCTATCAAAAAGTAGGCAAAGGATATGAACAGACATTTCTCAAAAGAAGACATGCATACAGCCAACAGGCACATGAAAAAATGCTCGTCATCACTGGCCATCAGAGAAATGCAGATCAAAATCACAATGAGATACCATCTCACACCAGTTAGAATGGCAATCATTAAAAAGTCAGGAAACAACAGGTGCTGGAGAGGATGTGGAGAAATAGGGACACTTTTACACTGTTGGTGGGATTGTAAACTGGTTCAACCATTGTGGAAAACAGTATGGCGATTCCTCAAGGATCTAAAACTAGAAATACCATATGACCCAGCCATCCCATTACTGGGTATATACCCAAAGGATTATAAATCATGCTGCTATAAAGACACATGCATGCGTATGTTTATTGCGGCACTATTCACAATAGCAAAGACTTGGAATCAACCCAAATGTCCATCAGTGACAGACTGGATTAAGAAAATGTGGCACATATACACCAAGGAATACTATGCAGCCATCAAAAAGTATGAGTTCGTGTCCTTTGTAGGGACATGGATGCAGCTGGAAACCATCATTCTCAGCAAACTCTCGCAAGAACAGAAAACCAAACACTGCATGTTCTCACTCATAGGCGGGAATTGAACAATGAGATCACTTGGACTCTGGAAGGGGAACATCACACACCGGGGCCTATTATGGGGAGGCGGGAGGAGGGAGGGATTGCATTGGGAGTTATACCTGATGTAAAGGACGAGTTGATGGGTGCTGACGAGTTGATGGGTGCAGCACACCAACATGGCACAAGTATACATATGTAACAAACCTGCACGTTGTGCACATGTACCCTAGAACTTAAAGTATAATTTAAAAAAAAAATAAATATATATATATGTATTTAACAGCCCAGGGCATCTTTTTTTGGTAATGTTGGAGAAGCCACTGAATTTGCATTAAGAGCAGCAACTTTCCTTCAAATGATAACTGCCCTAAGGCAAGGGCAAAACTTCAGCAATATTGGTTAGACAGAGATGAAAAACTTGATTGGTCACAGTCCCTGCTCTACATATATCATCCAATGAAACTGGTTTTAGTTAGAAATATTAATGGCATTCCTTTTTGGGGTTTCCACCACTTCTTTTCAATTCTAAAGTTCTACCTCCATTCATGGTTACTTCAACTGCGAGTCAGAAAGCTTCTATCCAAGGCTGTCAGCAGAAGACACTGGAACTGGAATTTAAATTAAGTATTGTAAATAATTATTTGGTATCATCCATCTAATGAATCATATTAAATCAGGGAAGAAATACACAAGTTTTGTCTGGTGTGCTTTTCCTCTTTATGAATTTTTTTCCTTCCTAATCATAGCGCTTAACATTTTAAGATGGTAGGAGATATATTCATGGTATTTACATTTTATTTTGTTATATTTCATCTTGTAAATTTTATTTTGACATTTTATTTTGCAAACACCAAGGTTAATACACAGGGAAAATCAAAAACAGTTCCATAAAATGAAATTATAATGGTTGAAATCTAGAGATTCTCATTGTTATGCCACAGGTTATGCTATTATCAGAACTAAATATCACTTACTCTGTGAAAAACAGTATCTGGGTCTGCCATTTTTCAACAATTTTCTGATTTTCTGATATCAACTGGGTGGCTTATAATTCAATCCTGTTATGACATTAATTCTAGGTTAGTGTCAGATTCCACAGATATAAGGGCTAAATCTCACGTTAGGGCTCAAGACACACCACCCCAAAATATGTCTATAGGACACCAGACTCTGTTACTCCAAAATATATTTCCTTGGTATATTTTCATCTGGTTATTCTGAGAAAAGGCAAACAAAAGGGTAGCTCTGAAATTTACAGCTTTTCAGGAACAAAATTTACAGTAATCAGGAAGTCACCCTATATGATCTAAAAAGGGGAGGCATGAATAATTCACCGTTGTTTAGCATATCACCAAGAAATAACCACAAAAATGGGCAACCAGCAGCCCTGAGGGCTGCTCTGTCTACGGAGTAGCCATTCTTTTATTCCTTTACTTTCCTAATAAACTTGCTTTCACTTTATTCTATGGACGCCCTGAATTCTTTCTTGCACGAGATCCAAGAACCCTCTCTTAGGGTCTGGATGGGGACCCCTTGCCTGTAACATGAGCACCACCCTTTCAGCACTTCAATGTTTGGAGCAACGAGAAGCTCCTCTAATGTTATCGTTAAGGAGGTTTTTTTTTTTTTAAGGTTTTATTCATCAGGCTTAATTAAATCATTGTCATTGGCAATTGAACTCAATCTTCAGCCCTCTTCCCCTCTCCAGAGTTTGGGGGAATAGGGCTAAAAGTTCAAGCCCTCAAATTACATTTGTGGCCAGTTCTTCCCTTGAAACCATCTAAGGGCCTACCTGGAGTACACTCATTAGCATAAACTCAGGATGTTCAAGGAGTTCATTATAAATAACAAATACACATCAGATACTTAAGAAATTCCAAAGAATTTAGGCACTCTGTGCTAGGTATAAAAAGGACCAAGACCAAATCTATTTTTTATTATACCGCAGTGGAAAAATCATATTTACTGGCCAAAGACATTTTACATATTATATCTTAATAATACTAAATATTTTAGTTATCATTATGCAGCCAGGTTTTTAAATGAAAAATATAAAACTTAAAACTTTCAGTGTATTTTAGAGTGTTGAAAGTTTGACATGTCAATATCTGAAATTCAAAGTATGCAAAGTTTTATAAATTGAAACTTGGAAGAAGGAGGCCTGTAAAGAAGAATTACCTTTCAAAAAAGAGCAACATTTAAATTTTAGATATATTCTACTTTCTATGTTTTTACAAAAAAATTTAATTCCAGTTTTAGATGAATAAAAAAATCAAACAGCAAAAAAAATCTATTGAAGTTTTTTTCTTTAAATGCCAATATATTTTCATGATGAAATATGAAAATAGGTATAGCATAAAAAGATCTTTAAATATCATAACCAAAATTTGATTATTACCAGTACATAATTTATATGCATTTGCAGAAGGCATTTATGTAACTTCCATTCACATTTATTTGTGTCTGTCATTTACACACCTACTAATGCCATCGAAATGCATAATGAGGCAGCAATGCAGAATACCCAGCTTTGTATAATATGTTTACACGTTCTGATTGCTAATATGCTAGAAATAAGTCAAAATGCTCTATCAGTGGTAACTTTCTAAAGAACTTAATTTTTTGGTTATCCGAAATGTTTGAATCTGTAATTCCTTTTCTATGTTTTTATAAACAAGTAATAAAAATTGCTACAAAGTTTTTAAAAAACAGATATGACTCTTGTCTTAAAAAACAGATACAGTACCTTGCTCAGTACAAACTGATTAAAATATTCATATTAATTTCATATTGGACTGAAAAATGTTGTTAATTTACTCAAATTTGCTTATGCTCTAGGGTGATACTTTCATGATACTTTCAGGAGATAATAGAAAAACTAAATAATAATGATATCACAATGTTTCCACTTTCTCATAGCAGGGATTTAACAACAACTATTTTTAGCAGAGATAATTCTTTGCTAATTGCTTCATTTTTATCAGTTTTAAAATGGATACATGTATTAAAAATTGGTGCACCAACTCAGGAACATACTATATTAAAATTTGCTCTAAGTAATTTGCTGTGCTATATTCCTAAGGAGATAAATTACCAAATCTGTATATTGTGCATTGGTCAACAGTAATGTAAATTATCAATACTGTATGGTCAAAGATAACTCCAATTAATACAATGTCCTTTCTGCTACGTTTAAATACCTAGCTAATTTCTTATTATGAGAGCAGATTCACTGATTACAATCTTTCAAGATATGGGGAAAAGATATTAAATAAAACAGTTTTGTGAAACCAGTGATCAACTAGCTTCAGTGTGAGGGAAATTTTCATAATTCTTACCAGTTAAAACCAGGTATAGCCTTTACCCTTGCATTCTGCTTCAACAACTCAGGTTACCACTCGTGTTAAGCAATCCAAAAGACCCATTTCACTCCTATTCTGCTTGCACTCTATGCAGCATTGCATTTCAGTTCACAAATATGCTTTGGGTACTTAACGATATGCAAGACACTGCGTTTGGTCCTGGGAATTCAAAGATGAATATGGTATGATTCTTGCCTTTGAAAAATGTATAGCCTACCATGGGAAACTGACATTAAATGGAATGATACCACGTTTTAGAACTTCTGTTAGTTTTATAAAAAAGAGACCCATTAAAGGTAATTGAGGTAAAAGAGTATTACTGTATAGGTGTAGATCTGCAGTAGATACCTAAAGACCCAGAACCAGGAAGCTATCAAGAAGGAATAGAACCCAAGTGGAAACTCTGCTTCTTTTTTTAGGTTTTGCTGACACCCTGACTTTCACTCAGTAAAATCCACTTCAGATTTCTGACCCTGAGACTTTTAAGATAATACATTTGTGCAGTTTTAAGCTACAACTGGTAATTTGTTACAGTCACAATAGAACACTAATACAGAAGTTATACAACCATTTTTTTTTTATCCTGGTAGTGCCTATATTCAAATTTTAGGAATATTTAGCTTATATTTCTCTGCCAAATCAAGAACAAAAAGGAACCTATTAAGTCCTCTTGGGTGGTTACATCAGAGATTTAACAAGCATTTAGCTTTTGCCATCATTTTTCAGCTTAGATTTGTTCATTTCTTTCTTTACTTGTTTTTGTGTTTGTTAAACCATTTGGCTTTTTAAATTCAACTAATTATTAATTAACATTTTTAATATGAGGCAGTATAATGTTTGTTCTGGAGTCAAACATGCTTGGCTATGAATCCTGGCCTTACTATTGCCTGGCTGTGGGACCATGGACAAATTATGCAGACTTTCTGATTCTATTGACCTTACATGGAAAATTGGTTGAGAATTCAATACCAATCTCATTATTATTTTATATTAAATTAAATGATGCATGAAAAACATCTGGCACTTAGGCAATCACTCAATAAGCATGAAATGTCATAATCTTCCCTTTCAAGAACTCTTTTTGACCTTTGCACTAAGTATTTAAATTATCATACATATTTATGTGTACAAAACATAAAATTTATCTAAGTAGTTTTTATTGCTCACTTCAATGTCTCAGTTATTTTATTAAAATCTACTTTCATTTGACAAGAATTTTTTTTTGCTAAAATTTTGGGAAAAAATATGAGGGTGGTATGTTTTGCGAGCCCTTGCATAGCATGGGAAAACATGTCGCCCTCAAATGTAAATGTTAGCTTAGCTAGGTATAGAATATTGGAAATTGTTACATATGAAGCTCTCGATCTCTGTCTTCAGACATTTGATTTTTGTACAGATCAATTCTGAGGCAAATTTGATTTTGTTTTTTCCTTATAGCTAGATTTTTTTTTTTTTCTGTAATCAAGTGAAGACATTTATTCACTCAGGTACATTTCCTCAAATGTTTTATTTGATGATTGGTTCTTGAGTTACACTGCCTGGATCCACCACTTACAAATCTTTTATCTTGGGCAAGTTGCTTAAATTTTCTGTGCCTCAGTTTTCTAATCTATAAAATAGAGATCATAATAATATTCATCTTACCATTTTGTTATAAGGATACAATTTTTTATTGTATGTAAAGGAGTAAAACTTGCCTAGCACATAAGTGTTCAGAAACTATTATTACTGATAGTGTTTTAATTATACACTCTTGTAGAATGTCTAATTTGCAGATTCTCCATTGTATGTTTTAATTTAATTAATTAATTTATTTTTTTGAAGCGGAGTCTTGCTTTGTCTCCCAGGCAGGAGTGCAGTGGCATTGGCAATCTTGGCTCACTGCAACCTCCGCCTCCCAGGTCTCAGTTTCAAGTGATTCTCCTGCCTCAGCTTCCCAAGTAGCTGGGATTACAGGTGCACACCACCATAGCCAGCTAAGTTTTGTATTTTTTTAATTAGTAGAGATGGGGTTTCACCATGTTGGCCAGGATGGTCTCAAACTCTTGACCTCAAGTGATCTGCCCACCTCAACCTTCAAAAGTGCTGGGATTACAGCCGTGAGCCACCACTTGGCCATGTTTCAATTTTAGAATAGTGTTTTGCATCTAAATGCAATATTTTAAAATTTTCTAAATTGTTGCATTTTTATAGACAACATGCTTTCTAGACTGTCATGGAGAATATGAAGTAAAGATTTCTGAAAATTTGCTACTGTTTCTTAGAATAAATACGTTTTTATTTCTCCTCAAAAGACATTTGCTTTACCTCCTCACAATAGTTTTCATACCTAGAACTACCAAATACTTTCATTTGACTGGTGAATTTTCTGTTTGTTCAACTTTACAGATTCAGACATTTTGTTTAGGGGAGTTGACATGGGAACAACCAGAAATTATAAGGGTTTTCTTTTCTAACTTTTAACTCTTATGAAAAGGGGGAAAAAGGTTTACTTTTTTGTACCTTTATTCTATCAAATCTGGGAGTCCCAAGTGGCTGCGGTGAGCACCACAAGAATTTCTGGGGACCAGTCATAGGATAGAAAATTCTCCACTTTGGTAAGAGGTGTCTTTCGACACAGTTGTTGAATAGCTCAAAGTAAGCTGAGCACCTGTCCCTACCTTTCCACTTGACATGACTAATCTCCTTGGTAACCTGTTGTGATGTTGCCCCCCTCAGTCAGTTGTCCTATTAGTGAACACTATTGCACCAGCAAAAGTCATTTTATTTGCTCTCCACTGACTACTCCAGGGAACTCAATTCCCAACTCTGCCCAGATATTAAATTTTGGAGAGGAGGCTCAAATTCTGTTCTCTTATTCCACAGGTGAAATTCTTTCATCATAACTGCCTAATCAGAGACTAGTTATTATGGTCCCCAATTTGATCCCATCAGTGCAGATTTTGTAGGGACAATTTTCTCAGTTGGGGCCTCTTAATGGCCTTCTTTCCTGTTATCCAACATTGCTAATGATTTCTTTTTCACTTTTCCCACCATTCGCATTTCTCTGATCAATTCCTTGGGACTTAGGGAAAGAGTGTTAAATATACGTGTTCACATTACTATCCTGAGAAAGCTCCTATTTTTCTTTTTTATGGGAGATCCTTACTTTCCCAAAGCACTGACATTAGTATATAAGGAATCCAGATTTGAAGTGTATGATTAAATATGGAATAAATCTCTTTGAAAGGGAAGTCAGTTACCTTATTCCTTATTAATGATAGTAAAGCCAGTCTCTTAGATTTGTTGTTAAATCTCTGTTAGACAGATCACATGAATTTTTTTAAGCTGCTGCTTGATAATTATGTGAAAATATTCATAGTACATACTGCATCATAATAGAGACAACAAATATGTAGAAAAAATCTCACTTGAATATTAGAAAATACATTTTATTTTCTTTTATTTATTTATTTTTTGATACAGAGTCTTGCTCTGCCACCCAGGCTGGAGTGCACCGGCACAATCTCAGCTTACTGCAACCTCCGCCTCCGGAGGTACAAGCAATTCTCCTGCCTCAGCCCCGCCTAGTAGCTGGGATTACAGGTGCACGCCACCAAGCCTGGTTAATTTTTGTATTTTTAGTAGACATGGGGTTTCACCATGTTGGCCAAGCTGATCTCGAACTCCTGACCTCAGGTGATCCACCTGCCTTGGCCTCCCAAAGTGCTGGGATTACAGGCGTGAGCCACCATGCCCAGCTGAAAATATATTTTAAAAAACAAAGGTTTTAGAACTATTAAATTTAGTCCATTTCTGAAATGAGGGCAATTTTTCAATTTGGTTCATCGTACTTTGTTAATTCTAAAATATTTCCATTTTGTGAATCATGTATGTGAGTGTTTCCCCATATTTTAAAATTGAAGTTCCATTTGCAGCAGAGAATTTTAGATTATTACATTCCTGAAATTTCTATTTCAAAAGGTATTTTTAAAATGTATAAATGTAATGTTGTAATACTGAATTACACCTTCTTCAAGTTATGATACTTCTACAGAAGTTCTGATACCCACTCCAGGCTACCTAAGTATGCATCTGACTCCTCGAACTCCTCTGAATAAAAATAGTGACCAATGTGGAGAAATTACCTCTAAACTTTGGTGTTATTTACCTTTATAGTAGCAATACAGTATGGCTAAGAACAAAACTCTAATTTTTTTTTCTTTTAATTCTCTTCTCTGTGAGCTGGACACACCTGACCACTTCCAATTACGAGGGAATAATGACAAGTTCTCTCTATTCTGCAGGTTTGTTCCATCTGCCTGAACTGCTTCTTCTGACCCAGCACCTTAGCACTTCCCAGTTTACACCCTCACTTCATCCACATAGCCTCTGCATTAGTTATGTGTCCCCTTCTCTGATAAATTTCCCTATCCCACAAAGCTTAGCTTATATTCCCTGCATATGCTTATCAATATTACAGCACTTTTCATACATATTTTAGATGCATTTTTAAATGCTTTTCTTAGATAAATAAATTGAACTCAGCAAGCAAGGACTAGGTCTTCCTCAAATTTGTAACCACAATGCCAAGCATAACATCCAATTCTCAAAAAACATTTGTGGAATTAATTGCTGAATAATGTGACCATGTTAAACACTAGAACAATAAGTAGAAATTTTTACGTTGCTATCACAAAGTTGGCAATGCTAAGAATACAAGTAACTATTAGTACTTTAAGTGTCAGGGTAGTGCCTGCTTTAAGACAAATAAGTATATCTGCATATTTTTAGGAAATTTAGCAGTGGTCACATATGTAAACATTATGCAATATTAACATTAGTTAGCACTTAACCATGAATCATATTCATACTAGCTTTTCATAGCAAATGAGATATAGACAAGTGAGACAATTGTCCAGGTAACTGCAGCGTATGATGAGAATAGAAAACTTTGACCTAAATGATAGTAAGTAGGTAACTTAATCCATCTTTGATTTTCAAACACTACAGAAAATGAACTAGCATTCCAGTTATTTTAGAATTATTCAGACTTCCTGGTTTCTTAGTTCTAGTGTAAACTCTCCCTTTAAACAAGTGCTTTTTAATCTTTGCAGCACATCAAAATAACCTGTGTGATACTATTCATCAAGTTGAATTTCTGTAGATGACCAGAGCATCTAACTACTTATCAGACAGTACTAGTTTCCTATTGCTCTGAGTAAAGAGTAAATAAATACTGCTTCAAAAAATGGAGAATTGATTACATTACACAAAATTACAGTAGAACAACTGGACAAACTAGAAAACTATAAACTTTCAACTTTTCAAACAATTCAAACTTTTTAGAAGACGAATACAAATACACATATGAAAAAAACAGCACACACTTTAGGAATGGATGTAAAAGGAGCATTAAAAATAGAAATAAATCTAAAACAAGGTTAAATAACTACAAATAAACATATTAAAACATGTATAAGGTCTACATGGAGAAAATATTAAAATATTACTTAGGGACATTTCTTGAAATAGTAAAACACAGAATGCTAATTAAGTGACAATTAACGGAGAGCTGATCACATAAAGTATGATGCTTCCATATAATCAAGTACTACTTAGCCACTAAAACCAAAAAGATAGTTTATTTCTATGATATAAAACAATTGCCAAGATACACTGTTTTGTTTTTAGAGACAGTCTTGTTCTGTTGTCCCGGCCTGGAGTGCAGTGGTGTGATAACAGCTCACTGCAGCTTCCTGGCCTCAAGCAATCCTCCCACCTCAGCCTCCTACCTAGTTCTGACTACAGGTGTGTACTACCATGTCTGGCTAATTTTTAAATATTTTTTAGAGACAGAGTCTCAATATGTTTTGAAGACTGGTCTTGAACTCCTGGCCTCAAGTAATCTTCCTGCCTCAGCCTCCCAAGTCACTGGGATTACAGGTGCAAAGCACCATGCCCTGCTAAGATATACTGTTAGCAGCCAAATCAAAGTTATTGTGCCAAGTATGCTACTATTTGTGTAAAAAGCAGAAAAATACATGTTCTATGTAAATGCATATATATAAGCATTTGCATGTATTATATGCTTAAATATGAATGTCTCCAGAAACACTCATAAGAAATTGTGGATGCTTCTGGGAAGCAGAGTTAGGCATGAGACACTTTCCACTGTATAACCTTTTGTACAATTGGAACATTTTTTAAAGTGCATATATTATCTTTTTCTAAAATAATAAAGTAAAATCTCCAAGTTAATTCTGATACCTGGAACTAAAAGCCATTGGTCCAGTATAAAACATTTGGAGTTTGATAAATCCACTGTATAGTATAGCATATGTTCTTAACTTTTATTGTGCCATAGACCCCTTTGATAGTCTAGGAGAGTCTTTGGACCCATTTTTTATAAGTTCTTGATGTTTTAAAAATGGATAAAACTAAAAATATAGAATTATAAAAGAAACAAAATATGTTAAAATTAATTTTTTAAATATTGGACCTGGTAGTAGGTCTAATATCAGCTAGACTTTTGTAATACTGTTGAACATAAATGATATTCTGGAAGATCTAAACAGTTCTATTGTGATATGAAAACATCTTCAACTACTTTTGGTGGAAAAAAATCACATATAATGCTAATCCTAACGATTTGCTATATAATTACAGGAAATGCTAAATTCCAGTATAAATGAGTGAAAGATAAAGATGTGGTTTTTTTCCCCTCCTTTCCAAGCTCACAGATTGCTCCTAACATCTAACCAGGGTCCCACTGAGTGTATATGGGCTCCAAATTAAGGACTCTTTCTCTATAAGAATGCACTGGCCTTACATCCCTTCATATTCAAAATAAAAAAAAATGTAATACAGACCTTCATCATAGAGGTTTCCAATGAGTAGTAAAATATTACTTTAGAATTTTTCTTAATTCCAATTTATTATAAGTACGCTTGGACTATTTATTATTTACAAGATACTGCAGACAACAAATTAGCCAAAAATACTATGACCATTTGTTTGGGTTTATATTAACATGAAATAAAAATCTATCTAGTCACTCAGGGAATCCCTTCCACATAGGCATCCATTAATATTAATTCTATCTTTTCTTTGTAATAGAACTTTCTCTCTTTTCCCCACCCCACCCCCAAATCAGTGGATTGAATTTTTAACATTTTCTTTATTTTTCTGTTATGCAAAGGACTCAGCCAGTAGCATCTCCCATATCTTTCCACATTATCACAGTTGGCTACTGAAACCTACATCTTCATTCCATTTTACATTGCTTTAACTTTGTAAGCCTGGAAAATATGATTGAAATAAATTGTTCAAGTTCCAATGTCCATGACTTTTAAACATTGTTTCTTCCTTTTGTTTCAACCATCAAAACTGTTAATACTTCATACCCTCTTTAAGTTGCAAAATGTCCACTTGAAACCCTTAATCAGTCAGAACGTTGGTAAATTATACCTTCATGCTATCCATATTGAGTACCCATTACTCCTGGACATAGCACATTAACTGACTCATTAGCTATTTCAAACCATATGGACTTGGGTTTGGGTGGGTCATTTTGATAATATCCTGAGGTGAGTTTCCTAATTATTGCAATTATGTGATCTCAATCATGAGGCCAGGCTCACAAAATAGTGTCAGTGCCTTTAGAATGGGTGTCACTGCACCCAGACAATGACTGAGATGAGCAACATGCTCTTTGGTTGTTATAAGTCCCTTGATACTAAAAAAGTAATTACTTGAAAAGTTCTGCAAAACTGCCAGGAACAGTCCGAGAATTGAGTGAGCATGGAATGCTATAATGCTTGACACTCATGGACACATTGCCTAGAGTTCAAAGTCGGAAAATGTGAATGTCACAGTGCTGATGCTACGTAGACATTATGTTTCTAATGTAAATTTTGCATAGTGTTTTAAGCAACAAGGCAGATTTTTTAAAAGTTGAGGGGAGTAGGAAAAGAGCAAATGTAGAAAAGAGTATGTTGTCATTGAGAAATTCTGTGTGTCACAAAACAAATATGAGAGGTAAGAAATTCATATACTGTGCTGCCTGTGGTGGCTCACGCCTGCAAACCCAGCACTTTGGGAGTCCGAGGTGGGCAGATCGCTTGAGCAGAGGAGTTCGAGACCAGCCTGGGCAACATGGCTAAACTTCATCTCTACAAAAAATACAAAAATTAGCTGGGCATGGTGACCCTTGCCTGTAGTCCCAGCTACTAAAGAGTCTGAGACTGAGGGACTGCTTGAACCCAGGAGGCAGAGGTTGCAGCGAGCCAAGATAGCACCACTGCAGCTCTGCCTGGGCAACAGATCCAAGACCCTGACTCAAAAAAAAAGAAAAAAAAAAAGATGAATTTTACATACTGGAAGGTAGGGGAGATATCAAGAGATATTTTTAATAATTACAAGGTTGTTTTACTATGGTAAAATATACATAACATAAAAGTTAGCATTTTAACCATTTCAAAAGAATGTAGTTTTGTGGCATTATGCACATTCACATTGTTCTGCAACATCACTACCAACCATCTCGAGACATTTTTCATCTTCCCAGACTGAAACTCTGTAGCCATTAAAAGATAACTCCACATATCCCTTCCTCCCATACTCTGGCTACTACCATCCTCTTTTCTGTCTGTATGAATCTGACTACTTTAGGCACCTACAATAAGTTGAATCACACCATATTAGTCCTTTTGTGATTGGCTTATGTCACTTGGCATAATGTCTCCAATGTTCATCCCTGTTGTAGTATCAGAATTTTCTTCCAAGACTGAGTAATATTCTATTGTGTATATGTGTGTGTTTTGTGTGCATATAATAAAATTTCCATATACATACACACCACATTCTGTTTCTCCATTCAATTATCAATGGACCCTTTGGGTGCTTCTTGGCTATTGTGAATAATGGTGCTATGAACATCCATATATATGTATATATATATATATATATATATCTGTTCAAATCCCTGCCTTCAAATCTGAAAGGTTATCTTTGAAGCAAAAAATAGTAAATGTGCTTTTTGAAAGACTACCCTCTGCCTAGAAATTACTAACAAATTAAAATAAAATGTCTGCAATTAAAATGATCATCAGTTTGAAAGTGAAATCAAGGAAATCCCCAAAGCTTAACATTTCCTTTCATGTTTCCGTCTTCGTCTTTAGATAGCAGTCAAAGATACACATTAGAAGTCAAAGAAGTCCAAGATTTCTGTTTCTAGGCCTTTATGATATGTATGAAAAAATTAGTACAGTCAGAGCTGCTAAGATGAGTCAGCTGGGAACAGCAGCACCTGAATATCATTAAGGAATCACTACAGACGCTTTGGAGAGGAGTGGTCATGCTCACAACCAAACTATCTAAATATGGAGATTTACTGAAAAAAGGAAAGAAGTTTGTAATCACACAATTGACTATTAATAATGAACAATAACTAGCTGGTAAGAATTTTTTTTTTTTTTTTTGAGACGAGTCTTGCTCTGTAGCCCAGGCTGGAATGCAGTGGCGTGATCTTAGCTCAGGACTCACTGCCAGCTCCGCCTCCCGGGTTCACGTCATTCTCCTGTCTCAGCCTCCCTCCCAAGCAGCTGGGACTACAGGCGCCGGCCACCAAACCCTGTCTCTACTAAAAATACAAAAAATATTTTTGACTCTCAGGGAAAGTACAAAGATGGGGAGAGAGGAAATCAATCCTGAAATAAACATGTATTTAGGCTGAAGTTGTACTTCCTGTGAATGGGTCTCAGGTTTCCCAACCACTATCTACACTTGTAAATAGGTTGAGGGTACAGTGGCAAATATTTCCAATTTAGAGGTAGATATGACAGGTTTAGAAAATAAATAAATGAGGAATTAATAGAAGTTTTTTTGGGGGGGTTGCTATTACATTAAAATAGTTAAAGTACTTAAGTCAGTAAAACCTCAATTATAATGGAACCATAAATTCAGCTAATTTTTAATAGTCAACATCAGTTCATTGAGAAGAAATTCCCACTGGTTTTAACAGTATTGTTCATTTTGGTGGAAAAGAGAATTGTGGCCTTCCTAATATTTTATTTTACAATTGTTTGTCCTAAAATTGGGCCTATCCAACTTTATTTCTAGCCAGCCTATCCACAGATCCATTTAGAGCAAATCTGTTACCTCCCATGTAAGGGCCAAAACCTCTTAAGACATTTTATTCCAAATTTTGATGCTATCATAAAGAATCGACCCCTACAACACTAAGCTCTTAAGATGTCACATCGTATTTAAGTAATAATGCATGCTGAAGATGCTAAATTTAATTAGCTAGTGTGAGAGCAAATTTTTGAGAAGAATCCATCATTTTGGGGGTTAAAGATTATCAAAAGAAATTCAAATATAAAGGAAAAAAACCTTTACCAGAAGCCAAATGTAAATGTGGATGATAGACATTGCTTTTCCACATGGGGGTTAATTTGTAGACTAAAGGGAGAATGGCTAAGTGGTAAGCCTTCTCTTCTGGGCAAAGTACGCTTCATATGGTCATTATTTAGTTGAGCCATCCTTGTCCTTAATCCCATGTTGCACCGAACACCGTATGCAGTTTAGTAGAGTGGCTAATAGCACAGATTCTATAGTTAAACTTCCTAGGTTCAAAACCTGTCTCTGCTTCTTCCAAGACATGTGACCTTAGGCAGGTAACTAAACTGCTCAGATCCTCAGGTTGATTCACTGTAAACTAGGCACAAGAAAAGGAATTGCTCATATTTTTTTTCTTTTTTAAATATTAAATTAGTTAATACCTATAAAGCAATTAGAGCTGGGCCTGGCACATATTGATAGCTCATTATATGGTAAGACATTACTATTGCTATGACTGAGAAAGTGGTTTCCTTCTTCTGTTTGACTTCTTAAGAATTCAAAGGCCAATTTTGGAGAAATCCCTAAGTAAAGAACCAGACAAAGGAACAGAATCATAGGCTAGTTTTTATTTTAATTTAGATGTCTGCTATATTTTAATCATTTAAAGTTAAATGTCTTTTATCTACCTTATGTTTGTCGCTCAAAATTATTTTATAAATGTTGCTCATTCATAAGCCACAAAATTATCTTATTGTCTAACTTAGATCTGACAGACAGCCAAGAACTGTGGCCTGAACTTATTTTTTGGAAATGGAATGAATCTCCAAGATGGCTTAAGGATGCCCTTCTGTTTTGGAATGTTTTATCTTGGTGTATATCGAGGTTGGTTCAGTTTACCAGAGAAAAGATGCTAGCTGGGTGGCCTTTATAGAAAAGGTAAGCTTCTGCTAGGGACACTCAAAACCTTTTGCCTGACGTTTGCAGATTACCAGCTCCTGTTCAGCCTTTCCGCATAGAGCTTCCTTTATCTAACTTTTGCTCCCATACTCCTAATTTCTTTTCATCTAATTTATAAGGTATACAAAGCATTCATCAGTATGTAATGGTCTCTGTGATTTCAGTATAGATGACTACTCCTTATGCATTAAATAATGTTCTATAAAACTATGTGTAAATTAAATGTGACTCTACTGGGGGATTTTAATACTTCGACTATTGCAAGTCTTCCCTCTTTCAATGTACTCTGTCTCACTTGTTTCATTGCATAATGGAGATGTACAAAGTGAAAATTGCCTAGCACATTGTCCCTTCCAAGAGACTAATAGAAAATCTTTGAATTGCTGAGCTTATTGGAATGTCTGTTACCTAAGAACAAGTGTTGCCAGTGAGACTAATTATGTGTGTGTGTGTGTGTGTGTATGCACACATGTGCACATGTGTGAGAAAGAGAAAGTGAGGGAATGAGAGAGGGAGACAATGCAGTGTCTAGCTTATGTAAGTAACATCTATGGCATGAGAACATCCCATATGTTTAACTAAGAAAAGTTAATGTGACTCCTGACAACTACATATCCACAATTACTCTTTCTATGAATATGCAGTTATGAAAAATAAGCAGGTTCCCAAATAATGTGGAATTCTTAGATGAAGCTTGTCAGTATTGGCATGTGTAGCATTTTAAAAGAGTGAGTATAGTTCTGTTTTGTTTTTAGAACGTATTGACCTTAATGGAATAAAATACCATTTAATAACCTAATTTTCCTATAGGCTGGTGTCAAAAGGGAAATCTTTCTTTATGGACTGCTGAAGGAATACGAATCTATAAACTTCAGCAGTTTGTTTGTTTTTGTTTTTTTGAGACAGGGTCTCATTCTGTCACCCAAGTTGGAGTGCAGTGACATGGTCGCAGCTCACTGAAGCCTCAACCTCCTTGGCTCAAGCAATCCTTTCACCTCAGCCTACTAAGTAGCTGGGACCACAGGTATGTGCCACACCCAGCTATTTTTTTATTGTTTTTTTTTTGTAGAGATGGGTCTCACTTTGTTGCCTAGGCTGGTCTTAAACTCTTGTGCTCAAGTGATTGGCCTTCCAAAGTGCTGGGATTGTAGGCTTGAGCCACCATGCCCAGCCAAACTTAACAGTTTTTAGCCAAGCCATGGCTAACTAAAGAATAATTTTAAACTTTTATTTAAATAAAGTAATAATGAGTTGAGTAGTAGCAGTGTTTTGTTCAAACTAAAGATGCCCTTATCTGTTTAACCATCTCCCTTCCTAATAATCTTGTGCCTTCATTCCATAGTACTCCAAAATTAAAGGCATCAATCCAGATTGCCCAGTGACTCAGCAAAAATGAGAAAAATCTCACTGGAGTCCAAAGAGAATCCAGGGACCAAATGCCTTGCCATCCAACCCTATGGTCATATGCAAGTTTCCACAGGTATTCAAATTACATTCAGGGAAAAGGATCAGGGGCATTTTTCTACTCTACAGAGTAGAAAAGCAGCCCTGATTGATAGTATAACCTCTAAATTGAATGAATATATACCTAAAAGAGCCTTTTAAATAACAGAAAGCGGTATTTTCCCTACTTAACAAATATATGATTCTGTTGGTTATCATGTTAGCAGTAGTAATGGAGGGTCGTGGTGAAAAGGGCTTGGTGGATTGGTGGAAAGGGGGACTGCAGAGTTTAAAAAGTCAATTATAAAGGTAGTCAACTATATAAATTAAAATTACTTGTTTGTACTTCCGAGTCAATGTATGTAACTATTGGCCCCTATAAAGATAGAAATAATGACATAACTTTATGACAAGTGTTTCAAAGTAGAAAAATAATACCAGCTCCATCTACAAGACTTATGGAAGTATAAGTATCCAGCATGGGAGGGTGACCAAAAAGAATAATAGGAATGGTGACAGTAATAAAGGGGGAACAAAGTCTGTCCCAAACAGAAATTTAAGTTTTCATGAATATAGCCAAAATTTTTAAAGAGAGATCTTAAGAAGAGGAATTGAATGTGGCTGAACAACATAGTTTTAGAAAATGTGACCAACACTACTGTATTTATCTGTCTGGTGAAGGAGAAAGACCACAGCCTAGGCTTTCAAGTGAAGAAGTGCCTAGTAAGAAAGACAGTGACAATCTATTATAAAATAGACTCAAACAATCCCTTAATCTAGGTCTTTAATCTAGATGGAAAATGTCTGAATACTACACCTGGGCTTGCCAGCTATTTTTAGGGTAGAGAGCAAGGGAAACTGTTTTTATCTTGGGACTTGTATTGATCCTGATTTAGTGCTTTGTACTCCAGGGCTCCCAGAAAGAGGGGACACTTAAGAGTGACAAGAGGTAACATAATTTCCTGGTCTTATCCATAGTTTCTATTTACTAGAGCTCTACATCAAAGGTTAGGAATATAAAGAAGAGAAGCAGTTTCTTAGGAAGAGTAAGCCAATAGAATAATTCCTAGATTCTTAAAACTTTTGACAGCTATATTAAAACACTTAACAATTTGATCTCTCTAGAAAAATACCCTTAAACATTCTGGAAGATGAGCGAGAGGTCTAACTGCAGTTCAGTTATTCCATAATTCCTAAAAAGCCAGGTGAGAAGTCTATTTGATAAATTCCTTGAAAAGCCTAAAGAGTTCTATGAAAACTGGCTAGCTATTTTCTATTTTTATTATGAATGAAATAGGAAAAAATAATAGACAAATCTCTAGGCATGAAGAGATCAACATAATTTGCATCTCCAATTTTCTTCCACCTTCACTATCTTTTTCTTATTTGGCCTACTTCCACCATTCTTTTCTGTCTTAAACCAGTGTCTTCATATCTACCACTGGACTTAAATTCTTAAAGGGCTCTGATTTTCCTCTTAACACTGCTTAGATGGTACAATCTTGCTTTGTGTCAACTCAGGTAGAAACAAGGTTTGACTTTTACAAAAGAAACTTTCACTAACATTTAAAGAAAAAGTTAAAAGTACTTCTATATTGACCAAAGTCTTGACTGGGAGATAGTATGACTGGCATAACTTGCTAGATCTTTCTGTTTTCTTTTCTTAGCCACAGTCATTTCTTAGGACCAGATCAAATTGTTCTGATTCCTACATTGAGGCAGACATAGACTTCCTCCCCTGTCATATTGAGGTTCTTAGGATTTAGGGGTTTTTTTGTTGTTGTTTTCATATCAAAATATCTTTGCCAGCTCAGGGGTCTAATGAGCTCCTGGTCTACATTTATCTGTGACTCATCCTACTTTACCTTGAGTATGTAGATGAAGAAGGCACATTTGCATCTGAAAGAAACATCTAACACAGCACTTATCATTGTCATTTGCCCTTTCTGAATATCACTGAACTCTAGAGTCATTGCCATTCCATATTTTCCTGGAGTTTGAATTTAGACCAGACAGAAATTCAGTCTAAAGAATCTTCAGAAGTTATTTAGATTAATTTCTACCAGCAATACTTTACTTTTCATCTAAGTTAGCAACCCAGTTTAACCTCAGAGTCAGTTTTTTGGTAGGTGGTCTCAGGCATGATGCCTGTTCTTATCCTGCAATAAGACCTCTCCCATTATAAAGCTGTTGCTGTATTTTGGATTGTCTGATGCCTTCTTTAGCTCTCATCAATTTGATACTGATAGCAAGGTTTTGCTCAATGAATATGCACACATATTACTGCTTTTTCCTCAGATCTAATAACTTTAACTTAAACACTTAGCAATTTGACATCTAAATAATCATTTTAAATAATCTAAATGTCTTTAGATGTTTCATTTATTCATCTTTGTTTTAAATACCATTTTTAAATGTCCTGAATGGTATTACCTAGATTTTCTTCTAGGGTTTTAATGTTTGGGGTTTTACATTTAAGTCTCTAATACTTTGCTGTATAGACTTTAATTCCTACTCTTTCATTTAAATAATCTAAAATGTCTTTAATGCACTCTACCTCTTGTTTCCTCTCACAATCTCACCATCATCCTAAGCTTTGGCTTGGGTAAAAATATATCATATTTTCTTTCTTCTTTGGTCAGGTTGTATTTGAAATGTCTGTTAGATCGCAGTAGAAATATCAAGCAGGAAAGGAAATATACTAGCTTGAAACTCACTGAATTGGTCAAAACTTGTGTGGCAGATTGTACTTTTCAATGATGGCAGCAAAAATCTCTCCCATCCTGCACACTTCTCTATTGTGATCTTCATAATACTCCTATACAGAGGTGGGTCTACCTCTCTTCTTAAGTCTTGGTAGGCTTGTTACTTGTTTATAATCAATAGCATGAGGTTGAAAGTGAGGCATATGACTTTTGAGGCTGGGTAAGAAGAGGCAATGCAACTTCTGTCATGTTCTTTGGAACACTCATGCTTGATGCCCTGAGAGACCATGTAAGAAGTGCCAGCACTCTGAGGCTGACATGCTGTGAGGAAGCCAAGCTGTGATCATCAGTCTGGCTTACAGTCCAAACATGTGACTGATCAAACCTTTAGATGATTCCAGCTCCTACGCTGTGAGTCACCCCCAGCATGCACACCTTCCCAAAGGGTTAAGCCATGTTCCCTGTGCCCTTTTCAAGCTCCTGACCCACAGAATATGTGAGTATGATAACGTAGTTGTTACTTTATGCCCCTAAGTTTGCAGAGGTGTGTCACAAAGAAATGTTAGTGACTGTCTTTCATCACATCTTTCATTTCAGTGAAAGATGGCCAGTGTCTGCACTCTGGGTACAGACTGAGCAAAATCAGGCTAAGCAAAGTAGACTTAGAAGGAATAGCGAGTGGGCCAGAAGGAGCACCAGGAGAGTGTGGTGTTATGAAAATCAGAAGAAGAGAGTTGAGCTTGGGAGGGATACATTTTTTAGTGATAACAAGACTAAGAGTATGGCTATTGATCTTCTCCCTTCCCTCACAGATAGGCTTTAGTAAGGGTAGAGAAAAATAAACCATTGAAGTTGAGAGTTAAAATAAAGAAAACATTCAAGTACATTTTAAAATGATATTTAAAATGATTATGTAGACATCAGATTCTTAACACTACCAGTGTCCAGCAGATATAATTTCCCTAATTCATTTACAATCCAAATGATAGTTTACATCTTTCCCATTCTCTCAAAAGCTAGGTAAAATTGACTCAAAACTCCTTCCTAAAATTTTCTGGACTTTCAGAGGCTTTTGTTCTCATTGCTACCTCTGGATTGCTGCTTTTTCTGATTTGAATTGTGCTATCTCTGATTTGAATCATATCTGCTCAGCTGTGGAACATGGACTCTTCAATTTACACATTCACTCATACAAACTAAAAAAATGGAAGGAAGGTAGAAGAAGAATTGAAATTATAACAATCCAAACAACTCTGAGTGGAACAGTAGACACAATCATTCTTAACAGGTTCTTTGTCCATCCCACAACCCTGTCTTACAATGAGCTCTTACCCTACACAGCTTCATATCATCTCTCTGGTTGATCTGTCTTCCCTGTCCGTCTTCCTTCCTCTTCACTCACTCTTAGAAAACTCAATCAAATCCAAACTATTTCTTACTTCTACAGAGTGACTTTTCTTTAAAGGGATTCAGGAGACAAAAATCTTCTATAGGAGTTGTTGTGGTTATGAACAGATAGAAAGGAAGCTATATTCTTACTTTTGACTCCTACTTAATGTTTTTTTTCCCTAGGCTTTTAGTTGGTCTAAGTGTCCTGGTATGTTGTCTTAGTCAGCTCAGGCTGCTATAACAAAATAGCATAGACTGGGTGGCTTTATAAACAAGAGATTTATTTCTCAAATGTATTCAGTTCTGGTGGGTGAGAACTCCAAGATCAAGGCACCGGCAGATTCATTTAGTGAGGACACGCTGTCAGTTTCATAAAATAGCATGTGTCCTTACATGGCAGAAAAGGGAAGGGAGCCCTCTGTGTTCCCTTTTGTAGGGATTTTGCACTAATCCTGTTCATGAGAGCTCCACCCTTATGAGCTGATCATCTTCCAAAGGTCCCACCTGCAAATACTGCAGTTCTCTGGGTGGCCTTGGACTGATGCAGTTCTCCATCCTTTCTCAATTGCACTTCTCAAGAATAACTGTAGAATGTGCTGGCAATGTGAAATCTTGAGATGAAGGGGAGCTAGCTGGGACAGCCTAGGCTTTGTTCCAGTCTCCCCTCCCCTAGGATAGGATAGGATGTCCTTCAGTGCTTTAGCTCAGCATCTCATGTGGCATCACAGTATGAAACACAGGACTGGCTGCTTTTTGTAGCCCCTCTGCTAATGTGCAAGTGGGACATGCATAGATGAGATACCATGTACCCCAGCCAGCTTTCCTGAGCCTTGGGAAACTAGCTCACCATGAATCTTAGCTTCTGCTGTCTCTTGTTGCCTATCTGTAAGTGGCAAATCTGCTTCATGTAATTTGTTGTGTGTGGGTGTTCTGTCTCACCAGATTCAGATAAGTTGATATCCAGTGCACAGTGAACCTGCTTCACAAATACCATCACGTATCATCACATTGGGTGTTAGGACTTAACATATGAATTTTGGGGGGACACAGACACTCAGTCTATAGCATATGTGTTCTGACATTTATGTATTTGAAAATATCTCTATGTTTGCTTTCATGCATAAGGATAACTTGACTGTGTTTTGAATTTTTAAGCACCATCATTTTGTTTACAACTCTGTGGTTGACACTCCTTTCTTTCTCCCATTTAGTGTCATAAAGAAGAATATTTGAAGCTCTATAAATATGTTGTTTTACATGGCAAAAAGGACTTTGCAGATATGAGTACATTAAGGATCCTAAGATGGAAATATTATCCTGGATTATCTGGGAAGGCACAATGTAATCACGAAGGGCTTTCTAAGAAGGAAGAAGGAGGGTCCGAGACAGAAAAACTGGAAGGAGCTATAATATTGGCTTTGAAGACGGAAGATGGGGACACAAGTCAAGGAATGCGGATGTCCTCTAGAAGCTTGTAAAGTCAAATAAATGAATTCTCCCCTAGAGCCTCAAGAAGGAACACAGCCCTGCTGACATCCTGATTTTAGGATTTCTGACCTCTAGACTGTAAGAGAATTAATTTATATTGTATAAGTCACTAAGTCTGTGGTAATTTGTTAATCAACAATAGTAAATTAATATATGTTACCTTTAGTTTCATAAGTAAAAATATCCTCTTTGTTATTTACATTTATATGAATCCAAATTTTCCTAGAAGGATTTTCTGCTTATCATAGCAAATTTATTTTTAAAAGAAGGCAGGTCTGATTCTTCAAAGAAGGTATGTAGTCTAAACTATAGGATCTTTCCTGAAATATGATAATTTTCCCCAGTTTGGTCATCCACAGAGAGCCATCTGTGCTTTCCCTGTCTTGTTTTATAGCCAAAAAGAAATGGACATGGTTTCTGTTAACCTGATATAATTTCCTACCAGACTATGTCTTGTCTAGATCAACTCTTTCCTTTGTCATAGAAATAAAATAACTCAAGCTCCTATGCAATGTGAGTACGGATAATCTAGTTGCTTCCCAAATAATTTCTGAGGATCCTAGGTAGGTGCTTACAAACTTTAATAACTACTTGCTACCTCTCACTATGAATCATTCTCTACTTAGTAGCTAGTCTTAAAATATAGACAATATCATATTATTTTCTTATTTAAGGAAGAGTGGGTTGCTTATTTTACTTAGGAAAAAGTCAAAAATATTTAAACTCACAAATTTCAGTATGGTCTGTTCTTTGCCTACCTTTCAGAATCATTTTCTGCTATCACCTCTCACAGCTGTTGTTTTGGGGCCTTACCAAATTTCTTCCCACCTCAGGACTTTGCATATGTCCTTTTCTCCATGAAATGTTCTTTCTTCCCCAGTTTGCCTGCTACCAATTCCTCATCTTTCAGGTCTCATTTCAAGTGGTACTCCCTCAAAGTGTTGCTCCCATGATCCTGCCTGACTGCTGAAATCAGCTCCTCCTATTATGGCTCCTAATAGAATCCTATAGTTTTTCCCAGTGATTATTTAACAGCTGTTCCTTCTACAAGGCTCTAAGTTTTAAGAAGGCAGGATGGTTTCTTTTATTATATTCTCCCTCTTCAGTCAAGCTCAAAGAATATATGAGTGAGTGAATGAATCTGAATTGCTGTTTCTGGCCATTCCATCTTACCCTCTGTTCCATTCTGTCAATTTATCTTGGCCTTAGAGCATGAGAGCATCTCTCACCTTTGTTCTTCATTCCTCAAGGCAGTGCTAAAGGCAGGCTGATACCAGATTGCAGAGGATTTTTTTTTTCTTTTTTTTTCCTTGATTATAATCTTTTTTTATTATCATTATACTTTAAGTTCTAGGGTACATGCGCACAACATGCAGGTTTGTTACATATGTATACATGTGCCATGTTGGTGTGCTGCACCCATTAACTCGTTATTTACATTAGGTGTATCTCTTAAAAAAAATTCATTTATTCCTTCAAAATATTTATTGAATATCTGTAAACTAGGTACTATTCTAAATGCTTGGTGGTTCACTCTTGGTGTCGGGACAAGCTTCAATGGTGCCAGGTCATTGCCCCATGAGGCCTCGCAGACATATGATATGGTCCAAATGTTTTGCTCAACATAAATGAGGATGTGCTCTTGATGACATGATGCCTGAGATTTATCTTTAGCCCTAATACCTCCAAATCTCAAGGTGTGGTGGTATTAATTGGTTAGTATATTCTCTACTGTATTATGAGTACATTGCTTTTCTAGAAGGGGATGTTTGACATGGGTACTCCATGCCTTCCAACAGTATAATCCTATCTGTATTACTTTTAACAGAAATGCCCCCAAAGTTTCCTGCATGTGGCCAGTATTCATCTTTCCTTTCTGTTGCTACCATAGAATTATTTTCCTCCTTCCCCCTTAAAAATATTATATTGGACATTTCAACGGGAATTTGGGAGCAGGGAGATAAAAACCTGCTCTTATCATTACATTACCCAGAAGTTTTCGCAGATTTCTTCACCATCTATGGTCTCCTTACTCTCTGTTTCACCTATTATCTATTTATCAGTTTATTTTTGTTATGGGTTGGAACTGGATTCCAGGAAACTATTATGTACATTAAAAACACAACAATATGTATGAAGCATGAATTATTCTGTAACAGATTGTCCAGATAGTTTCAGGGGAAGATTTCATGACTCGAGTAACATTTGCATTTCATAGTTGATTGAGTAGCCTTATGAAATGAATCAGCACTGTCATAAATATTTCACATTATTGACTCACTCCAATATACTGATATTTGAATGTTCATTACCTTTATCCAATCAATTCAACATTTCTAACTTTACTTCTAGGGCAGAAGATTTTTGTAGCCTTCTTCTCTATAACTTGGAAGGGGAGAAGAGAGAAAGCTCCATGATGTATGAAAGGGCAGTAGAATTCTTCTATTTTGTAAGTGAATTGAAGTGGCATCAGATGAGACCCAACCACATATGTGTGAAAATATAAAATAGGAAAATGTGGATAATATTTGGGTATACAATGAGATTACTATGTAAAAAACACTGTCCTCAAAATAGAGTTGTTCTTTTGAACTATATAAATGGGGAAATATCTTAGAAGACAGAACTTCCATTACTAGTTATGGTTGTTATCCATTAGAAAGACTTCATAAGAGTGGTTTATAAGTATCCGCTTAAACATCCTTGAAAAAGAGTAATTTTTTTTTTCTTATATGTCTGAGACAGCTAAATAAAGCCCAGTCTTTTCAGAACTGAGATCAACGTATCATTAATTTTATCCAATTGCTTATTGAAGTGGTCCCAATTGTATGACATTTTTTTTCTCACCTACTATATCTGGTAGATAGGAAGTAGAGTAGAAGCAGCATCGTACATCCTTTTCCACCAGGAAAGGGAGTATTTTTGATATAATAATATTACTTTGGGCTTTCTATATTGCAAAAAAGGAACATATATTCCTACAAAGTATCTGCATTCTACGTAGTACTAAATTATCATCCCTTAGGATCTTTTTTAAAAAATAAATGTGGTGAAGTGGGTATATCATTAATTTCATTTTATAGAAATAACACAAATGAATTTTTCTTTGTTATAATGAGTAAAAAGTGCCAGAGGTCTAAAATAAAGCATTAATCTACTCTAACCCTCTCTATATGCTGAGATAACCCAATGTAATCAGTATCAAGATGGTATATGCCTTCCACAACTTCTCTATGTTCAAATTAATATATATTTATATATACAAAAATAATATGTAAAACCAAGAAAAAAATAAATGAAGTTTAGAATTACAGTAGTCAAAAAAATATGGTGTTGGCTAAAGAATAGAACGTTCTTCTGTAATCCCAGCAGTTTGGGAGGCCAAGGTGGGCAGATCACGAGGTCAGGAGATTGAGATCATCCTGGCTAACACAGTGAAACCCCGTCTCTACTAAAAATACAAAAAATTAGCTGGGCGTGGTGGCAGGTGCCTGTAGTCCCAGTTACTTGGGAAGCTGAGGCAGGAGAATGGCATGAACCTGGGAGGCGGAGCTTGCAGTGAGCCAAGATGGTGCCACTGCACTCCAGCCTGGATGACAGAGAGAGACTCTGTCTCAAAAAATAAAAAATAGAAATAAAAGAATAGACCCTTCTCATACATATCACTCTGTGTGGTTATCACACATGAGCAGTTAGTGTTAGCCTCCTGCTCAAGTCTCCAGTGATTTTCTATTGTCTATAGAAGTGATGTCCAACATAACTCTCTATAGTGATGGAAATATTTTATAATCTATACTGTCCAATAGGGTAGCCACTAGGTATATATGGCTAAGGAACACTTGAAACATAACTGATAAAACTGGTACTGAATTTTTCATTTTGCTTAATCTTAATTAATTATTTTTTTTTGACAGAGTCTCACTGTGTTGCCCAGTCTGGAGTGTAGTGGTGCAGTCACTACTCACTGTAGTCTTGTCCTCCCATTTCAGACTCCCGAGTAGCTGAAACTATAGGCATGCACCCCCATGCCCAGCTAATTTTTGTATTTTTTTAGAGATGGGGTCTCACCATGTTGCCCAGGCTAATCTCCAATTCTTAGGCTCAGGCAATCCTCCTGCCTTAGCCTTCCAAATTGCTGAGATTACAGGCACAAGCCACCATTCCCCTGTCTTGATTCGTTTAAATGTAAATGGTCGCAGGTGTTTCATGACTTCCGTGTTACACAGCCAAGGTCTATAATGTCAAGGCTAAACTCTTTATCAAGTACTCAAGATCCTATATAATTTTAGTTCAGACAAACTGAGCTCAAGGTCTATAGGCCCTAAGAATAAAAACTGAAAGACCTTAGAATCTGTTTATTTTCTATGGGAAAGGGGGCAGGTGCAGTGAGGGATGCAGAAGTAGGTTTTGACTCTTGTTCCATAAACATCTGCGTGTGTGCAATGAAAAGCTTAAAGAAAAAAGCTGTTTGTGGAAGACACAGAAACAAAATCCCCTATTTTTCAAATGAGTGTTTTAAAAGATGTGGACCAATACCTTCCTTCTCAAGAATATTCTCGGGACTGAGGAAATTGAGGAAGTACATTCATATCTAAGGAGATATTTACTGTGCTAGGTTCTTTGCCATCTTCTCATTTAAACCTTACAATACTCCTGCAATATGTCTCCCTTCTTTTTGCCAATAAAGAAACTGTTTCCAGAAAATGATCAAACTGAGTAGAAAAATGGGTAGAGCTATGGACAAAGCTAATTTTATAAAATACAAATGCCTAATAAATGAGAAGTTTCTTAACCTTACTAGTAATCAGAAAAATAAAAATTAAAACAACACAATAATTTGCCAACTCAATGGGAAAATATAAAAGACGGAAAAATAGGCAGTGTAGCAAGTATTAAATCAACAAGCATTTATTTCATTGCCTGCCACATGCCAATATAGGAATTAGAATATGACACTCCAAAATATGCCACTTTGATATAAGGATGATTTGGAGCTGAAAGCAATTGAGGAGGAGCATTGATGTGGTTTGGCTCTGTGTCCCCACCCAAATGTCATCTCGAATTGTAATCCTCAGGGGTTGCGGGAAAGGCGCGGTGGGAGGTGACTGGATCACGGGGGTGGTTTTCCCCCATGCTGTTCTTGTGATAGTGAGTGATTTCTCACAAGATCTAATGGTTTTATAAGTGGCGGTTTCCCCTGCTCTCTCTTTGTTCTGCCGCCTTGTGAAACAGGTACTTGAAGTTTCCTGAGGCCTCTCCAGCCATGCTAAACTGTAAGTCAATTAAATCTTTCCTTTATAAACTACCCAGTCTCAGATATTTCTTAATAGCAGTGTGAAAATGGACTAATACGGGCACACACAGGAAGAACTTTCTGGCCTCCTCCTTTCTGCCTAACAGTGGTCTATAAATTTTCCTTTGTAAAGGCAACACAGATTTTCATTTGTAAAGGTGTTTTTCTATCCAGTTCCAAGAGTAGGATGATTATTCTTATCTGCCTAACAAAACTTACTAAACAAGCTTTATCTACCCTAGATTTCCTAGTCACTGTTCCACAGTTTACTGCCCCTAGGAGCCTTCATTTATTTTGTCTAGTCACTTCTCCATAATACATCACACTTTTCAAAATGGTATACATGCCCCCAAGACTAACTGCTTCTTTGGGTTTTCACTTTCTTTCTGCGAGACCCTATGCACATAAAAAAATTTAGCATCAATAAAGATACATACGTCTTTTTTCCTGTTGATCTGTCTTTTATCAACTTAATATGCAAGCCTCAACCACACCTCAGTCACTACTACAGGTGCTGATGAAATAAGACTGATTAACATCTCTGCTTTATTGATAATTTGGAATAAAATTAAAAATACCTAAATATTCATCTAAATAAAAATGGTTAAATGATGATACATCTACACTATGGAATATTAGAAAACATGTACAACTGGAATATGATAAAATATTTATACATTGATACAGGTTGGGGAAGCCACAATACTATTAGTTGATAAAAATCAAGATGTGAAACAGCAAGTAAGGTATTATCTGATTTATGTAAAAATAAAACAATTTTAAAAGCTATTATAAAACCTACATCATCCTGGCCAGTTTATACCCTCATTTTGAAAAGATCCTCACATAGTATCATATTCCAAGAAACAATTCTCCTGCAGCCAAAGATAACTGAAAGCAATGTGCATCCTTATTGCACTTCCTCAGAACATTGCCAAAAGGGGAAGTACATTCAACTCTTAAAAATGCTCTTTTTCTTTCTCTTTCAGTTTCAGTTATCTCAGAGCAGCTGTTCTCCACAAAAAACTTTCATATTCCTCTCTCCTTATTCCCTAAAACTTTCTCCTACATCCAACAGGATTGAATTCCTGTATTTTCTGTTTCTCCTCTAGTCTTCTTAATTATTTTTCTCCCTAGCATTTCTTTTTATTTCAATATGAATTCCCTGGCTTCCTGAGATCACTCCTTGTCTTTCCCCAACTCATTACCTCAATAAGTGTATTAAAGACTCAGGATTTAGTGATTAATTGTTTAAGGATGGGGGATCATGACTGACGACTGGAGAGGGGGAAAATATGTTTGTTATACTGCTAACTGAAAAAAGCAGAATAAAAATATTATATACACGCAATTTGAGTACAACTATAGAAGCATATAACCTAGAAAGCAGAAAACCCAGGTCCATTTTTGATGCCTTTTGTTTTTTACAGGATAAAAAACAAAACACTGAAAGGACATGCACTAAAATGTTAACAGAGATTATTTTTAAAATTTTTTTATGGGCAATTTCCCCCTCTATAATTACTTCTTGATATTTTCTTCAATATTTACTATAAGCATGTATTTTATTTTTATTTATTTATTTATTTTTGAGACAGAGTCTCACTCTGTTGCCCAGGCTGGAGTACAGCGTTGTGATCATAGCTCACTGCAGCCTCAATCTCCCAGGCTCCCAATCTTCCCACCTCAGCCTCCTGAGTAGCTGGGAATACAGGCACACACTACCACACCTGGCTAATTTTTTTTCTACTTTTTATTAATAAAATTTGGTAGAGACAGGGTCTCGCTATGTTGCCCTGGTAAGCATGTATTTTATAATAAATAGATTTAAATATTGGTATATCTTAAGTAATTTGATAATGGTGTATATCTCAGATGGAATCTATATTTTTCACTCATTTCTAGATCCAGAGACATCCAAGTTTATTTGCCTGAAATAACAAGGAATCTTCAGTGAGATAACTCAGTATAACAGGTAACGAAGGGGTACTCAGGAAGACTAGGTTTGTCCAAAGGAAAATAACTCTGAATATAACATAATGTCTTTCACTTGTTGTGTCTACTAGCTCCGAACTGCATGCTTATGTCCTGAAATTGGCAGTGAGACTTAGAAGAAAACCTAAATACACTGTTTACATTAAAACATTTGTTAGCCCCTGTAGTGGAAGTAGTAAAGCAGTAAGAGAAATTGTGACCCAAAGGGACAGGAAAAGCCTTTGCTTCTGTGTAGACCACAACTTAAGTGTTTTAAGGGTTGCAGAAAACCCAGGTCCATTTCGATGCCTTGCAAGCTACAGAATGTCAGCGATAGAGTTGAGTGGAAGAAGGCAGCTAGCAACATTAGCCAGGTACTTCCACCTAATTTGTTGGGTAAACTATGTCTCAACAGTAGATATCAACCAAAAGGTTCACAGCAGGAGAGAAAAAGTGATAGAGCATATCTGAGATAGTCACTGGGAATGGCCAGGAATATTTGGGGAACAGAAGGTTCTTTCAAGTCCCTTGGAGGATGTTGTTGCAATCGCCCGAAAGGAAAGCCTAAAAGCATGGCTTACACGACACACAGGGAAACTATTTATTACCTCTCCTCTGAATGCATCATCAACACTATTCTTACTGAACATTCAGCTTCTGCTTACAAATCATTCAGCCAGCTCCTCTTCTCCTTATCCAGCTCATGTTTTTGGTTACTGCAGGGATGCTAATTGGGGGAAAAAAAGGATGTAGAGTGTAAATATAGTCTTATAATTAACCTTTTATGGTGCTTGTATTTGGGGAATGGACAGGATAAGAATCACACCACTTTTGGCTAGTCAATATTTGGTTTACTACACTCAGTTGTTTGGGAGACAATCTGATACATATTTACATTTACATTGTTTGGCAGCAGGGTTCTACAAATTAATATCCTTAAAAAAATTTTATTGAGACTTTTGACTATAAATGAAAAATAAAATTCTAAGCCCCCAAACTAACTGAATGGACCCATCTTTTCAGCCAAGGGCATTCCAAAGTTAACTGGAAACACCAGTTCAGGCCATGATGGAAATGGGTGTTTGGGTATGCCTCATTACACCCTCCTCCCTTTGAAATTCCCACACAACTGACCAGCATTAATATTAAAGCACAGACCTTAAGACTGACAAGACAGACTTTTCACAGCAGTAAGATACCAACATGACAGATACCAGGCCCTGAAAAAAAATGTAGTATTTTACCCCCAAATATATTTCTTTGACATGTTTTGAAATGGCCCTGCAAACTTTCTCTTGTGCAGAAAATCTACATTCTGTAGAGAATCCCCATCCCTTTTCAAGTCTTTTTCCTGATCCAGGAGAGAATTAACTAAGAATCTGGCATCTTTTTAAGTCTGATAAGAAACATTTAAAGTCTATTCTCTCTGAAGCCTGTTACCTGGAGGCTCCATCAGTAAACTAATACCCTTGGTCTCGACAGTCCCTTATCTTAACCCAGATATTCCTTTTTGCTGATTCCAGGTCTTTAGATAAACTCAGAAAATCTTTGAATCCACCTATGACCTGGAACTCCCTCATCCCACCCCCCTTTCAAGCTGTCGGGCCTTTCCAAACTGAACCAATGTACATTTTACAAGTATTGATTGATGTCTTCTGTCTCCCTAAAATATATAAAACCAACCATCTTGGGCACATGTTCTCAGGACCTCTTGAGGCTATATCCTGTGTATGTCCTTAACCTTGGCAAAACAAACTTCTAAATTGATTGAGACTTATCTCAGATACTTTTTGGTTTACATGACATACTGATATGACATTTTAAATTATTTTTAATATTCTAATCCTTCATTTATATAGACAATCAAGAATTATGTCATTTAGATGATTAAGTTTATACTTTATAATTATCTTATATGTAAAGAATGCAGAGGACATAGGTATTTGGTCTGATTGTGTATCTAATGGGCTTGGAATTCCATTCACCTGAATTCTATCATTTTCAAAATTTCTATGTCAGGAACTGCTTAGCTGTTTAGAGATTGTAAGTTTATGAGTGCAAATGGCCTCCTGATTTTTATAAAGCAGAAAACTAGCTACCTTCTTTGGCAGGCAAAACGTTTCCACTGATATGATCTTATCTCACTTTAAGTAACAAATATTGGCTTTTTCTGAATGTTTTGTCTATGTATCATCTTTAACACTTTAATTGATTTGAAATGATCCTGGCCTTGTAAAGTATGCTTACTAAATGGTTGGGTTTTTCTTTTTCTTTTTAACCAGTGTAAGCATTTTATAGCACCTGGTTCTTTGAAAAGCAGAACCCATGCCATACCTACAAGTTGGCATACAGCCAAGGAAGTCCTTTTGTGTGTGTGTGTTTGTGGTGAATCATTCATAGCCTGTAAGATCTATCAAAATAGCTTTGTTTGAAAACCTAGTTTTCCCCATATTTTTTTCCTGATGACTCACACTTCAGTGCTTTCATGTCTAGATTCTCTTTTCTTTCTTGTTTCTCATCATGTTCATTCAGAAGATGTTCTTTCACTAGTTCCAAAATTTGTATTTCTATATTCTGTCAGTTTTCATCTTGAAACATACACACAGCAATATGCTCTGAATCATAAAATTCTGCATTAAATCCCAACACTTTAAAAAAACACATATTCTCAATATAGGTTTACCTGCTCCTCTGTTGCCATTTTTATTTAGTACAAATTTATTAACATTTAAAAATCATTGGCACTTATGAAACTTGAAACTTTATTTTACTGTTAGGAAGATTTTGGCTGCAAGAAATATAAAAATCAATGCTAAGTGGTTTAAATAAGAACACTTAACACCTCATGGATGAAGATGAAAATATGGTGGTTCACGATTAGTTGAATTAGTAGTTCAATAATGGCCTCAAAGACTCAGGATCTTCCTATCTTTCTCTTTTGCCATTCTTTTAAATTGATTTTATTGAGGCATAATTTATATATAATTCAATTTTAAGTGTACAACTAGAGGGATTCTGACAAATGTATAATAATGTATCTACTACCACAGTAAAGAAATTTAACATTTGCAATGTTTCAGCTCTTTGCAGCCAATCCCAGCTCTTCAATTTCGAATAAAGGATTATATTGTATATACTCCTTTGTGTCTTCTTTCTTTTACATAGCATTGTGTTTTTGATATTCATCCAGCTTGTTGACTATACTGGTGCTTTGCTCCTTTTTATTGCTGAGTGATGGTTCATTGTGTATTTGCTTATTCATTCACCAGTTGATGGAAATTTATTTCCAGTTTTTGGCTATTACATATGAAGCTGCTCTAATTCTTTGTGTGGATACAGGTTTGGATTTATCTTGGGTAAATATGCGAATGCTGGGTTGTATGTTAATTGTATGTTTGACACTATAAGAACCTGCCAAACTGTTTTCCAGAGTGGCTGTACTATCAACAGCAATATAAGAGAGTTCCAAGTTGTTCCAAATCCTTGGTAACTTAATAGTGTATTTTGAAAAGTGAAAGTTTTTCATTTTGATGAAGTTAAATTAACAATTTCTTTTAGGTTTCCAGCTTTTAAATTTTTTATACTTTATAATTACACACAATTAAAGATTATAGATTTTCTGCTAGGTTTTCTCTAAAAGGTTTTAGATTTACATCTTGTATTTAGATTTAGCTGTATGATCAGTTTCAAGTTAATTTTTACATGGGGTATGAATTAAGGGTTGAGTTTTTCTTCTTTCTTCTTTTTTTGTTTTTGTATATATGGATGTCTAGATGTTCTAACATTTGTTGAATATTCTGCCATTCCTGGGGCTTTAGATTAGTACTTTTTTCCACCTTCATGGTCACACGATGACTGCAGCCATTTTAACCATTACATCAGAGACTATCTCTTTCAAGAATGTGTCCAGGAAACTTCTTTTCACCTCTTGTTACCTAGACTCGACACATATTTATTTTATAGTGTCTAAACCAATCATGGGAATTGGAATGGGGCCAGCATTATTCATTTATTCATTTAAGAAGGAAATGGTTGTCTATATCCTTTCTAGGGGTTGGGGTACAGTAGTAACGAAAACAGGCAAAAATATTGCCTGACCTCCTGAAACATACAATTTACTGAAAAAGATTGTCTTTTGTCAAAATAAATAATAAACTGTATAATATATGGCTGTATAGCAGTAGGTTCTAGGGGAAAATACCGAGAAAGAGGCTATGAGATATTGTGGGTGGCTTGAAATTTCAGATAGGATGTTTACGAAAGGTCTCACTGAAATGACTTTTAAATAAAGACCTGAAGGAAGTGATGGAGTAGGTCATACACATACCAGGTTGAAGAGTGGTCCAAGTGGCAGGAAATGTGCAACGTTCCTGAGAACAGCAGGCCACTGTGGTTGAAGAGAGTAATAGGAGATTGGGGAGTGGGAGTGCATAACAGGTAGATCACTGTTGTTTTCAACGAGGGGCAATTCTGGCAAAATTTGGTAATGTTGGGGGACATTTTGGTTGTTATAACTTGAGTGGGAGGGAGTGCTGAGGAGACCAAGGAGACTGCTAAATACCCTACAATGTACAGGACAGCCTACCTCTCAATCCTCCTCCTCCTTCTATACCCCCAATAAAGAATTATCCAGACTGTCAATAGTGCCCAGGTTGAGAAATGCTGTTTAAAGTCATAGTGAAGACTGGCTAACAGTGAGTAAATTGGAATGACACTGAATTGTTTTAAGTTCAGGAATTATTTAAACCTTAAGGATCATGTGGCTGTTTGTTGTGGACAGACTAAAGGGGTAAGCGGGTATAAAATATTTAGCAGGGTAATACAATTACCTAGAGAAAACATATGGTTTGGGCCAGAATGCAGGTAAGGGTGCTAAGTGATAGATGTTGGACGTATTTTGAAGGTTGAGCCAACAGGATTTACTAACACACTGGATACATGCCTGTAGGGAGAGGAATCACCTACAAGTAATCTGCTGTGGCTGTTGCTGGAGTTGTGTCTTCCCAAAAGGGACTCCGGGGAAGTGGTGGAGAGCTGAACAAATTTGGAAAGGAGGAAAGAGTACCCAATATGGATATTAGGATCAGTAACCAATTGCATCTGTTACATATATATCTTACGAAAATAAGAAAGCACACTGTTGGACCAGTGAATGACTAAGGGCACAATTGTTCTATGGACTAAGTTTCTTTAAAAATACTTTTTTGTTTTTAAAACGCCTTCTCGCGCCATCTTTCATTTTGGTGACAGTCTGAAAGATGTAGGAAGTCCCAATTCCTTATTCTATCAAATTCATTAAAGGGCTCCAATTTTCCTTTCAGTATTTGCATCCCAACCAATTATTGGTGGTTCCTATGTAGAAGGCTGAAGTATTAATAATCTTTTTCTAAGCATTTGTTTGGTTTAGTCTAAAATATAAGCTATGAGTCTTTTTTTTTTTTTTTCCTTCGACACGGAGTTTCGCTCTTCTTGCCCAGGCTTGGGTGCAGTGGAGCGATCTCTGCATACTGCAATCTCCGCTTCCCGGGTTCAAGCGCTTCTCCTGCCTCAGCCTCCCGAGTAGCTGAGATTACAGGCGTCTGCCACTACGCCTGGCTAAGTTTTTGCATTTTTAGTAGAGACGGGGTTTCACCATGTTGGCCAGGCTGGTCTCAAACTCCTGACCTCAGATGATCCACCCACCTCGGCCTCCCAAAGTGATGGGTACAGGCGTGAGCCACCGCGCCTGGCCGATATGGGTCTTTACGTATTAGAAAACTGCTTTAATAAAGTCCTCACTTTATTATCATAATCTTATAACCAATATCCTTATAATCTAATAACTATGGTTATTTTCATTTCACAGACAAAAAAAAAATCTGAAGTTTGTTAAGTAATTACGGTGTTAAAATTATCCAACGATTAATGGCAGAAATAGGTCCTGAACCAATATGCCTTTGAGAATTTAAACGTGGTGAGTTACATACAGGCCCTCCTAACTGGAGTCTTCGCTAGTACCACTAGTTGCTCGGCGAGAGCTCGGTAAGTGCTGGCCATTTGGAAGCTCGTGGTACTCAGGCTGTGGTACAGGAGACCTAACACTCCTCCTACACAAATTCATGTCGTGCTTATTTCGTACCAAACTGGTCTGGCGGCGGCTCTTCGTCCAGACGCTAGCGGGACAGGGTGGAGGTAATAACATTCGTAGCCGCGCCCTCTCCTTCCCCTGGGCGTCTCCGGGGCGTGGACAGGCCGCTGAAAAGAAAGGGCTGCGGCCTGTGCCAGGCTCCGCGGGCTGCTGCACTGCGAGGCCGAGGCAGCTAGTGAGAAGTTAAGAAGGCCCTAAAGAGGGCCGGCTCGGATGCTGGGCCCGCCTCCCCGCGGGATTGTAGGCCTGGGGGCTCCGCCTGGTCCCGAGCGGCAGGCAAGAGGCGGTGCGCGCGGCCCGGCGGCGAGGGACCCTGAGGCCCGGTCAGTCTCTTGCTCTGGGGTCTTGGTTGGGGTGCAGCACGTCCGCGGTCCGCTCTCCGCTTGCACTGCCGGAGCCGCGGCCCCTCCCGGGAAAGAGCTGCCGTCGGAGTGAGACGCCGGGGACTCTGGGCTGCGTCTCAGTCACGCCCCGGGCTTGGCCTCTGCTTCCGCGTTTGGTTCTTTTTTCCCCTCTAGGGGTGAGAACCAGGCGTCACCTTCTACTCGCGTTTGCCAAAAGCGGGGTCCGAGTTGTCAGTGGAAAAGAGGGTGGCGTTTCTCTTTGCCGGTGCAGAGAGAACTTGGGGCGGGAAGTTAGTTCGCTGCGCCATGGTTGGGGCGCGGGGCTGGTCATGGCTCCCCGGCGCGCTAAGGGCGGACGGACCAGGCGACTGGGCCGCGCTGCTCTCGTTTCCTCCCGCAGGGTCAGGGGCCGCGGCGGGGTTGGAGGTCAGCCCTGGCTCAGGTTAACCTCTGGGTGTCAGTTTGCCCGGAAACTCCTGTTGAGGACTTCATCTTAGCCTTGGGAAGGTACCCAGAAGCCAAAGGGACACCCCTGACAGGGACTGGCCCTGAGAGGAGCCTGTCGTTTCCCCGAGCAGATGAACTAGGGACCCGCCTCCAGCATGTGCATTTCGTAGTCAAGGTCTTCTTTACCGCCTCAAGCCCTGAAGCCACTGCCTTGCCCCAAAATATGTTTATCCTCTTTATAATTATTTAGAATTTGTGCCTTAATCAGTAGTTTTTTACACTTCGGAGACTTTAAGTTTTAAATCAGGAAATCTGTAATAGGCACCAGCATCTGTAATGTACTGGTCAAGGGAAACCTCCACAAAACTTTTCCTACTTTATGATACAATCAATGCTCTAGGCATGGTTCACCATCCAAATTCCCAGCTTCCCTTCTGTGCCTATCAGGAGGAGGACAGGTGAATATTGTTAAAGATACACGCAGCGACTCTACCTGGGATGATGCTACTAAGTAAAAAAGCAGTTAAGTGAAGGAGGAAAAACAGGTTCTTATGAAAGATAGGAAGATTATATTAGGAAAACTTCACGTGTATATGTTTGTAATTAGCTTTCATGTCAGAAACTCTTAATAGTTTTAAAAAATTCTTAAGAAATACTTAGAGGATCACGGTTAACCTTGACATTTAAATTATTTTCAGGCATATATGCTGGCATATATATTTTTTCCCCTAATAAATTTTCTCTTTTAACTCAGAATTTCCCGTTGAGAAATTTGCTAACCTATATACAATTATAATTAGTTGATTAAAGTTGCATGGCTGTGCTATGGAGATTATGCTTTTGTTGGTGGCACAGCAGTAATCTCTAAGGCAGGACTATTTTCACTGCGATGAACTGAGAGAGGGTAAGAAGACAAAATACTGAGAATATTTTGGCGGCCCGGGAACTACCCGATGGCCTAGTGTTCTGCTAGATTACATATCCGTGAAAATCCCTGGCTCATTTAAGAAATGTTTACTGCGTACCTACTCGGTGTCACATAGTTTGCTTGATGGTGATGATGTCCATTGCCATTGTCTGTGTCTTCCCAATCCAGTTCTGTGTTCTTTCCTAGTGACTGAAGACCTTCTCACTTTTAACATTTTACATTCTCAATGAAAGCGGTATTTCTATGTATATGAAATTTATTTTATTTTTTCATTGGAAATTGTTAATTTCTTGTTGCTTAAGGTGTATCCTGCACTGTTAATATGTGCTATAGACCCCAGAAATGAATTTTGGAAGTGTTGTATTAAATGAAAGTTGATTAATTTGCTTCTGTTTTTTTAAAATATCCGTATCTCTTAGATCTCAATATTGTAATGTATGTGAATTTCTAATTTGAATATAATGTGTGGGCTTTTCCAAACTGAATTAACTTTAGAATCCTAATTTCTAGGAACCTGGGAAAGTTCCCCATTGAAGACATTTTGGGAAATGTATTTTAACTCTAAAGAGTTTTATTTGTTTTTATTTTTACCCATTTATCTCACCCCTTCTGCCAGCAGAAGTGATGCCACCAAAAAGAAATGAAAAATACAAACTTCCTATTCCACTTCCAGAAGGCAAGGTTCTGGATGATATGGAAGGCAATCAGTGGGTACTGGGCAAGAAGATTGGCTCTGGAGGATTCGGATTGATATATTTAGGTAAAGTAAAGCCTTAAATTACCAATTATTATATCTGTGACTGTAGCTGTGATTACTTAGTGACATTTTAAGAATGGAAATATGAAATTCATATGTGTACTTTATTAAAAATCACGATTGTACTTGATTAAGTAATAATATATAGTACAGTGTCTAGGTTCAAGACATCACTGACCCACTCCTTGTTGTCCATGTTTTTCTAAATAACTTAGAAGTCTTTTTAGAGCATAATTATACAATCTGCCAGACAAAATGCTAACTTTCTTTTTTTTGAGAGCTTGTTTTCTTAGAAACATGCTTTTTTTCAGATGAGAAACCACAACTGTATAGATGAAAACACTTTCTGTGAATCTTAATCATTAATATTTAGGCTAAGCAAAGGTCTACTCATTTCTTAACTGGGCTCTACTGGAGAATTCATAGATAAAACTTAAGGCATCTATTCTATGGAAGGAATTAACTTCTCGTGCATCTAGAGTGGTCCTAGGGATGTGCCATTCTTGGGATAATTGAAAAAATAAACACTCAAAATTATTTTCTGTGATCTGTGGTACAGTAAGGAACCATGGGCTGGGTAGGCCTTTACATTGCATTTAAGCATTTAAAAATTACAGTGAACTTTAATGGATCATTCAAGGCTATCTTAAATCTGTGTTGAGGAAGGGATATCCCTTAAAAGATTGATGAATAAAATAAGGAAAATATTAATGATTTTTAAAAATATACCCTCAAGGATAAATTCTCCTAAATGTACTGACTGAGATCACATCTATTTCCACAGGAGTTTAAGGAGTTGATAAAATACCTCCTTTGAGGGAATCTTGGGTTCTCATGAAATATTTCCAGAAAAACATGCTTCATGGATCCTGAAACATAAAGATCCTCTTCTGATAAAACTAAGATTGTAGTTTTGAATGAATGAATGAAATTTGGTCAATAAGTAGCTGCTTATTAAATACTTCAGTGTCTAATCTAGTTGGAAAGACAAGACCAGCACAAAAAATTGTATGGGCCAAGTAAAGGACAGTTACCCCATTTAAAGGGTTTGAACTTGCTTGAAATTGCTTGGAAAAATTCTGTGATTATTAAGTGCTAGATTGAGTGACATAGTCCACACTGTTCAATAGAAATGTAATACAAGCTACATATGTAGTTTAAAATTTTCTAGGAGCCACATTAAAATACGTTAAAAGAAACAGGTGAAATTATTTTAATAATATTTAATCCAGTATATCAAAAATACTATTTCAATATGCTCTTAACATAAACAAATGAAATATTTTACTTTTTTAAATGAAAGTCTTCAAAATCTAAGGTTTATCTAGTCTCAAGAGCACAATTACCACATGTGGCTCAGGTGCTCAGTAACTACATGTGGCTACTGTATAGAATAGTGCATATAAAGACTATGGAAGAATGAGTATTATTTGAAACTTGAACTTAGTGAATTCTGTTTTACAGCAAAGCGTTAAGATCTCTAGTATACTGTCTTGACTGAAGGTCGAGATATAGTGTTGAATAAATTATTTCTGATGTGGCTGAGCTATAGGCTTGGATTCCATAGCTTATCACTTTTGGTTTTCTAATGTTTGTATTATTTGAGTAATTTCAAAGAACTAGAGAAAAGCATTGACTATGTTGATCTTACCTCTTTTCTCTTTTTGAAATGTAAATATTATATGTATTTAAATTCAAATCAATGTTTAAGATTAATTAGTGTATGTCTGTATATCTGTATGTATCTATGTGTACACATAGTCAATATTATTACTGTTATGATAAGGGAATATACTTGCATAGGCATGTGACTTACTTGTCCCTATTCAAATGCCGAAAAATCTTTGCTTCTTTCAGTCTAAGTACAGTGTCACGTATTTTTACTTTTTTTTTTTTTTTTTTGAGACAGAATCTCACTCTGTGGCCCAGACTGGAGTGCAGTGGCTTAATCTCAGACCACTACAATCTCCACCTCCTAGGTTCGTGCAATTCTCATGCCTCAACCTCCCAAGTAGCTGGGAGTACAGGCACTTGCCACCATGCCCGGCTAATTTTTGTATTTTTAGTAGAAATGGGGTTTTGCCATATTAGCCAGGCTGGTCTTGAACTCCTGACCTCAGGTGATCCGCCCACCTCAGCCTCCCAAAGTGCTGGGATTACAGACGTGAGCCACTGCACCCAGCCTACTTATTTTTTTATTACTAAAATAATACTATTTGTTTTATAATATATTTCAGGGTTCAGTATGTAATGGAACATTCTCTAGTATCTGAACTTTAGAACCTGGACCCTAGGAAGATTAGCAAGTGCACACCATTGAGGAAGGATTTTAAAGAAATATTTAGCTATTTTCAGAAAAAAGGCTCTGATACTTCAGATTTTGTAATAAAGATGTGTGTTCCAAATGTTGTAACTGTTCCATTAAAAGTGATGCTAATGAATTGTAGTATCAGTTTAACTTCACTAAACTTAGTTTTTACTATTTTCAAAGCTATACAAACAAATCAATATGAAATTACATCATGTTTTTGCATTTTACCATGGTTCTCATCACTTCCTCTATATAAATGAAGAGAGGAAGCAGTAAAATTCAAATTTTCCTGAATACCTTTGTGTCCAGCTACATTCATTTCAGGTATTCTTTCCAGATACCCACTTTCAGCAGACACTTGATCAGCATTTACTGCCTAAGGCTGAGAAGAAACTAGCCGCTCTGTCTAGTTCATTGTGCATGGACAACTGTCCTCTAGCTTTGACATCAGTAGCCAGGGCCTTTCGGTAATCAGCATCTTACAGTGAAGGGGAAGGGGCAGAGAAGTTTGGTATTTACTCTTGACTTGGAGAAATAATGTGCCTCTAGCATTAATAGAAATAGAAGAGTGAAAAGAAGTCTGAATACAAGAACAAAGTCAAAGTTCTTTCTTTGAATATGAAAAGAGAAGGGGAGGAAAAAAGAAGAAAGGAAGCTGGTTTGGGGTTGGGAAAAATTGCTGTCATTTTAGTATCAAATAAGTGAAAAAGTTTTTTAAACTTCAGGAAGGAGAGAAAACTGAGGGTTAGAATTTAATTATAATGCTAGGTATAACGTAGAACCAAGTAAATTAAGGGAGAATTGCATAAATAATAGCAGAGGTTTTGGCATTAGGCTTATCTGACCTGAATCCTGACCTGATGAAGCCACTTATTCATCTAGTTACTTAATCCTTTGGGTTCTTTGTTTCTACTCTGCATAATTGTGATAATAATAATTGTGAGGAGAATTAAATGATTTTTTTTTTTAAGGAACTTGGTAAGCATTTAATAAATGTAATTTATTTATTTATTTCCTTAGACATTCCCATTCTTAATACTGGTGCCATAGTGGTGCCAGGCTCAGTGGCTCATGCCTGTAATCCTAGCACTTTGGAAGGCCCAGGCAGGTGGATTGCCTATGCTCCAGCCTGGGCAACTTGGTGAAACCCCATCTCTACTAAAATACAAAAAATTAGCTGGTTGTGGTAATGTGTGCCTGTAGTCCCAGCTACTCAGGAGACTGTGGCATGAGAATTGCCTGAACCTGGGAGGAGGAGGTTGTAGTGAGCCAAGACTGCACCACTGCATTCTAGTTTAGGTGACAGAGTGAGACTGTCTTGCTGCCATAGTTAAGATGATGACAAAGAACTCCATTGGAAGGGTGGATTTTCTATTTATTCTATGAATTTTGGTGGATTTAACTACTAATGTGGTAAAACTGAGAACATAGAGAATGTCAACAGAAGACTTTATGACATTTTACTGAAAAAAGCTCCCCCTAAAATTTGCTATAGTAGTGAAAAGTTCTCATATAAGTTGTATTTTATCTGCCTCAGATATGAAAGCTATTGGTTTTAGAAATTATTTAAAATTAAGAATAACAGAATTACAGGATAAACTTTAGCCACATTCTTTTGAAGGCTGATTATATAAGTAAAAGATATGATTTATCTGTAGAAGTTTTAGTTTCTTGAAGGTGGGCACGGTAATGACCACTTAGCATCTTTGGAGTGTCAAGCACAGAATAGATGTTCAACAGTTATTTGCCTGAGAAATTGAGACTGAGATTGGAGTACTTAACCCACACAAGCTAGTTTGCTTTGTTCTCTTCCATAATTATAGATGTCACTTTTAACTTCAGTCTACTCCTACAGATGAGTATCCTTAGTCACCAGGAAAGTTGAGACAAGGCAACTATCATGACATCATCTAAAAAGAATGTGCATATGCTTTATTGACAGGGCATCAGTAGCAATATCTTTTAGATATTATCTCAAAGCTTTTATAAAGAATAACACATTTTTATAACTAAAGTTAACTGTGGTGAAGCCTAAAAATCAGATCATTTATCCATGGACAGATGATTAAATTTCATTAAAGTGACTGCCAGACATTTTTGGATCATGCTGTCAGATTAGCCTAATTTTGTGCTTTAGAAACATAGAAGGAATCTTTTGTTGGGGGTAGGTTTTTAAAAATTATCAAAGTTTAACTCATTTATTTTACTGATAAGGAAACACATATTTAAAACAAGTAAATATAAACCACATACATAAAATTTGTTTTACTTCTTCATAAAATAATTTTTTACTCTCTTTATAGTGAGCTGTAATAGATTGATTTTAAGGTGTACAGAATAAAGTTTAGAAGAGTACAGTGATAATGCTAGCAACAAAGTAGTGTGTTGGAATACATATTCCTTCATTACATATTATGTTATTAAATGTTATTTTGGTAGTGTTTTATAGAGAGAGCTTTGAGATAAATAGCCTTATTTGACGCAGTGCAACATTGTGGTGCCACTGCAATTGTTATTAGGCAATTTTGCAAATGATACTGTGGGAGTGAAGAAAAGAATTGAATAAATGTGAAAATGAGAAAAATTTGTACTAGAAACTATAGTATTTATGATAAATTAGTTTCCAGAAGGTGTAAATAATAGGTAATATAAACTCAAAATGAGGAAGAGATCACTTGAAATTTTGTAAATGTAATATGTTTGTTGGACTGACAGACAAGAAATAAAAGTCTCTGCAAGATGTATTTTAATTTTGTTTATATTTAAATTTTGAGTTTTTAAAGAGATAGCAGTACCCAATTATCTATCAGTTAAGAAATCTAGGTGTTTAGAAAGTTTGGGTTCCTTCCATTAAAATGGAGACTTATAAGACTTGGCTTTTTCATTTTTTTAAAATATCCATTTTTTTAAGCATATTTCATATTATGATTCTTCTTCATTTTCAACATTTTACTGTCAAATTCTTTTGCCTTAAGGGAAGATTTATAAAATACTCTGTCCTTCAGTGTATTTATATATTATATCTCTTCCACTGCATCTGTTACTATCTTGTAACTGTTTACAGTGGTCAAGGTTTTTTTTTTAATTTGAAGCCTATTGCTATGGGGAAATTTCTTCTTCCTGAAATGAGCTCACCTCTATTGCCACACAATAAAAGAATTCTCAGCTTTTGAGAGCTTCTGGCTTCCTTATGAAATATGGATAGACTTCTGCTTCTGAAGTGTTTTAGGTTTTTTTTTTTCTTTAGATAAGGAAGAAGAGGAATAAATAGTATGAGGTGTGTTTCTTCTTTTAAGACCCAGGAATATCTGTATCAGATAAATGAGAAGAAAATTAAGAAACTTTAAACCTCTAAATGAGAGAGCTCATTAGAAATTAGCTACTTGGATGATGAAAATTTGTTCATCATCTACACTTAAAGGCACTTATGGTTTTTATACTGCTTAGATGCTTGATTTTGCAATTAGTATTTCTTTAGAATGTTCGTCTCTGATAGCTCCATCACATGGACTGAGTTATTCCTGAACACTCTATTGTATGCTCCATGAAAAAATATTTTAAGGAGAAAAGATAGAAAACTCAGCAATTATTTCAAGATAATTGTTGAGGACTTCCCATGTCTCTTTTAAAAGCATGGCCTTTTGTTAACCAAGTGGATTTATCTTTTCTTTAACATCTTCGATCAAGTAATACTTGAGGGAAATATTCTGTAGAAAGACATCCACTGAAGGCCAGAAACATCTACAGATGCAATGTGATCCCAAGCAATGAAGCATGTGGCCCTTCATTGGCATTATATGATAACAGGAGGATCTTCTGGCAGAAGAACTGACTTTTGCTGCGTTCTGCATGCTGCCCCTCCAAACCCATCTTTGATTGGCACCTATGCCCTATTGAAACTGGCATCACACCTTCTGAATGGGCACAGTGCCAGGCTAGCAGATGGGTATGGGCAAAAGCATGCCAGAAACCCAGTATGTGAATCAAGTTTAAGTATCAGGGGCCCAAATTCCCATCCAGGGATATAAAAACTACAGTCTGTTGAGAGCTTTTTGTGCTTAAGGTTAAAGGACATGCCATTTCTACTCCAGCTTAGAAGTTGATTAATTTTGAAAGTCAAACAGCAGCTCCTGTGGCTGTGTCAGGCAAAATCCTATCTTTGGTGAATGAGAATTACTGCTTCATGTAGGGAAGAGAAAGTATTGTAATGAAGTTTCCAACGAGAGTTACTCTCCTGCAAGTGCCTCCAGCACTTAAGCAGCATGCATTCAGTGGAGATGAATATTTCTATTCTCCAGCAGAGCCAGGTGCAATCAAAGCCAGATCTTCAACCTGCTGCAGTAAAGAACCCTAAATTTAGAAAGGGCAGGCAAAGTTTAGAAGAACTCCTTGGTGGCAGGCAGCTCTTTTCACTATGAGCTGATGAAGCTTCACAAAATTGTATAAAAGAGATGAAGAGAATACTCCAAATAAAAGACCTTCAAAAAATGTCATCCTGAAACAGAAAGATTTTTAATAAACCAAAGGAAAAAGTTTAGTCCTTTCTACTCAATGCAGAAAATCTTCAGAGTTTTCTATCAATAAAAACTTAGTTAACCAAAATGTTAGAACCAACTTAATGCATAAGTAACAAAACTTTCTATTTTTACATTTATTTCATTGCATGTCTATCATGTATATAAACTTTGCTTCTTGAATAATGGATTTTGCATAAAATTGAGTTCTAAACATCATATTTCCTTCTGATTGTCTCACACCCACTACAGAACTCCCCTCCCCCACCCCCTGAAAGAGGGCACTCTTCCTTCTGATCACTTTAATCATATCTTCTAAATACTCTAAAATTTACAGGAATGCCTGTAAGACCAGCTGTGGCCAAGAGAAGCTTTTCCTAATCGCCTTATAGCCGTTGCTTTTGCTTTTTCACTGTGTAAACTTTATCTATGGAACAGATTCCATGAGACCGTTGTGAATACTTCAACGTATTCAAAACATATAACTGCCACAAATTAAACTACTAAAACTAAAGCTGGTGCATTGTAACTGCCAAGTAAAACTGGCACGTCCCTCTGTCAGACTGCAGGAGAGTGTGCCATACAGTCCTCGGAAAACACAATTCATCCAGAAGCACTCTTGTCACTTGCTCTGATATTAAACCAGAGAAAGTGACATTAATTAAAGAAGTGACATGAGCCAACAAAGGCAATGAATTCTCAGCTTTGGCTCATGTGCAGACCTTAATCCAACCTGGTCTGCTTAGGTAGTGTGGCTATTTCTGAAGAGTAACTAATGTGGCTACTCTCACCCCACCTCCTCTCATCTTCCCATTCTGGAACACATTTTTAAGGAACTATCATTTTATCTCCAGGGTTGGACTGGTAGTCATTGCAGGGCTTCCCAAAATAGTGAGAAAGTGGTGGCATGTGATGCTTTTATTGTACTTGGTAATGGTGGGAGATGTACAACTAGAGGTAGAGGAGAGTTGGTCTAACAAAAAGGCAAGCAACAGCCAAACAGCAGAGTACCTAGACTTGGTAGACTGGAAGCAAGGAAGGTGTGCTGCTAGGACTGGTTGTGGAAACAAATGGTGACTGGTAGGCTTTATGGAAATTCCGACATGCTAAAGAGGCACGCTGGGGAGTATTCATAACTTCTCTCTTTCTTTGTTCCCGTGGTGTGCTTTCACATGATGCTCACCTCATCATTTCAGACGGTCACTATTTTGTATGTTGTCTTTTTAACCTGTTTCCCCCAACATGTGTGCACACAGACACTACATTATAAACTGCTTATAGGCAGTCACTCACAGTACTTAATATGGCCTTGCACGTTACAGTTCTTAAAAAATGATTTGTTAAATTAACTCTAGAACTGTTCTATTATGATTTTCCCAGCAAATAGGTTGTCTGAAACAAAAAATTCCATGTTCTATCCTATATGTGACCTGTGTGTAAGGCACTGTACTTTCAGATTTAGAGAAATTCTTTTACATCTTTTGGGGAATTTGAAGGGCAAAAAGTATGTGTTTATTTTCTTTTCAAGTATATTTTTAAAATACAAAGAAACTGTATACTTAATCCATAGATTGTAGAATTTATTGTGAAGAGTCTACTCTGTTAATGCCTAGTATGGAGAGGAGACTAAAAAGTGGACATTGTGTTAAGACAAATCAGTTTTCTCTTTCTAATAAAACAGTTCTTCTGAGTAGTATTTAATTGAAGTAGACCTAATAGCAAGTGTAAACTTTTGTGGGGAAAAGCATGGTGTTTCCTATTAAATGGATTGCCTTACAGGCATGTAACATGCATAAGAAATCAACTTTTCAAAGAACGTAAACACAGCGTTTACAGAAAATAAATTATTGGGATTTCTTTTAATCCAAGTCTGTGAAAGGTTTGATTAAGGGTTTTGTACATAGAAGCTTTTGTATGGTTTCTGGGCAGGGGTATTTTATGTTTGAGATTGGGAATTTTCTATCCACATAATTAGTCATGAGGTTTAATGTACATTTTTTTTTTTTTATATCAGGCAGACAATGTCTTCAAAGAGACAGCAGTGCTGCAAAGGAGCAAGAAAAGAAGGCCAAAGTTGACACACAGAGAGGCAAAACAGTGTAGGAAAAATCAACACGTTTTGCAAAATCAATCATTGAAAATGTGTCAGCATTCAGGAGACTGTCTTTAATTTGCAATCCAAGTGAAATAGAGTATTTAAATATGAGAGGCAGTATTATTGAGCCCAGCATGCCTGCTACCACTTGTTTGACTAGCTCAGAATAGAACACTGAGAGGCAAGGGCTCAAAGTTAAATGAACATTTATACATTTTAAAATCAAATGAAAGATTCAGAGTATATTCATGAATTAATTTTTTTTTCAAAGCCCTAAATTTAATCAGCTGGAATTACTTTAAAAGTGTCATTCTATTTAACTTTTGGAAATGATGAATTTGCCTTTTAATAGGGATGCTGTATTTTATCATGAAGATGAAACAAACTGTCTTTTGTTAATTATTCCCCAGAGACACTGGCCATTTTTCTCTCTCCAATGCTTAGTGTGGAGTAAAGGCAGCTTCCCGCAAATTTATTTCAAGCAAGAGCAATCGGAAGCTTCAACATGTGTGAAAGAGGCGCATAGAGAACATAGCTTCCATTTCAGGTATTCTGAGTGCCACCTAATGAACCTCTTAGAGATAATGTTACCAAAGCCTCACTGATTAGGTCATGAACATAGAACACGGGAAGTAAAAAGGATGAAAGAAGAGTCTGGTGAAGAGCAGTAGATGTGTCAGATGTGCCTGTAGTATCTGATAAATGCTGGGACTAGTTTTTGAATTCTTCTTTCAGGAAATTATCATCTTTATTATCAACTACTAAAATCTTTCACTTAGTGTGTGCCAAGCTCTGTGTTAAGTGCATTGCATGAATTATTTCATTGAGTCCTCTCAGCAACTTAACTAAGGAAGACATTGAGGCCTAAAGAGGATACGTAAATTACCTTCTGGCCACAATTTTAAAAATGTCTCTTCTGTATTTGAGCTCCAGTCCCTGCCCTACTGATGTCCCTTGTCAAAGAACACTTGAATTTATTGTTAGCCAGATAAAACAGTGGCAAATGGCATGCTTATGACAAGCTCATTTCTAAAGTAACAGCAAAATACGTAATTGATAGTATTGGCAGCTAATTTAAGAAATCTGTTAGTGATGATGCTAATAATGGTGTCATTTTCATTCAGATTGACAACTCAAGGCATAGAGCATCAGTGATATGTTTTTGATATTATTAAGATCTCAAAATCTGTGAAAGAACATCTGATATTTATAGTAAACCTAATGTTAGGCACTGGAAAAATTACATTAAAAATGTACCATACCTCAAACAATATTTTTATGGAAAAAAGTGCGAATAGTCATCTAATAGTTCATGCAATCTGATGAGAAAGATTTGTTGGATTTTCATGCCTTTGCAAAACTGAATACATTTATCTAGTTTTATACGTTTTATACATTTGTTTTGAGTCAAATAAGTAACAGGAAGATCCAAACAGACCTGTTTAAATCCCTATGATATGATTTTAATAAGCACCACATAAAAATGGATACCTTTATAAATATTGAATGATTCTTGACCATATTTTTTTCCATTGGATAATAATTTAAAGATACACTGCTAAAAAAAAATAAATAAATAAAGATACACTGCTTACAAGACTAGGTCTTTTAAAAAGTAAAACAAACAGAAAATACGAAAAATAGGATCGTGTTAAAGAACATATCCCTTTACAGAATTTGTTTCAGATACCAATATATTTTATTTATAATAAAAGTCTAGGTTTTGAAAAATTATTTTTAAATAACTAAAATTAGTTGTTTCAAGATATTATATCGTAGTAATGATTTATTACATACTCACGGGTGATTTCATGAAGAAGTTAGAACATTTTATGTAGCGGTAAACCTTGGGGAATTTATAATAGAGAAGAGATATTAGCTATTGCAATGCAAGGTTTTATACTAGAATACTTTTTTATTTGGTGTATATATATTTAACAAGGAAAAGAATGAACAAATGCAAGTTACTACATTAAATACATGTTCTTGAGCACTTACTGGGATGTGGGATTATTAATTTCAAATTCTGGAGAATGTAAAGAAAAGCTGTTCATTGTGCTTGGTCTTATTTCTATTAAAAAATCATGTGTTACAGTTCTATCTTACATCTCCAGTATCAAATGTGAGGATTATAATTGAGAATGGAGAATTAGTTATGTAAACCTTTTATCCTACACAGTATTAGGAGGATAGTAGAAGAAAAAGTAGTAAAACTGACAAAAAAAAAAAAAAATATCCCACACAAGACAAAGAAAAGTGAGAAGAAAACAAAACAAACCTGTATAGCTAACCGGTAAATGTTGCTGTGTGATGAAAAGAGGAAGAAAAAATTGTATAGTCTTCCAGAATAATCAGAATGTCTACTCTAGCAGAAAGCTTTTGAGCAAGATAAATCTTCTGAAATTAACTAGTTAACTAGTTGAATGTAGATTGACTATAATAAAGCATTCCTGTAAAAAAATAAGTATTTTTTTTTTCGGGTGGAGCACTTTTAAGTTCCTTCTGACTGTGAAAACCTGTTAAATCCTGAAAGATGGAGTTAAATTTATAAATGATCTGTTGATACTGGCACATGGATAGAGGCCTTAAGGAAATAATGAATGCAGCTGGTAAAGAAGCAAATCTCAGTCACAGAAAAATGAGATAAAGAGACCATAAAGAAGAAAAAATAATGGCTATATTATCTGTTTATGTAGTGTATCTTTGGATAGTAAGAACATCACATGAAAATGTAAAGACATGCAAAATAAAGACTATAATGGAAAACATAAGAAAGATTTCCCTTATTTGCAGCCTAATTTCAGCATAAATATTAGAAAGTGCTTCAAAAAAGCAGGAACAGGGCTAAAGATTCTTACATAATAGGTTTTTAAACCTAAATTACAGAACTTACAATATTATTTAAGGAAGAGAGGCCAAGAACTACTTCAGCCCTCACTTCATACACTTTGAAAATAGGATTTATGATGGCTAAGAAAAAGAATAGCTCTCATTCTATTGTGTGATCAAATTGAATGTCTCTTAGGAGGTAGAAGGAAACATTTGAGGTCCTAGTAAACCTGAAATTATTTCTTAATAGATTATCACTAAGATAAAATAAGCTTGAAAGTAGTGTATGATTGAAAATGACTTACAAGAGGTAAATGAGTTAAACTATTAAGAGAAGATTTGATGATATAAAGCAAAACTGGTTTAGTAAAACTTGGGGGATTTTTTTTTAAGAACTATAAGTTACGAATATAGAATTTTATAACAAAGTTCAAATTTCTCAATTAGATCGATGGACTGTGGTTCAAAATTATAGGGTTAACAGTTAAGTTACATATCAACCCTTTAGGGAAGCTCAAAATGTATTTAGTTAATAATAATAAAAACAGCTAAGTTAGAGTTTATTAGTGTTAATGTTTGAGAAACAGATAAATGGGTTGGAAGATATAATTTGTGGTAAAATGAAATAAATATGTAATATATACCACAACCTGTAAGTAACTGGCCAAAGGCAGCAAAGAAAAATGACAATTACATAAATTAGTGTATTATAATAGAATTGTCAGTTAACTACATTAGAAAAAAGTCTGTAAGCCTCAATTAAAGAAGATCACTGACAGAACTTCATAATCAGTTGCCAAAAGAGAAATACTTAAAATGATAAGATATAAAGACACTAAAAGGTTAAGGTTTTTCATGCACATGTAACTAAACAGTAAAGCAATAGCAGGATCTGTTATTATTTTATATTCCACAGTAAAAATCATTAAGAGAGCTAAACAAGGATGTATATAGGGTAAAAGATTAGTAGAACAAAGTGAAAATGTAATGATAGAATATAATATAATGAGAATACTATTGTTTATTTTTATCCTTGAAGAGAAAGTAGCAGACATTCAATAAGAAATTATTATAAATATGACTGGAGATACTATGAGTAAATTCAGAAAATGACAAACCAGTTACCACTAAGTCTTCACACTGGTCTCTGTAGAACCCAGGTGTAGAGGTGAAAGGGGTAAGGGTTCTGGTCTCCCGTCCCATGTTTCAACCTTAGCATTTCTGCTCTGTCTGTTCCATATTCAGGCTTACCTTGTCTTATTGCACATCACTTTATTGTGCTTTGCAGATACTGTGTTTTTTTACACACTAAAGGTTGTGGCAACCTTGCATCAACCAAATCTATCAGTGCTATTTTTTCCAGCAGCGTGTGCTTCATGCATGTCTGTGTCGCATTTTGGTCATTTTGACAATGTTTCAAACTTTTTTGTTATTATATCTGTTATGGTGATCTGTGATCAGTGAGCTTTCTTGTGATTATCATAATTGTTTTGAAGAATCATGAACTGCACCCATACAAGACAGTGAATTTAATTGGTAAATGTAGCACATGGCCTAACTGCACCACTGACCAGTCATGCTCCCGTCATTCTCCCTTACCTCGGACCTCTCTATTCTCTGTGATACAACAATTTTGAAATTAGGTCAATTAATAACCCTAAAGTGGCCTTTAAGTATTCAAGTGAAAGAAAGAGTTATGCATCTCTCACTTTAAATCAAAAGCTAGAAATAATTAAGCTTAGTGAGGAAGGCATATCAAAAGCTCAGATAGGTTAAAAGCTAGGCCTCTTACATTAGTTAGCCAAATTGTGAATGCAAAGGAAAAGTTCTTGAAAGAAATTAAAAGTGCTACTCCAGTGAACACACGAATGATAGGAAAGTGAAGCAGCCTTATTGCTGATAAGGAGAAAGTTTCAGTGGTCTGGATAGAAGATCAAACCAGCCACTACATCCCCTTGAGCCAAAGCCTAATCCAGAGCAAGCTCCTAACTCTTCAATTCTGGGAAAGCTGAGAGAGGCAAGGAAGCTGCAGAAGAAACATTTGAAGCTAGCAAAGGTTGGTTCATGAGGTTTTAAGGAAAGAAGTCATCTCGAAAACATGGAAATGGAAGGTGAAATGGCAGGTGCTGATGTGGAAGCTGCAGCAAGTTATCCAGAAGTTCTAGCTAAGCTCAATGGTGAAGGTGGTTACACTAACAAATTTTCAGTGTAAATGAAACAGCCTTCTATTGGAAGAAGATACTGTGTAGGACATTCATTGCTAGAGAGAAGTCAGTGCCTGGGTTGAAAGCTTCTAAAGACAGGCTGACTCTCTTCTTATGGACTAATGCAGATGATGACTTTAAGTGGAAGCCAGTGCTTACCATTCAGAAAATCCTAAGGCCCTTGAGAATTATGTTTATTATCTATTCTGCCTGTACTCTGTAAATGGAACAACAAAGCCTGGATGACAGCGTGTCTGTTTACAGCATGGTTTACTGATTTTTTTTTTTTTTTAGTTTTATTTTTCTAATTTTGAAAATTGTGTATATTTAAGGCATATATCACAGTTTTTTTTGTTTTGTTTTGTTTTTTAAACATATGAGTGAGAACAACTGTCCCTCACCTATGGGAGAAGAGGGGGAGATGAAGAGAAGTAGATTAAAGGGTGCAAACATACAGTGAGCTAAAAGCAATGAATTCAGTGTTTGATAGCAGAGTGGGATGAATATAATTAACAAAAATGTATTGTACTTTGGTAATGGGCACCCTGAATACCCTGACTTGGTCACTATGTGTTGTATGCATGTAACAAATTTTCTCATGTACCCCCATAAATTTGCATGAATAATAAAGAGTTTACTGAATATTTTAAGCCTGCTGTTGAAATCTACTTCTCAGAAACAAAAAATTACTTTCAAAATAAATAACTACTTGTTGACAATGCACCTTAGTTACCCAAGAACTCTGACGGAGATGTACAAGGAGAGTGATGTTGTTTTCATGCCTGCTAACATAGTGTCCATTCTGTAGCTCATGGATCAAAGGAGTAACTTTAACTTTCAAGTCTTACTATTTAAGAAGTAAATAAGGCTTCAGCTGCCATAGATAATGATTCCTCAGATGGATCTGGGCAAAATGAATGGAAAGTCTTCTGGAAAGGATTCACCGTCCAGATGCCATTAACAACATTCATGATTCATGGTGGAAGGAGATAAAAATAGGAATATTAACAAGAGTTTGGAAGAAGTTGTTTCCAACCCTTGTGGGTGACTTTGCGGGGTTCAAACCTTCAGTGAAGAAGCCTCTGTAGATGTGATGGAAATGGCGAGAGAACTGGAATTAGAGGTGAAATCTGAAGATGTGACTGAACTGTTCTATCTCATAGTAACATTTAACTCATGAGGAGTTGCTTCTTAAGAATGAACAAAGAGTGGTTTCCTAAGATGGAATCTATCCTGGTAAAGATGCCATAAACATTGTTGAAATGACAACAGAGTTTTAGAGTATTACATAAATTTAGCTGATAAAGCAGTGGCACGGTTTGAGAGGATTGACTTCAACTTTGAAAGGTCTGTTGTAGATAAAATGCTAACAAACAACATCGTGAGCTGCAGAGAGATCTTTTGTGAAAGCGAGAGTCAACTGATGTGGCAAACTTCATTGCTATCTTAAGAAATTGCCACAGTCACCCCAGTCTTCAGCACTCACTACCCTGATGAGTCAGCAGCTATCCCCATCAAGACCTTCCACAAACAAAAAGATTATAACTTGCTAAAAGCTCACATGATTGCTGAAATTTTTTAGCAATAAAATATTTTAAAATTAAGGCATGTACATTGTTTTTTAAAAGATACTGCTGTTGTACCCTTAATAGACTACAGTATTGTGTAAATATAACTTCTATATGTACTGGGCAACCAAAAAATTCACACTACTTGCTTTATTACAGTATTCATTTTATTGCATTGATGTGGAACCGAACCTGCAGTATCTCCAAAATATCAGGATTCCAAGAAACATTCTATTACTAAGAGTTTGAAGATAACTGATTGTGTTATAATAATAAGTTATAAAGTGAAATATGTAATAGGAAAAGTTTTAGTTTGGAGGGTTTTTAACAGTGTTACAGAGAATACACTTTTTTTTCCCAGTACACAAGAATTTGTTTTAAAAATATATGTGATTTAGAAAATATAAAAATTTTTAACATGTCATAGTTTTGGAATCTAATCCTGGAAACAAATACCAGTATGACTTTGCTTGTTCTGTTTTTCTCTTTATCACTTACATTCTGTCTCATTTCTACATATTCAGTTTGTGCTCATGTCAAGTCCACCTTCCCTTGAAGCCTACTGCTTTTCTTTGTGCATTTTCTACCACAGTTTTATATTGTGTATTTATTTTCTGCAATATTTTTGCTTCTATTTTATAACTAAGCATATTCTATTTTGTATTATGATTATGTACTTGTATCTTTTTTCTTATTTATGAAAATAAAGAGAAAAAAATATTTGTACATTTCTGTGAATTTTAACATACCCACCAACATAATTAGGATACAGGACAGATTCATCACCCCTAAAATCTTCCTTATACTATCCGTTTATGACCATAGCCTCCTTTTACCCCTAATCTCTGGCAGCCATTGATCTATTCTGCATCAGTATAGATGTGCCTTTTGGGGAACATATGGGATTACTATAAGTGGAATCGTGTGATATGTGTCATTTGTGATTTTTTTTTTCCCACTTAGCGTAATGCCTTTAAGATTGACTCAAATTGTTGTGTGTGTCAGCAGTTTTTTATTGTCAAGTCGTAATCTGTTGTATGAGTGTATCAGAGTTTGTATATTCTACCATTGAAGGACATTTGGATAGTGTGATTTCTTCAACTTTTTCTTCAAAATTGTTTTAGCTATTTTAATTCCTTTGCTTTTCCATATACATAATTAACTTATATTTCCAGAACGACGACAACAAAAATTTATGTGATTTTAATTGATATTGAGCTAAATCTATTGGTAAATTTGGGGAAAATTAACATTTCTACTATGTAGAGTCATCCAAACTATAAATACAGCATGTGTCCCCATTTCTTTAGGTCTTCCCTGATTTCTTGTATCAGCTTTTTGTAGTTATTAGCATACTAGTCCTATACATATATTGTTGGGTATATATTAATATATACATTTTTTGGAGCTATTGAAAATGTTCTTGGTTTTTAAATTTCAGTTTCCACTTGTACATTAGTAGTATATAGAAATATGATTGATTTTTGTATGTTGACCTTATATCCTATGAATTTGGTAAACCCAGTTATTCTAGGATTGGATTTTCTTTTGTGGCAGATTCTTTGGAAATTTCTACGTAGACAATCACATCATCTGGGGATAGGGAAAACTTTCTTACCAAATGTGCGCTTTTCATTTATGTTCTTAACTTATTGCACTGGCTAGGACTTACAGTGATTTATTGAATAGAAATAGCAAGAGTGCTCATTTTTGACTTGTTCTCATTTTTAGGGAGAATGTATTCAGCTTCTCACCATTTAGTGTGATGTTAACTGTAGGTTTTTCATACCTGTTCTTTGTCAAGTTAAGCGTACTGAGTTTTGATCATAAAAGGGTATTGAATTCTGTCAATTGCTTTTTCTACTTCAATTGATATGATCAGGTGGTGGTTCTTTAGATTATTAATATGGTAGATGACATTGAGTTTTGAATATTGAAACATTCTTGCATTCCTCAAATTAACTTGATCATGGTATTTCTGGATTCCACTTGCTTATATTTTGAGAATCTTTCCATCTTTGTTAAGGAGGACTATCAGTGTATACTTTTATTTATTTGTTTACTTCCCCTACCATCTTTGTCTAATTTTGTATCAGGGTAATTCTGGCCTCATAAAATGAGTTCTGAAGTATTCTTTCTTTTGTTTTCTGGAAGTGAATGTGTAGAATTAGTGTTATTCATTTTAAAAATGTTTTGTATAGTTCAGAAAGGCTTTTTTTTTGTTTTTTTGAGATGGAGTCTCGCTCTGTTGTCCAGGCTGGAGTGCAGTAGTGCAATCTCGGCTCACTGCAAGCTCCGCCTCCTGGTTCACGCCATTCTCCTGCCTCAGCCTCCCCAGTAGCTGGGACTACAGGCGCCTGCCACCACGCCCGGCTAATTTATTTTTGTATTTTTAATAGAGACGGGGTTTCACCCTGTTAGCGAGGATGGTCTGGATCTCCTGACCTTGTGATCCGCCCTCCTCGGTCTCCCAAAGTGCTGGGATTACAGACGTGAGCCATCCCACCCGGCCCAGAAAGGCATTTAAAAAATAAACAAACAAACAAACAAACAATGGTTTCACTTTCTTTAGTAGTTACTTAGGACTAATCTGGTTATTTGTTTCAGATAACTTAGTAGTTCATGGTTTTTCAGGAATTGCTCCATTTTGTCATCAGTTGTGATTATTGATATTGCCAACTTGATTGGATTGAAGGATGCAAAGTATTGTCCCTGGATATGTCTGTGAGGGTGTTGCCAAAGCAGATTAAGAGTTGAGTCAATGGATTGGGAGAGGTAGACCCACCCTCAATCTGAGTGGGCAACGTCTAATCAGCATGCAGAAGAAGGTGGAAAGAGCAGATTTCCTGAGAGTTCTGGCCCTCATCTTTCTCTCCTGCTGGATGCTTCTTGCTCTTGAAGATTAACTGACATCAAGACTCCAGGTTCTTCAGCTTTTAGATTCTTGGACTCACACCAGTAGTTTGCGAGGGGCTCTCGGGCCTTCAGCCACAGATTGAAGGCTGCACTGTTGGCTTCCCTACATTTGAGGTTTTGGGACTCAGACTGGCTTTGTTGCTTCTCAGTTTGCAGACGGCCTGTTGTGGGACTTCACCTTGTGATCATGTGAATCCTCAATACATTCCTTAATAAACTCCCCTTCATATATACATCCATATACATCTATTAATTCTGTCCCTCTAGAGAACCCCAACTAATATAGTTGTCAAATTTATGGGTATAGAGTTGTTAATATTTATTTAAATTTAATTAGGTTTTGTAGTGATAGTCTCTCATTTTTAATGTTGATCTTTCAAATCGTGTTTTCTTTTTTGTCTTGATACGAGTTTATAGGTTTCATTGACCATTTCAGAGAAATAGCTCTTGGTTTCATTTACTGTATTCCATTTCATTGATTTCTGGTTATTTTCTTTATAATTTTTTTCCATTAAGTCCTGCTTAGCCTGTATCTCACAGACTTTTATATATTGTGGTTGTCTTATGTATTATATCTCCATTCATTGAAAATCCCATCAGTTCATGTCACACGTTTTGCTCCATCTGTTAAATATATGTTGAAGAACTGAAGAAGAGACACCTAATCTATTACATTTTCCCAGCTATTTATCATGTTTTCTCTTCCTTTATTCCTAATATTCCAAATTTCCTTGTATAGCTTTTCTTTTACCTCAATATCTTTCTTTCTTTCTTTTTTTTTTTTTTTTTGAGACAGAGTATCGCTCTGTCACCCAGGCTGGACTGCAGTGGCACAATCTTGGCTTACTGCAACCTGCACCTCCTGGGTTCAAGCAGTTCCCCTGTCTCAGCCTCTCAAGTAGCTGGCACTACAGGCGTATGCTACCATGCCCAGCTAATTTTTGTATTTTTGGTAGAGATGGCATTTCACCATGTTGCCCAGGCTGGTCTCAAACTACTGACCTCAAGTGATCTGTCCACCCTGGCCTCCCAAAGTGCTGGGATTACAGGCTTTTTTACTTCAATACCTTTCTTTAGTAATTCTTAACACAGCAAGTCTGCTGGCCATCAGTTCTTAGTTTTCTTCACCTGAGATTGTCTTCATTTAGTCTTCTTTTCCAAAAGATATTTTTGCTGGATGTTGGATTGATAAATTTTTTTTCCCCTCTTCATCATTTCTGATGATAAATCTGCAATCGTTTGAGTCATTGTTCCCCTACACATAATACATTGTTCACTCTGGCTGCTTTCAAGATTTTTCTTTGTTTCTAGATTTTAGATTTGACTGTAATGTGTCTGGGCATTGATTTCTTTGGGTTTATCCTATTGAGGGTTCTTTGACATTATTGAGTCTATAGGCTTATGTGTATATAAAACCTGGAAAATTTCAGTCATTATTTCATCAAATGTTTTTTCAGTATCACAAGCTTCCTTCTCTTCTTCTGGTATTCCACATGTTCAGTGTTTTGTTACTGCCTATAAGTTTCTAAGGTGGTGTTCAATTTTTTCATAGTTTATCTCTCTGTTGTTTAGGTTGGATCAGTTTCCTTTGATCGATCATCAAGTTCAGTGACTTTTCTTATGTCATCTCCCTAATTGTATCGCGCCCCCTCAGGAACTTTAAAAAAAAAAAAAAATTAAATTCGGTTATGTATCTTTTAGTTCCAGAAACAACATTTGATTCTTTATTGTATTTTCTGTCTTTGTTGCATTTTTCTTTTTTTCCCTTTGTTTCAAAAGTATTTGTCTTTATTTGTTGAAGCATTTTAATAATTGTTTTAAAGTCTGTCAGATAGTTGCAACATCCTTGTCATTTTGCCATTATCTATTCATTGTCTTTTCATATATGAGTTTTTTTCTGCTTCTTTATATGCCTAGTAACTCTGAATTATATCATGGATATGTTGAATATTATGTTACAAGAATTTGGGTCTCTTCTAACAGAGAACATTGATATTTTGTTTTAGCAGGTAATCTTCCTGGTTGCATTCAGGCTTCAAGTTCTAACTGGTCTGTGTTTGGGTACAGTGTTCGTTTAGTTTTCAATAGCAAAAGTGTTGTTCAGGTCATGTGTGTTCCATTCAGTGACCAGCCTGGGACTTGGGTATTGGTAGTTTACTTATTGAACTCTGTATTTGCTGTTTAATGTTAGCTCCACATATACACAGCTTGTGAATGAGTCCAGGAGTTTATAAACAACTTCTTGTGGTGACGTTCCCAAGCTCTTCTCCCTCCATGATCTCCTTGGTATTTATTCTCTGGGATCTCCTTTTTAGGTTCTCTGACCAGAAATCTGGGCTTTTATTTACCCTGTCTTGCCATGCACCTGTGTCTAGGGAAAATGGCAAGAGGGTGTAGGGTATAAAAAGTTATTGGATACCCTTCTCTTTTGGGACCACAACTCATTTGATTGGAGAGGAAAGTTTCCTTCCTTGAGAGTTTCAGATCTCTGTGTGCCCCTGATGCTGCTGCCACTGTCATCACCACAGAATTGTTTGGTTGCTGGGATGGGAAAGAACCAAAAGGTGAAAAATAGGAAAAAAGAATAATGGCATTTTCTGCACTCTCTGAGTGTTAGGATATTCATTTCCTACTCTTCTGTCCTTAACTAGAGAGCTTCTACTGGGGCATTTTTTGTTTGCCCTAATGTCAGCTTTCAAGGTTTGGGCTTCCTTGAGTTCTGACCAAAGGATACCAGAAGGGAAGAAGTGGAATATCTGATTCAAGTATGATGTTACTGTGAATTGTGACCCTTTCTCGTAATCTACCTGCTATTTTATTACTTTTAATCAGGAGACTCTCTTAGAGCAGTTTCAGGTTTATAGAAAACTGAGCAGATAGTACAGAACTCTCATATACTACCTCTTTCTCCCACTGTTGTCATAGTTTTCTTTATTACTAACAACTCGAATTAGTGTGGTAAATATGTTACAATTTATTAACCAATATTGATACATTATTATTCACTAAAGTCCATAATTTAAACTAGAGCTCATTAATTGTGTTGTATAATTTTTTTTGTTGTTTGTTTTTTCTTGAGATGGGATCTTGGTGTGTTACCCAAGCTGGTCTTGAACTCCTAGGCTAAAGTGATCCTCCCGCATCAGCCTCTCAAGTAATTGGGGTTACAGACGTGCACCACTGTGCCCAGGTTTTATGTTATATAGTTTTATGGGTTTTGATATATGCATAATATCATGTGTCCACTATTACAGTCTTATAAGACTAATCTCACTGCCTTGAGATTGCCTTGTGCTACACCTATTTATTCCTCTTCCTTCCTGCCCTAAACTTCAGCCAACCACTTCTCTCTCTCTCTCTCTCTCTTTTTTTTTTAGACAGAGTCTCATTCGGTTGCCCAGGCTGGAGTGTAGTGGCGTGATCTCGGCTTACTGCAAGCTCCGCCTCCCGGGTTCACGCCATTCTCCTGCCTCAGCCTCCCAAGTGGCTGGGACTACAGGCTCTCTAATTTTTTTGTATTTTTAGTAGAGATGGGGTTTCACCATGTTAGCCAGGATGGTCTCGATCTCCTGACCTCGTGATCTGCCTACCTCGGCCTCCCAAAGTGCTGGGATTACAGGCGTGAGCCACTGCTCCCGGCCCTCTTTTTAGTGTTTCTATACTTTTGCCGTTTTCAGAATGACATATAATTAGAATCATACAGCATGTAACCTTTTCAGACTAGCTTCTTTCACAAAACTGTATGTATGTAAGGTTCCTCCATATCTTTTTGTGGCTAAATAATAATATCACAGTTTGTTTACCCATTCACCTGTTGAAGTATGTCTGGGGGTGGCTTCCAGTTTTTGTCAGTCGTGAATCAAGTGTGTATAAATGTTTATGTGCAGATTTTTGTGTGAACATAGCTTTCAACTCATTTGGGTAAATACCCAGGAGTGCATTTCCTGGGTTGTATAGTAAGACCGTGTTTAGCTTTGTAAGAAACTGCTAAAGTGTCTTTCAAAGTGGCTGTCCTATTTTATATTCCCACTAGCAATGAATGAGAATTCCTGTTGTGCTACATCCTTGCCAGCATTTAACATTGTCTGTGTTTTTGGATTTTAGTCATTCTAATCAATGTGTAGTTGTATCTCATTGTTTTAGTTTGCAATTTCCTGATTATATATGTGTCAAGCATCTTTTCGTGTGTTTATTTTACACCTTTACATCTTTTTTTAGAAGTTTCTGTTAAATATTTTGCTCACTTTTAGATGAGTTGTTCATTTTTTTATTGTTGAGTTTTAAGAATATTTTGTCTATTTTTGATATGTCTTGTCAGATGTTTTGCAAATATCTCCTCCCACACTGTGATTTATCTTTTTATTTTCTTAACAGTATCTTTGATAGAGCAGAAAAATTTTAATTTTAATGACGTCCAATTTAACAGTTCTTTTCTTGCATGGATTATGCTTTTGGTATATCTTTAAAAACTCATTACCCCTTAGGTCACCCAGATTTTCATCTGTGTTACCTTCCAGAAGCATATCATTTTTGCATTGTACATTTAGATTTATGATCCATCTTGAGTTAATTTTTATGAAAGATCAGTGTCTAGATTCACATTTTTGCGTGTGAGTGTCCAATCCTAGTACCATTTGCTGAAAAGACTACCCTTCCTCTATTGAATTGCCTTTGCTCTTTTGTAAAGATTGACTGGCTATATATATTTGACTATATAGGGTCTATTTCTAGGCTATCTATTCCATTAATCTATTTGTTTTTTTTTTGTTTTTTTGTTTTTTTTGCAGTATCACGGTTTCTTAATTATTGTTTATAGAAAGCTTTGAACTTGAATAGTGCAAGTCCTCTGACTTTGTTCTTCAGTATTGTTTGCTGTTCTGGATCTTTTGCACTTCTGTACAGAATTTAGAATCAATTTGTTGATATCCACAACATAACTTGTTGTGTTTTTATTAGTATTGCTTTGAATTTATATATCAAGTTGGGGAGAACTGACATCTTAAGAATATGAGTGAGTCTTCCTATTTATGAACATGATGTATCTCTCCATATCATGATAAAGATTTTCTTTCATCAGATGTTTGTAGTTTTCCTCATTTGTATGTATTTTGTTATATTTATAGCTAAGTATTAATATTTCTTTTTTGATGCTAATATAAATGGTATTGTGTTTAATTTCAGACTCCAATTGCTCATTGCTGTTACAAAAGAAAGAAACTGACTTTTGTAGATTAAATTTATATCCTGCAACTTTGCTATACTGATTTATTAAGGCCAGGAGTTTTTTCATTGATTATTCTGGATTTTCAATGTATAAGATCATGTCATATGTGAACAAAGATGGTTTTATATCTTTCTTTGCAATCTGTTTACCTTTTACTTCCTTTTCTTGTCTTATTGTATTAGCTAGGACTTTCAGTATGATGTTAAATAGGAGAAGTGAGAGGAGACATCTTTGCTTTGTTCCCAGTCTTAAGATGAAAGCATCTAATTTCTCAGCAGTAAGTTTAATTTTAGCTGTAGTTTTATTTGTAGATTTTTTTTTATCAAGTTGAGAAAGTTTCCATCTATTTCTAGCATTACTGTGAATTTTTATTATGAATTAGATTTTGCCAAATGTTTTTCTGTGTTTTATAATGTGGTCATATGATGTTTCTTTTGTAGCTTATTAATGTGTTGGATTATGTTAATTGATTTTTAAATGCTGAACCAACCTTGTATACCTGGAATAAATCTCATTAAGTTGTGTATAAATCTTTTTATATGCAACGCAAATCCATCAATTTGATGCATTTGATTTGCTAACGTTGAGGATTTTTGTATCTATCTTTATGAGAGATATTGATTCGTAGTTTTTTTCTTTTAATATTTTTATCTGGTTTTGTTATTAGGGTGATGCTGGTTTTATAGAATTAGTGGAATGTTCCTTTGCTTCTGTTTTCTAGGAGAGATTGTAGAGAATTGGTATTATTGCCTCTTTAAATGTTTGTAGAATTCACCAGTTAGCCCATCTAGGCCCACCCATCTAGGTTTTCTACTATGTAAGTTTAGATAAGTTATTTTAGATCTTTCTCCTAATCAGATATATGTATTCAATGCTATAAATTTCCTTTTAAGCTCTACTTCTGCTGCATCCCACACATTTTTAGAAATTATATTTTCATTTTCATTAGTTTGAAATACTTTTTAAAATATACTTTGAGTTTTTGGATCCATGTGTTATTTAGACATACATTGTTTAATTTCCAAAGATTTTGACTTTTGGTCATTAATTTCTAATTTAATTCCATTTTGGTCTGAGAACATACTTTATATGATTTCTATTATTTTATATTTACTGAGGTATGTTTTTTGGTCCAGAATGTTTTCTGTCTTAGTGAATATACTGTGTGAGCTTGATAAGAATGTATATTCTGCTGTTGTTGGATGAAGTATTCTATAAATGTCAGTTGAATTCATTGATTGGTGGTGCTGTCAGTTCAACCATATTCTTACTGACTTTTTGCCTGCTGCATCTGTCAATTACTGATGGAAGTGTGTTTACAGTTACAACAGTGGATTTGTCTATTTTTCCTTCCAGTTCTCTTAGTTTTTGCCTCATGTATTTTAACATTCTGTTGGTAGTACATACACACTAAGGATTATTATGTCTTCCTGAGGAATTGACCCCTTTATTATTATTTAATATCCCTCTTTATTACTGATGATTTTTCTGGTTCTAAGTCTGCTGTATTAGGCTTCTATAGAGGGACAGAACTAATAGGAGATACATTTATATTTATACTTATAGGGTAATTTATAAAGGAGTATTAAACTCACATGATCACAAGGTCCCACAATAGGCCATCTGCAAACTGAGGAGCAGGGAAGTCAGTCTGAGTCCCAAAGCTGAAGAGCTTGAAGTTAGATGTTTGAAGGCAGGAAGCATTCAGCACGGGAGAAAGATGTAGGCTGGGAGGCTAAGCCAGTATAGTCTTTTCACTTTCTTCTGCCTGCTTTTATCCTAGCTGCCTTGGCAGCTGATTAGAGATTGGGCCCACCCAGATTAAGGGTGGGCCTGCCTTTCCCAGCCCACTGACTCAAATACTAATCTTCTTTGGCAACACCCTCACAGATAGGTCCAGGATAAATACTTTCTATCCTTCAATCCAATCAAGGTGACGTTCAGTATTAACTATCACATCTGCTTTGTTTGATATTAATATAGCTACTCCAGCTTTCTTTTGATTTGTGTTCGCATGATATATCTTTCTTTGTCCCTTTACTTTCAATTTATCTGTGTCTTTATATTCAAAGTGGGTTTCCTATAGATATCATATAGTTGTCTTATTTTTTAAATCTACTCTGTCACTATCTGTCTTTTAATTGATGTATTTAGACCATTAATATTTAAGGTGATTATTAGTGTATTTGGATTATTATCTGATGTATTTGTAACTGTTTTCTATTTGTTATGCTTGTTCTTTTTTGTTTTTTTATCTTTTTTTTTTTTTGCCTTCTCTGATTTTAATTGAGCATTTTATATGACTCTGTTTTCTCTCCTTTCTTGGCATATCAATTCTTCTTTAGAAATTTTTAGTGGTTGATTTAGAGTTTACAGGGCAACATTTACAACTAGTCAAAGTTTACTTTCAAATAACACTATACTACTTCACAATTAGTGCAGGTACCTTATAATTATTCTCTCCTGTCTCTTGCTGTAATTCATTTCACTTATTCATAAGCTATAATAACTCAACACATGGTTATTTTGAACAAACTTTTTGCCAATTAAAGTAAAAAATAAGCTTTTATTTTACCTTCATTTATTTCCTCTCTGGCACAGTTCATTTCTTTATGCAGATCTGAGTAATAACACATATATTATTTTCCTTCGCTCTCAAGAGCTTTTTAAAAACATTTCTTGCAAGGTGGGTCTGCTGTTGATGTGCTGGTAAGGTGTGGGAGAATATGAGGCCTTTTATAATCTTATGACTAAGTCTTTTTTTTATTTTTATTATTTACTTTCTTTCCAACCCAAATTTTATTTTAAGTTCAGGTGGTACATGGCAGGTTTCTTTCATGGGTAAATTGTGTGTCATGGGAGTTTGGTATACAGATAATTTTTTCACCTAGGTAATCAGCATAATAGGTAGTTTTTCAGTCCTCACTCTCCTCTTACCCTATACCCTTAAGTAGGCTCCATTGTCTTTTGTTCCCTTCTTTGTGTCCATGTGTACTCAGTGTTTTCCTTCTGCTTATAAATGAGGACATGCAGTGTCTAGTTTTCTATTCCTGTGTTAATTTGCTTAGCATAATGGCCTCCACCTGCATCCATGTTGTGACAAAGGATACGATCATTCTTTTTTATGACTGTGTAGTATTCCATAGTGTGTATGTACCACACTTTCTTTATATAGTTCACCATTGATGGGAATCTAGGTTGGTCTTTGCTATTGTGAATAGTGCTGCAATGAACATTCATGTGCATGGGTTTTTTTGGTAAAGCAATTTATATTCTTTTGGGTATATACCCAATGATGAGATTGCTGGGTTGAATAGTATTTCTATTTTAAGTTCTTCAAGAGTCTTTCAACTGTTTTCCACAGTGGCTGAACTGATTTACATTCCCACCAGCAGTGTATAAATGTTCCCTTATCTCTGAAACCTTGCCAACATCTATTGTTTTTTGACTTTTTAATAATAGTCATCCTGACTGGTACAAGGTGGTATCTTGCAGTTTTGATTTGGATTTACCTAATGATTAGTGTAAGTCTGTTTTTTTGTTTTTGTTTTGTTTTTTTGTGGGGGGCTATGCCCCAGGATGTGACCTTCACCAGTATTTCTCAGCGTCCTATACCCTACTTAGGTGAGATAGGAAAGCTAGAGGAGGCTGGAGTGGTTATTTTTCTTCTCCCATGTTGATTAGGTTCTGGCAAAGTAGTTTCCCCTTCCCCTGCTGAAAACAGGAGATTTTTCTGATATTCACTGTGAGAACATGGAGGGCTTATAGTGAAACTCTGCCCCAAGAAGATGTGATTCTCTGTATTCACTTCTCTTTCCAATTGTTGGGCAGTGATTTGCCTTGTAACCTCAGGTCTCTGATGGATTAAAGAAAAGTTGTTGATTTTCAGATTGTTCAGTTTTTTCTTTTTTTTTCCCCCTTGAGAAGACAGGAGTAAGGACCTCCAAGCTCTTAATATGTTGAGTGGAAACCTCTCTTTACTTTTTAAGAGCCTTCTAATAGCTACTGTCTTCTTTTATTTGTCTATATTTTATAGCTATTTTCAATGGGAGAGCTACAGTTGAGTGTTCCTCCTCCATCTTATATGTACAGATGCTCCTTGACTTACAATGGGGTTATGTCCTGATAAGTCCATCATAAACTGAAATTATTGTAAGTCAATAAGGCATTTAATACATCTAGTCTACTAAACATCATAGTTTAGCCTACCTTAAATGTGCTCAGAACACTTTTATTAGCCTACAATTGGGCAAGATCATCTAACACAAAGCCTATTTTATAATAAAGTATTGAATATCTCATGTGAGAGTATCATACCTCATACCACTAGCTTGAGAAAAGTTCAAAATTTAAAAATTCAAAGTATGATTTCTACTGAATGCACAGTGTTTTTTCACAATTGTAAAGTTGAAAAACCCTGTTGAACCATTGTAAGTTGAGGACTGTCCACATTTTTTTGAAATACTGATTTTTGAAAAGCTGATTTGTTTCCTTTAATGATTATGTTTCTATTTAGGTTTTTTATTTTTTGAATTATTTTGGTAAATTTATTTTTTTCTAGGAAATTGTCATTTTTTCCTAAGTTTTTAAGTTTATTGGTGGTAGTGTTTATCATATTAGTTTATCTGTTTCAAAATCTCATGCATATTTATGGTTTTGCTCTCTTTCCAATGCTTACACAATTTTGTAAGAGGATTGTTACCTTTTTTAAGAGAAATCTTAAATATCACCTATTTTGTTTAGTTTTTATACTTAAAAGTTTTATTTTGTAACTTTTAAATTTTAAAGAGTTTGCAAAAAAAGAATGTTCCCATATTCTCTACTCAACTTCCCTAAATGGTAATATATTACAAAATAGCACATAATACCTTACATAGTTATCAACACCAGAAAATTAGCATTGATACAATACTATTAACCTATTTATATAGTTCATTAAAATTTTGCCAGTTGTCCTACTAATGTCCTTTTTTGGTTCAAAATCCAAGATGACACAATATGTGTAGTTATCATTGTCTCTGTAACTCCCTCTGGGAAAATTCTTCAGTCTTTCTTTGTCTTCTATGAGCTTAGCACTCTTTTTTTTTTCTCCTCGAAATTATTTATTGAAATATTTTCTTTATAGACTTTAAATACCTTGGTGTAAGCAGAGCTTGAAATACAGAGGACAAACATTGTGTAGAACCTAGAACATCCTATCAGTTCATTGAATCATGATTTCCCCCACCCAAGTCCTTGGATTCTTAATTTGTTGAATTGATCCTAGGTGTTTGTTGTCTCAGGATATTTTTGCTAAATCCTAATTGATTGACTAGTCTTATCTGAAGAATTCCTGCCCCCTACCCACAATCTGCATAGGTGAGTTATTCTTCTGTCTCTTAGAGAAAGTGAGACTAGGCTGCAAAGAACCCATACCTCTAAGGCTCTTCCTCCATTTTTTTTTTTTACCTTATTTTTGGGTGTTTAAATGGGATTAGAAGTGTCATCTGGCCCCCAAAAGTGACCACTCTTAAACTAAAGATATTTCCATAATAATCAAAGCATAGTAATTTTCTGGGAGACTTCTCACTTCATCATATCCTTCCATACCCTCTCTAGCAGTTCTCTTGAACTTATAGCTGTGATTCTTCTTCCTATTGAAAAAAATATGTGTACTGCCACAATTTACGATAGAGTTCTGTTGTTAGTGGGATAAGGCCAACAACACCATATAGAATTCTGTCGCCCTTACTTCTTCATGCATGCAAATTAGTCTAAGTACTGTTAACTCCCTAGATGTCTCTATGCTTCCAGCAAAGAGATAGCTGGCAACATAGTTTTGTCATTTCTTAGACAAAACTCATTTTCTTCTCAGGCCAACCTGATAGCTTCTCAGCTTGCCCTCTTTTAGAATCCTTGTCTTTGGTAGCCCATAAGGCTGCAGAATTTTTAAAACTGTACTTGTGTATACAGTTCAGTAGTGTTAAGTATATTCACATTGTTGTGCAGCAGATCTCCAGAATGTTCCCATTTTGCAATACTGAAACTCTACATTCATTAAACAGTAATTCTCCATTTTCCTCTTTTCCCAGTGCCTGGAAACCAACATTCTACTTTTTTTGTTTCTATGAATTTAAGTACTCTAGATACCTCATAAATGTAGAATCATATGGTATTTGTCTTTTTGTGTGTGGTGTGGCTTATTTTACTTAGCCTAATGTCCTCAAGGTTCATTTATGTTGCAGCATGTGACATGATTTCCTTCTTTTTTAAGGTTGATTAATGTTCCATTCCATGTATATGCCACCTTTTGTTTAATTATCTGTCCATGGCCATTTGGGTTGCTTCCACTTTTGGCTAATTGTCTGTAATGCTGCTATGAGCATGGGTGTGCATATATGTATTTAATGATGCATCTTATAATCCAAGACATTTTAGATTTCTCCACCAGACAGCAAAAGCATATACCATGTCCCTGTATGCGTGTGTGTGTTTCATCATTTAATTTCACTAGCTATAATGGGGCTTGGCTTACAGTAGAAAATAATTGTTTTGTTAATTGATTACTTATTCTACTATAAAAAGACCTGTGTGGTAACCCGAACAATCTCTTTGTTCACATGAAGCACCCGTCTCTAAGAGCTTTCTAGTCTATTGATTTTAGATTTAGACCCTCCAATATAACCTGACGTGTTAGCTTATAGAGACTATTATGTAGCTATCAAATGATGACCGTAGAGATTTTCAAGTATGTGTCAACACATGACTATGTTCACTTGAAATAATGTGAAAGAAAAATTCAGATTATAAAGTATTAGGGATATAATGATTGAAATCAGCAAGGAGTCAGGCCTTGGACTGGTTGGACATCTTTTTCTTTTTTCCAATGGTAACATAATCTGTTATTTATCTGTGTGAAACTCCCAATTTTCTTCCGTACTTTTTAGCTTATTACATTCTGTTGTGCTTAAAGATTTATTTGCTGCGGTGGTCACTTGCTTTTCGACAAGAGGCAAAAGGTTCTACTGACATCTACCTCAGGTAGCAAAGATACTTGCCTAGAGTAGGTACTGTTTTATGTGGGCCAAGGTTGGAACAGGATATTTCTCCTTAACCTTGGGAACCATACTAGTAAAATAGTTTGTCATAGGGTGGGAACAAAGGTTTTCTCACCACTTCTTCTATACCAAGACTTGACTCTGTCCCCTGTATATACTTTCTTAAGTTTTCTTCTTAGAAGAAAGTAGGTCTAGCTAATCCACTCTTCCTGCAGTTTTCTTGGGACTATTGCATGGGTAAAAATGAAGTAACATGAATGAAGATGAAAAGATAATTTTAAGTACTATAAGTAAGTTTAATTTCTTTGTTATTGTAAAGAGGTCTGGGTTTACAATTTAATATTAGCTAGAATTTGAAATAATACTTTCTTCAACTGGCTAGTAGCATTACTGATATTAAAAACTTTGGAGAACGGTTAAAATATTGTGTGTGATTGGCTCAACTGTAATGTACAATTTATATATTTTATTAAATTTGTGACATATGTATATCTAAGGTATGAATTATTGGAAAAAAGGGAACAGCTGATATAATTAGAAAAAAGAAAAGGATAATATTAATGATAGGACACAGCATTTTAATAAATATATTTAATATATATAAATATATTATATCTCAAGAATTTGATCCTGTTCTCAAGTCTGTTTATTACTGGTTTTCAATTGTAAACAATACTAGTTCCACCTTTTTTCCTTTCTGTTTCCTTCAAACATCATCTGGACACTTAACACAGTGCCTGGCATATTCTAGCTTCTTGATAAATATTTTAGCTATTTGAATGAGTAAAGGAATGAATGAATGGAGAGTGAACAAATGAACGAATGATGAAGTTTTAGTCTTTTGCAGTACAAATAAATATACGTGTAAATTTCTCTTACTGAGATTTGAAAACAGTAATCTTTTAATAATTTAGGTAATGTAGAGGAAAAGATTAATTCGTTTTAAAATGTGAACACTGGAGATTTTAGAAGTAGGGATTATACCATCTAAACTACAAATGGAAAATAAGAATTAAATGAAGTAAGGTTAACTTGAAATTGAAATGAATTTATGAGATATGTATTCTTTAATGTAAAAGTAATTGGTAGGCTCAGAAGATATTTTTAAAGACTTTATTCTCATTTTAACTTTGCTTATTCTAGAATTTTGTCAAGTATAAATTGTTTTGAACTTTCTACTTAAATTGAATCAATTTTTATTTCTGAATCATTGTGGATTCTAATTTAGTGCAACTGAATCAATGGATTTTACTGTGTATTATATATTGGGTTTAATGCTATATATGTATAAAATATTTTCCCCCACATTTTGGATCTATATGATTCATATTGTCTATTGATTCTGTATTTAAATATTTGAATATGGTTTATGATAAAGTGTATCAGCTGTGATGTCAGGCAGTTTTGAGTTTCTATCTCTAATGTATTACCTCTTAGTGAACAATTTGTTCATTCAGTGTCTCAAACTTCAGTAGTATCTTGTATAAAATGGAGATGATTTATTCCTACTACCATAAAAGGTTATTGGGATGATATAATAAACTTACATATGTAAAGTGCTTTGCATAGTGTTTGGGATATGGTAGGTATTCAGTAATTGGGAATAACTATTTTTCTCCATTGTGTGTGTGTGTGTGTGTGTGTTTTTTTTCTGCAGCTTTCCCCACAAATAAACCAGAGAAAGATGCAAGACATGTAGTAAAAGTGGTAAGTGTTGCTCATAGATTTGTATTTCACATATATTTGACTTTTTCCTTTTCTGCTTTAAGAATGTTTTGCCTGGACGCGGCAGCTCACGCCTGTAATCCCAGCACTTTGGGAGGCCAAGGCGGGCGGATCACAAGTTCAGGAGGCCTGGCTAACGCGGTGAAACCCCGTCTCTACTAAAAATACAAAACAATTAGCCAGGCGTGGTGGTGGGCACCTGTAGTCCCAGCTACTCGGGAGGCTGAGGCAGGAGAATGGCGTGAACCTGGGAGACAGCTTGCAGTGAGCCAAGATCGCAACACTGCACTCCAGCCTGGTCGACGGAGCGAGACTCTGGCCCGCCCCCTTGCCCCCCCAAAAAAAGAATGTTTTTCACCTTAATTTTTATAACTATTGCCTTATCAGTAAACCTAATGTTATGATCTGTTTTCACGTTGTTAAAACATTAACACTGGAGAACCTTTGTTTTTCTGTATTGCCAACTATTACCCTGGTGTGTTATCTATCTAGCTATTCTTTCTCTTTCCCTCCCAAATGTCCTCCCACCCTCTCCACCTCTCTAATCAAGATGGTAAGGTCCTTAAAGGCAAGCATAGGATTTTATTTCTTTTTGTGTCCCCTGTACCTAGTATAATGAATGAAATACAGTAGACCATTCAGTAAAGGTATCATGTGTGACTGGATCACAAGGAGAGTTTGCTGTGTATCACCCGGATGTATATGTTCGTATACAGTGAGTGTCTGTGTGTGTTTATGTATACAGTTCTCAGTGCTTTTAATAAGTGTTTTCTGTAAGAAAACTACTTTTATGTGTAAGACTGTATAGGGATAGTGGTACAATATGTTGTTTAAAAATTAGATTCCTCAAGTTTATTTAGTGTTTTCCGAGATTTTTAGTGGAAATCTGGTGCCTATGTTTTATAAAAAGTGATTCAAGTACTATTATATACTACATATATATGTTCATATTTTCACAGTTGAAATAATTCCCTCTTTAGGATTATTTTTTTCTAGTAAAATTAATTATTCTTTTTTTATAGGAATATCAAGAAAATGGCCCGTTATTTTCAGAACTTAAATTTTATCAGAGAGTTGCAAAAAAAGACTATAGTAAGTAAAATTAGCAAATCAAGCTACTTCCATATATGTGCTTGCTAAAGTGAGTGTTGATATTTTGGTCTTTTTCTGGCCTTCTGGAAAATTCTTTTCAATAGAAATTTTATTGTAAAGTGATACAGTTAACTGTTACAACATATAAAAGCAAGACAGATGGTATACAAATCTTGACATGACATACATAATGGGTTATATATTTTAAGTCAAAGTTGTTTCTACTACTTTACATAAAATGTTAGGTTGTTAATCTAAGCTACCAAGAGTTCCCTAAGTGTAAAAGATAGTAGAATGAAATTATTTCTTTTCCAGTAAACCATTTGGATAGGACGGCTATAAGGAAAAAACATTAAAATGGGAAGTAGATAAATGTGTAAAAAAGGAACGATTGTAGAATGGATTGGGGCAAGGTGTGTGGAAATGATTAAACTTTAAGATGTTTAAGAAAATGTTAGAAACTTGAATGTTGGAAAATTAATTGGAGCTGGATACCAAGTGTAAGAATGACCAGTTAGAAGATTTGAATGAGAAATGAATATGAACAGAGAGGAAAAATAACAGCATTTTATACATGTGATATGAATGGGCTAAGAAAAACATTAAAGAAGTAGACAGGAGTAATGACTGTATAGTCAAGGTCCTTTACATCATGTTTAAGAGTAAGAATGATGAGTCTGGCCTCAATATTTAACTTAGTTTTTCTTAATAAAGTCTTCTAAACATTAAGACTGTAGTCTTTACTAATTGCTTAAACTGTGTCAGAGTGACAAATATAATCCATTAAACTTGATTGTTTTCAGTAGAGCTGTCTTAAACATAAAAACATAGGCTAGAGTCATGAAAAAATGATGAAAGTTAACTGATTATTTAAGTGGATTTGATTTTTTGTAAACTAATCAAAACCAGTTTTTGTATAAAATAATTTCAAAGTAGGATGGTTTTTCTGCCCAATTTGTTTTTTGTTTGTTTGTTTGTCCATTATGGTTTTAGATTTTGAAGTAATAGAGAAGAAAAAGCCATCTGTCTACTGATCCTTTGGCAGTTAACATATGTTATGTTTAGAAATTTAGCTAGCATATAAGGTAATGAATTCTTTTTCTGAAACATTAATATATATGGTATCAATATACAAAGACTATGACTTGTTTTTATTGATTTAATTTAAAAATTTCTAATTTTTTGTTAATTATAGTGGTAACAGTTTGAGCCTATTAGAAAGAGATGTTTGATTGAAAAAAACTTATCTTCTAGGAAGATCTAACTACTTTTTTGGTTAGCTAAATAAATTTGTAGAAAGGTAAGAAGTATCTTTTGAAATAACATGAATCTTTTTAAAAATAAATTTGTCTTTGTAGTCAAAAAGTGGATAGAACGCAAACAACTTGATTATTTAGGAATTCCTCTGTTTTATGGATCTGGTCTGACTGAATTCAAGGGAAAAAGGTAAAATGGAATTATTATAATCAAATATTTCTTTATAACTATTCCTTATGTGGTCTATGAGTTAACTATTGCCATGTAACAAATTACCAAAACATATTGGCCTATAACCACAAGCTTGTATTGTCTTAGTGTCTGTGGGTGAGGAGACTGCAAGTGGCTTATCTGGATGATTCTAAATCAGGATCTGTAATAAGGATATATAGTCAGCTGTCTGCTGGGTTACATTCATTTCAAGGCTCATCTGGGGAAGTATTTGTTTTCAAGCTTACTCATGTGGCTACTGGTAGGCCTAAGAAGATCTGCTTTTAATTTACTTATGTGATTGTTGGCAGGCCGTCTTACTTCCTGACCATGTGGGTCTTTGCATAAGCTACCTAAGTGTTATGAAAAAGAGCTGGCTTTCTCTAGAGCAATTAATTGGGGGGAAGGGGAGAGAGCATGCACACAAGTGCATTCAAGAAGGAAGTCATTGTTTTTTGTAATCTAATCTTAAAAGGGATATTATCACTTCTGCTTTATTCTCTTTGCTAGAAGCTAGTCACTAGATAGATCCATTGGTCCTGAGCGAGGAGAATTAAATTCTATCTCTTGAAGAGAAGCACAACAAATAAGTTATAGAAATATCTTTAAAACCACCAAATATGGCTAGTCCTATATGTAATTTATTAATAGTGTTTGAAAAAAGAAAAAAAGTCTGTCATTTTTTATTTACCCTTTTGTTCCAGAGATTTTTATATACTTTATTTTTTGTCCTTTGAATAGCCTATTAAAATAGGTGATATTATTTTTATTTCATAGATGAGAAAATAAGCTCAGATGTCAGTATTTTGTTCAAATGGTCTCTAACATGCTTTAAATAAAAAAAATAAGCAAGCAGTAATCTTCAAGTAAAGGACTGCCACTAGGGGACTGAATGACTAATTGAATCTTGGTATGTCCATATCATGTCATATGTAGCCCATTAAAGAAGTCCATTAGAGCTATACTAGTTGCCTTAGAAGGATTTTGATATGAGATACTATTGAAAAAAGTAAGATGGAGAAAGTATTTATAATATGATCACATTTTTGTAAACCAAATTCTTAAATGTTTGTGTTTGTGTATGCATACATAAATATAGAATAGGGGCTGAAGTGGATATATAAATGAAAGGAAGGAAAGAAGGTATGGAGAGTCCCAAACAGAACACAAAAGGAAGAAGTGCACTTAATAAAAGACATGTTTATAAATGTATAGAAAAGGTAAACATGATCTTATCAAGAAACAAATATAAAATTCATGTGACTGGGCACGGTGGCTCAGGCCTGTAATTCCAGCACTTTGAGAGGCTGAGGCGGACAGATCATGAGGTCAAGAGATTGAGACCATCCTGGCCGACATGGTGAAACCCCGTCTCTACTAAAAATACAAAAATTAGCTGGGTGTGGTGCTGCACACCTGTAGTCCCAGCTACTTGGGAGGCTGAGGCCGGAGAATCGCTTGAACCCGGGAGGTGGAGGTGAGCCAAGATTGTGCCACTGTACTCCAGCCTGGTGACAGAGTGAGACTCTGTCTCAAAAAACAAGACCAAAAAAAAAAAAAACAAAAATCGTGTGGACAATAATTTGTTCAAGGCCATATGACAAGAAAGTCATGGAGTCAAAATGAATTGCATTCAGTACTATCTAATTTAAAAAGATTTTTTCATTATGTAAAACAGTGTGAATGGTTCAGTACAGCCTTCTCTTCTATAAAACCAGCTGCAAAGTAAATACTGAGCAATTTCTGCAAAAGAATAGCAGAATTATGAATGTGCATTCATTCTCTAATGGGTTTAGATTGCATTATACCTAGTTGTTAGGTTGAGTGTGATTTTTCTTGTTTCAAATTAAATAGTTTCAAGCATTACTTTCTCAGGATGATCTCTTTTTGATGATTCTTTCTTACAGTTACAGATTTATGGTAATAGAAAGACTAGGAATAGATTTGCAGAAGATCTCAGGCCAGAATGGTGCCTTTAAAAAGTCAACTGTCCTGCAATTAGGTATCCGAATGGTAAGAAAGAATTACTTATTTCACATGCTCCATTTCCAAATTATTTACTTCTTACAATATAGAAATCTTTTCCCTTTGTGGAATTATTACAGAATGAAGGATTATTGCCCTAGAGACATCAGTTGTTAGGAGAAGAGGCTATTTTGGTGAAATTGATAACAATGGGCTCTGTAAGTGACAGAATGTGCTGTGTCTGGCACTGCAAACTCAATTAGGCTTTGGTTCTCCAGTCTGATCTTCTTTTTCCTCAGAGCTTTGTTTTACATACCAGAACAAGCTTTCATTGCTGTAAGAATAACCTTTCTTTTGTCAGTTTTAACAGTGCAAATTATGGCGAAATATATTGTCAGCCATTTTAAACATGTGATGGTAGGGGGGTGCTATAAAGTTTTTATTATGAGTTTGGGATGGTGGCAATAATTAGTTGTGGCAATGAATAAAATATACTTTGCCAAATCAAAAGCAATGAACTCTCAATAGCACTCAGGCATACGTTTGTTTAGGCTACATATTTGTCTTATATGTTTGGTGTAAGTCTCATTTTTTCACTTTCAGTAGCATGACGCTGCTTATGCCAGATTGGGATGCAGCAAATACAATGCATTAATTTTCTCATTTATCCATCCTCCAAGCCAACAAATGTTTATTTAGTACTAAGTGTATGTAACATGCAAGGCTGAAGGGCTTTAGAGATGAAGCTAAGGAGTTTTCTATTACCATACAGAGGAAGAATACCTTTTCCTTTACTCATGGACATGGCATTTTGTTCTGAGATTCTCAAGGCTTGATTTATAATTATTTCTTAGGTGAGGAATTGCTGAGTGGGCTTCAGTATTATTTCACCATAGATCTCTGATTTTATGCTATGTTTTTCCTCTTTGTGCAGTGCAGTTTGGCTCCTGGGCTATCAGGAATTAGGCAGAAGCATTTTTGAATCCTGATTTTCTTCCATTGGAACTTCAACTAAAATACTTGATTTTTGAGGATCATTTTACTTTTTTCTAGGATGAGCAACCAGAAGATGTGATATTTTAGAATAACCAGTAATTGTGAAATACATCGCTCTGTCATTGTTAATATGAAAAAAAACCCATGTTATTCTATATTCAAAATGTTGGAATTCATCATGAGTTCTAAATAAATAGCAGTATAACCTTATTTTATCTATTTATTTTCACAGTTGGATGTACTGGAATATATACATGAAAATGAATATGTTCATGGTGATATAAAAGCAGCAAATCTACTTTTGGGTTACAGAAATCCAGACCGGGTAAATACATACCTTTGCTTTTAATAAAGGTCTTTAATGTATGAAACTGAAACATTCAGAAAACAAACTTCTAACCCAGAAGAGTTTACAAATGAGGGCGTAACATGATGAATGTTGTAATTTATCTTACCTGCTTATCTGATTTAATCTTTGTACCAAACTAATGAATAATTAGGATGAGAAACTGAGAGTCAGAGGGGTTAAATAATATGTTAATGGGCACATAGTTAAGAAGTGGCTGAGCAGGAATTTGAATTTCTGAGCAAATTAGATAAAGAAGCATCAAAATCTAGTGGGAATAGAGATGGATTTATGTAGAGGTTAAAACGCTGTCACATTAGTTCATCATTTCCTACTGTATAACCAATTAAGTTTTAAGCAGAGAGGCCGGGTGTGGTGGCTCATGCCTGTAATCCCAGCACTTTGGGAGGCCGAGGTGAGTGATCACCTGAGGTCAGAAGTTCGAGACCAGCCTGGCCATCATGGTGAAACTCCGTCTCTACTAAAAATACAAAAATTAGCCAGGTGTGATGGTGGGTACCTGTAATCCCAGCTACTCAGGAGGCTGAGGCAGGAGAATTGCTTGAACCCGGGAGGCAGAGGTTGCAGTGAGATGGCGCCGTTGCATTCCAGCCTGGGAAATGAGAGAAACTCTGTCTCAAAATAAATAAATAAATAAATAAAAGGTTTTAAGCAGAGAAGCTTTTCTATGAAAACATTGTGTAATGATGAAAATACTCTGTTTGACTGTCCAATATGGTAGCCATTAGCAATATGTAACTTAGTACTTGAAACGTGGTCAGTACAATACCAAGTGCTGATGGGTATCTGGAGTAACAGGAACTCTCATTTGTTGCTCATGGGAATGCAAAATGATACAGCCACTTTGGAAGACAGTTGCGCAGTTTCTTAGAAAGGTAGACACTCTTAACATACCAAGCAGCAATTGTGCTCCTTAGTATTTACCCAGATGAGTTGAAAACTTCCATCCACACAAAAACCTGAACATGAATGCTTATAGTTGGTTTATTCATACTCATCAAAACATTGAAGTAACCAAGATGTCCTTGAGTAGGTGAATGGATAAACTGATATATCCAGATTCATTGCTAAATAGAAATGAACTTTTGAGCTATGAAAAAACATGGAAGAAACCTAAATGTATTTTGCTATGTGAAAGAAACCAATCTGAAAAGACTCATTACTATATAATTTCAACTGTATGGTATTCTGGAAAAGGCAAAACTGTAGAGACAGTAAAAAGATCAATTTTTTTACTATCTCCGTGGGTTAGAAGGGAGAGGAAGGATGAATGAGTGAAGCAGTGGATTTTTAGGTCAGTGAAACCATTCTGTATGATACTATAATGGTGGATACATGTCATCATTTGGTCATTAAGATCCATAGAATGGACAAGACCAAGAGTGAACGTAATGTAAACTGTGACTTTTGGATGATAATGATTGTCATTGTAGGTTCGTTCATTCACTGTAAAAAATGTGCCACTGTAGTAAGAGATGTTGATAGTGGAGAGGCTTTGTGTGGGCTTGAAGTATATGGGAACTCGCTGTATTTTCCACTCAGTTTTACCTACATTGCTCACCTAAATCAAACCTAAAACTTCTGTAAAAAATATAGTCTGTTTAAAAAACATAGATTATATTTTTAAATATTAAAATATTAATATTGAGAAATGGAATTTTTAATTTAACTTAATTTAAATTTAAATAACAATATACCTAGTTGTTACTGTATTATCACATGTTTAAAGAGTTAAATGAGTCTATAAAAAATTAGAAAAAATGTAATTGAATATTTGATCTCTGCATGGGTTAAATTTCTAAATAAAAATACAAGAGAACAAAAATCTTAACTGAAAATATTGACAGCTTTAAAATTTTAAGATATCTGTATATTTAAAATTTCTTCAAAATGAAAGGTGAATGAGAAACTGGGAAACAGATTTATAACAAATACTTGAGAATATCTAGCCAGTACTAAAAAAAAAATAATAAGAAAAACACAAAATACCTTGTTAAAGCAGTGATCGAAAGGAATGAATAAACAGAACAGAGAAGGAATATGACTGTCCTAGAAACAGGAAAAAAGACCACCTTTGCAAAAAATGAAAAGATAAGGGGACCAAAACAGCGAGACACCCTTTTTAAAGGACTTATCAAATTGGAGAGGTCTAAAATAATAGTCTGATAATATTGAGGCTGATAAAGGTACCAGCACTTTTAGAATGCCCTTTGGGAATGTAAATTAAATGGGTATAGGAAAATAAAGTTAGTGAAAGGGAAATTTGGCAATATCTGCATACTTTTTAAAGATTAGGTTTTTTGAGATATAATTTACAAACAGTAAATGTCACCCTTTTAAATGTACAGTTTGATATGTTTTGACAGATATATATATATATATCATGTAACCACAACTGCCACCAAGATGTAGAGCATTTCTTTCATTCCCAAAAGTTCTCTCATTCTTGTCAGTCCCCTTCTCCTGGCATTGCTCCCAGCCCCTGGAGATGATTTCTGTCCCTATATTTTTACATTTTCAGGAATGGTATGTAAGTGGAATTATAACGTATGTACTGTTTTATGTCTGTCTTCCTTCACTTAACATAATGCTTTTGAGATTTATTTTTGTAGGTCATTAGTAGTTTATTCCTTTTTATTGCTGAGTAGTATTCTACTGAAAACTGCGACGATCTCTGTTCACCTGTTGATGGCTATCTGGGTTGTTTTCAGTTTTTGACAATTATAAGTAAAGTTGCTATAAGCCAAGCATTCACATACAGGCTTTTGTGGAGACATATGTTTCATTTTCTTTTCAGTAAATAACTAGGAGTGGAATTTCTGGGTCATATGAAAGTGTATGTTTAACTTGGAAACTTGGAAACTGCGAAGTTGTTTTCTGGAGTGATTGTGCCGTTATACATTCCCATCGGCAATGTGTGATATTTCATTTGCTCCACCTGGTTTCATTTTTTAAACTTAAAGCTCTCTTATTCATTAGAGTTTATTATAAGTGGTTTTCCAGTTGTTCCAACACTATTTATTTTAAAATATATCTTTGCTTCAGTAATATTAGTTGCTGCTTTTATTATATACTCAGTTTCCTCATGTACTTGGTTTTATTTCTGTACTTTCTGTTGAATCCCACTGATTTGTCTATTTATATAACAATACCAGCCATAAATACTGGTGCATTAATTTCCGAAGCTTTATAATGTAATTTAACATTGGATTGGACTAGTATTTCCCTGTAGTTCTTCTTTTTCAGTGTTATCTTAGCTATTTATACTGGATTTTCTGTATTATTTTGTTTAGTTTCATTTAAAAAGAATACTTGTTGGCATTTTCATTGAAATTACATTAAGTTTTAAAATTAATTTGGGGTGACCTGACATTTTTATGATGTATAGTTGTTCATAGAACAACAAGGAATGTTTTTGTTTTTCATCAATTTTGCATTAGGTCCTTAGAATTATTTTAAAGCTTTCCTCTTACTAGTTTTGCATATTTCTTATTATGTTTGTTTCAAAATATACCTTTTTGTTGATATTGTCAGTGGATTTGTTCTATTATTTCTTATGATTTTTGTTTATATATATGAAAAATTTTATTTCCCTGCATTAATTTTATATCCTGTTAATTTACGGAATTATTTTGTGGTTCGGAGTAGTTTTAGTAATGGTCTTTAGAGTCTTCTTAGAAAACTGTCATATGCAAGTAGATACAGTAGTTTTTCTTCTTTTACAGTTCTTGTATTTGATTTGTCTAATTGCATTGTCTAGTACATTAGTACAGTATTAAATAGTAAGAAAGGTAGTAATCATCTTTTACTTGTCCTAATCTTATTGGAAATGCCTGAAGTATTACCCCATTAAATGTGATGGTGGCTTTAGGACTAAGGTTTGTGTATATGTGTGTGAATATATGTGTGAATATGAGTGTGTGTGTATCTGTTTATAAAGTCTAGAAAATATCTGTCAACTCCTATGTTCTTGAATGTTTTTTATTTTTATGGAATGAGTATTGAATTTTTTCAGAGTTTTGTTTAACATCTATAGAAATCATATTTGTCTCTAATCTTTTAATGTGGTATATTGCTGAGCTTCTAATATTGAACCAACCTTTCTTTTAAGGAATAAATCTCAATTTGTTATGGCATAATATTAGTATAGTGTTGAAGTTCACTCATATTTTATGAAGTGATTTCATATTGATATTCATAAGTGATATTGATCTATAGTTTTCTAATTTTGTTCTGTTTTTATCATATTTTGCTACCATTATATTTTGTTCATGAAAAGGATTTGGAGCTTTTATTTTCTGTGTTTTAGAACTATTTCTGTTACATTGGAACCATCTGGTCTTTGAATGTGAAACTATTTGATTCTTTTGCTTTTCTGTGAGGTAGTTCTTTGTGATTCTCTACTTTTTTCTATGGAAATTGGTTGTTTAAGTTCTTTATCTCTATTTGGGTGTCTATTTTAGTTGTTATACGTGTTATCTGTTTTTTCAAATTTATTCGTGCGGTGGTCTGCATTGTAGTTTCTTATGACTTAAATTTTTCCTACTCCAATGATTGTTTCTCCCTAGTTATTTTAAATTTTATTTTGTTTTCTTCCTTTTTCTGTCCTGGTGAAAGTGACCAGTAGTAGTCCCTTTTGTTAATTTTTTAACAAAGTTCAATTTTGATTCATTAATGTGATTTTTTTCTTTTTTCTAATTATTAATTTCTGATTTTTTCTTTATTAAGTCTTCATATGTACTCTTTTAATTTTACCTTTCTCTTCTTTTTCTAGTTCTCCAATTGGGTATCCTTCCATAAGAGTTTAAGGCTATGAATTTTCCTCCCTTATTGTTTTATATTATATCTAATTGATTTTGATATATAATGTTTTTGTTCTCTTTATTCTTTTGGAAAGTTTGTATTTTTCTTTCACCAAAAAAGTAGTTCAGTAGGAAATTCTTAAATTTGTATGTGGAAGGGCCTTTAAATACTGTTTTTATTAATGCCTAGACTTATTACAATATTATTATTATATTGTTTATAATAAGTTTACTCTTTGGAATCCTCTGATGCTTTAATTGTGACTTAAAAGCTGATCATTTTTTGTCAGTCTTCCATGTTTGCTTGAGAAAAAGGTAGTCTTATTTTCAGAGTGTAAAATGCAACAAAAATCCAAAAGATCTACCTTATTCACTATATTGTTTATGTCATCTGTATCTTTATTTACTTTTTGTCCACCTAAGCTGTTTTGTGCTAAGAGTGGTGTTTAAATGTCTACTCTTATTAGTGTGTTTCTGTCTCCTTGTTCTCCTATAGTTTTTTTAAATAAAAATTATTCCTGTGCTATTTGGTATACATTTGTTACTATATTTGTTGTGTTTTCATCTTGTTTTATGTGTTTTTTTTAATCTTATATTTTTCCAAGTTTTTTTGGGGAGAGGGACTATTTATGAAAGTTTGTAATTTTTATTGTAGTACTTGCTACAACAACAGTGGTAGTATCGTATTTAGTAGAGTAAATGTAGTTCGTCCCCTATACTGGTTTGGTTAAAAATATAAATTAAAATTTTAAATTAAATTATTTAATTTTATTAAATCATGTACCATATTATGATGTTTTAGTCAACAACGGACCACATATACAACAGTGGTCCTGTAAGATTATTATGGAGCTGGAAAGTTTCTATTGCCTAGTAATATCATAGCCATAGTAATGCCATAGGGCAACACATTGCTCATGCGTTTGCAGTAATGCTGGTATAAACAAACCTCTGCTGCTCTTTGTACACTGTATAATACTTGATAATGATAATAAGCAACTATGTTACTAGTTTATATATTTATTTATTATACTATACTTTTGTTATTATTTTAGAGTATATTCTTTCTACTTATATAAAAATGGTTAACAGTAAAACAGCCTCACACAGGCCCTTCAGAAGGTATTCCAGAAGATTGTTTGTTATCATAGGAGAGGACAACTCCATGCATGTTATTGCCCCTGAAGACCTTCCAGGGGGATGAGATGTGGAAGACAGTGATAGTCATGATCCTGACCCTGTGTAGGTCTAGGCTAATGTGTGTGTGATTGTATCTTACTTTTTAACAAAAAAGTTTAAAAAATAAAGAAAAAAGAAAATAAATATAGAAAAAGTCTACAGAATGAGGATATAAAGTATTTTTGTACAGCTATACAATGTGTTTAAAGCTAAGTGTTATGACAAAAGAGTCAAAAAGTTTTTTAAATATAGTTTATAAAATATGATATGGTAAGCTAAGGTTAATTTATTATTGCAGAAAGAAAAAAAAATTTTTTTTTTTTTTTATGAGACGGAGTCTCGCTCTGTCGCCCAGGCTGGAGTGCAGTGGCCGGATCTCAGCTCCGCCTCCTGGGTTTACGCCATTCTCCTGACTCAGCCTCCCGAGTAACTGGGACTACAGACGCCTGCCACCTCCCCCGGCTAGTTTTTTGTATTTTTTAGTAGAGATGGGGTTTTACCGTGTTAGCCAGGATGGTCTTGATCTCCTGACCTCGTGATCCTCCCGTCTCGGCCTCCCAAAGTGCTGGGATTACAGGCTTGAGCCACCGCGCCTGGCCAAGAAAAAAATTTTAAATACATTTAATGTGGCCTAAGTGTACACAGAGTATTTTATAAGTCTACAGCAGTATACAGCAACATCCTAGGCCTTCACATTCACTCACCACTCACTCACTGACTCATCCAGCGTAACTTCCAGTCCTATAAGTTCCATTCATGATAAGTGCCCTATACAGTTATACCATTTTCAAATCTTTTATTTTTAATGTACCTTTTTTATGTTTAGATATATTTAGATACACAAACACTATTGTGTTACAGTTGCCTACAGTATTTACTATAGTAACATGCTATACAGGTTTGTAGCGTAGGAGCAATAAGTTGTACCATAAATAGCCTAGGTGTGTAGAAGGCTGTACTATCTGGGGTTGTGTAAGTACACTCTATGATGTTCACACAGTGATGAAATTACCTAACAATACATTTCTTAGAACATATCCCTATCATTAAGCAATACATGACTATATTAAGAAACATGTCCTTACAGAAGTGATTCGTCTTTAGAAAAGACAATAAAAATCCATTTTAACTGACTTTTTGATCATTTATTGTGTTAGGCATTATGTTGTATGCTTGAATAATACTATGTTTATAATTATAAATTTGTGCCTGGTTGATAGGTAGGTAGATATTATCCTCTTGGACCACCTAACCTAAATTTTTAAACTCTCTTTGAAACCTTGCTGATTTTGGAATATGATGTGGTGTTGCACAATTGATAACTAGAAAGGTGGCCTTATGAGAGCTGATCTAGTATTTGGAAAACAAATGTATCCTTCTGGTTTCCTTACTTATAATGGAATTATCAAAAATGTTGGTGGTGTTTTGAGTAATGCCCACTTGCCTGTATCTCTCTGTATGACTTAAAGGAAGTTGATGATATGGTGTTGCACAATTGATAGCTCCAAAGGTAGCCTTATGAGTGCTGATCTAGTATTTGGAAAACAAATGTATCTTCCTGATTTCCTCACTTACAATGGAATTACCAAAAATGATAGTGGTGTTTTGAGTAATGCCCACTTGCTTGTATCTCCCAGTGTCACTTGGAGGAAGTTGATGCAGTTTAAGATTACAACTTTTATTTCAGTGGTGCAGAGGCTCTCCTTACATCTGGAAAGGCACCTCTTTGTTTATCAGATACATTCTTTTCATGCAGCAGCTTTCTTAATGATTCTGGTTTATACTGAGCTTTTCGTTTTCCTTTTTCTAATTTCCTATAGCTCCTAATGTATATTTTAAGCCTGTGAATGCTCAGGTCTCACTTGCCTTTGTGTTGTCTTACATTCTGAACTAGAATGAACTCCTTGAGTTATACTTCTTTTATATTCCTCACAGCATGTATATTTGTATTCCTTTCCTATAACCCTTCAAGAAATTCTTTATTGACTGCTTAAGGCATGAGGCCAGTCTTGATGTGATATCTGTCATCTCAGTGCCAGGAATACCTTGATTGTAGAGCTACTTGCCCCATTATGCTGCATGTGTTTCTGTTCTAAAGCTGCCTACTAGGTCAAAGACGATGGCCTTCACAGGTAGAGAGTAATTCTTCATGTCAACATGTGGACGTTAGTATACCTGTGTTCTTTAAAGACACTTGTGACAGTGCCTTCTTGATTCCTGGGAATTGTGGTGGACTAAGAGTCAAGAGACTAGGTTCTAGTTTCAGCACTGCCATTAAGCAGAATTGCAAATTACTTAACCTGTATAGGCTTTGGCTTTCTAGTGTATAAAACAGGAGATTTCAACTAAGTGATCTCAAAGGTTCCTTCTAGCTCTAAACTTCTATGATTTTATGAAAATGTGTTCTCCAAATACTTAAAGCTCATTGCAGAAGGTAATGTTTCTTATGTTTCCAAAGTGTCTGGCCTATTGTTACACAGTTAAGGAAATTGAAAAGTAGAAAAAAAAATTGAAATTTAGTGATCTGGAAGAAGCAATTGTAATACCTGACCTGTATCTGCTGGCAAAATACTTACTTTCAGAGTTCCTAGGATATTCATAGGGCAGGGTCATAAGCCTCATTAAATCTGCTTGTTTACTGTTTGCTAAAGGCAATTCTAACACAATCCATTTATCAATCAAGGTTGCTTGGAGTGTGAATGTAAGAATTTTGCATAGAATGTGCACATAATATGGTCACTATTTAGAAGTAGTGTTTCCTGTGCTGAATATCTGTAAAATTTAGTTTTAGTCACTTCTATATATAGACAATATAAAATTTACTTACGGTAATATCTCTATATTTTATTATCTCCAGAATAGTGTTATATATCTTAGTTTAATGATACTATAATATTACTAGGTGGTATAGCTGGTGAGACTCCTTTAAAGTGGATAGGGTTTATGTGGATAGGGTTATAGTATAGATTAATATGCATGTTACTCTTTCCTTCCTAGGGAGGTTCTGCTGTTTATTTTCAGATAAGCAAAGAGAATTTGGAAATAGTTCCTGTGAATTTAATTATGTGGACTTCTAAAATTAGTATTTTATGAGTTTTACATTAATAGGATTATTTTAAAAATATATACTGTCATTGAATTTTTCTTGTTTCAGTATAACTGCTTGTCATATGAATACATTGTTTTTGAACTTTGATAATTTCCTATATATCTAGATTTCATGGAACAGTTCTATAAACTGTTTTAAGGTTCTCTCAGTATTATTTTTCAAATAAAAATAAACTCTGTCCTAAATTTTATTTCCATCTAACTTTGTGTAATGTGTTAATACTTCTATTTTACTAAACATCAATTTGTTTATTAAAGTATTTTAAAATTGTTTAAGTAATCAAATGCATTTCTTAGCTTAATAGTGTTCCTATTGTACAAATATATTCTTAACATGGGCCAAACCAGTTTAGAGCCATATTAAAAAATTCTTGTTTTGAAATCCTATGTAAATGATAGCTATCTGAATATGGGCTGCTAGAGTCTTATTATTATTGGAGGGTAGTGATGGATGGAAAATATTGAAGAAAACAGCATAAAAATTATGATTTAGAGTCCATGGTTTCAATATTTAAAATATTTTGTGAGGCTTCTTTTCCAGTGCTTGTAAGATTCTGAGGCAAGTAAGAAGCTGTTAGATATATAATTTTCCCTGTAGAACAATATGATTTTTTCAATCTTTTATTTTGAAAATTTTAAAACTTACTTAAAAATAGAGAATTCCATATGACTATCACTTTTAAATGTTTTATCTATTTTTGATGGAAATATTTTAAAGTAAATTATAGATGTCATTACATTTTACCTAAATACTTTAGAGTGTATGCAGCTCCAAAAACTAAGGACAATTCACTATATTATCAGAATGTGATTACTATTCGTAACAGACTTCACAGTCACTCCTTAATGTCAGATACAGTTTTATCTCCCATTTTCTTCTTTATCCTAAAATATGAGAATATAGAAATACAGATAATTATTCTAATTGTACTTAAGCTCTCCTTTTCTTTCTTTTGTGACTTTTTTTTACTGGACTTCTCTGTGCCACACTTTCTCTTTCTGTAAATCCAGCAACCTAGTCCATGTGATTTCTTTGATCCCTTTTATCTCTCATAGCCTCTGACTCACTGGGTAGAACTGGTTGTTAGCTAAAATCTGGTTAGGAAACTAGTGGTATAGAACCAGGTGAATGTGGTTTCTTTGATATATATGTACATCAGGAGAGCATGTTTCTTATAAATAGGAAAGCAGGGATTGTGTTTATTTCAACTTATATTTCCAGAAGCTGGTATAGAGCATGAAACATAATATGCACTCAGTAAGTGATGAGGGCACAATGAGAAATTAAATAGATTAATGCATAAATGAATTTATTAATCAATGTTCAGGAGTAACAGGTCAAGCCAACCAAGTAGAGCTGGATATAGTGATCGCCAGGTATAGTAACTAAGTCATTTGTAGATTTCTTAAATTCCCATTGGGAAAGAGCTACCCAATGTGTCAAAAGATCTTTACTAATATAGCCATTATGACTGTTTCCTTGCAGAAAACTCTATTAGCACATTCACATAGAGAAACCGACATAGGGAACTGCTGTGGGTTGAATTGTACCTTCTCAAAAGCTGTTAAACCATTATGAGGAAAAAGCCCTCACATATTAATATTAACTTTGAATATAAATGGATTAAATACTGCAATTAAAATACACAGATTGCCAGAATGGATTTTTTTAAAAAATGAACCAACTATATACTGGTTACAAGAAACTCATCTTGCTGGTAAAGACACTTATACACTGAAGGTCAAGGGATTGAAAAAGATATTCCACGCAAGCAGAAACGAAAAGCAAGTAGGAGTAGCCATGCTTATATCAGATAAGACAGGCTTTAAATCAAAAACAGTAAAAAACAAACAAACAAAAGAGGAGGTTATTGTATAATGATAACATAATTCAACAAGAGGATATACTGGTCCTAAATATATATGCCCTAAACTCAGGAGCAGCCAGATTCATAAAACAATATTACGAGACCTAAAGAAAGAGATAGCAATACAATAATAATGGGGGACTTTAACACCCCACTCACAACACTAGACAGATCATTGACACAGAAAATCAGCAAGGAAACTCTAGATTTAAATTGAATATTAGATCAAAAGGATGAAACCGATATTCCAACAGCTGCAGAATATACATTTTACTCATCAGCACAGGGAACATTCTTCAAGATAGACTGTATGTTAGGCCACAAAACTAGCCTCAATAAATTTTAAAAAATCAAAATCATATCAAGTGTCATGTCAGACCACAGTGGAATAAAACTAGAAACTAATACCAAGAATAGTTCTTGAAACTATACAAATACATGGAAATTAAACAACACATTCCTCACTGATCTTTGGATCAATGATGAAATTCAGATAACATTTTTAAAATTTTTTGAAATGAATGAAAATGGAGACACAACGTACCAAAGCCTTTGAGATACAGAAAAAAACACTGGTAAGAGGGAATTTTATATCTCTAATGTGTACTTCAAAAAAAGAAATCACAAATTAACCAAACATCACATCTGAACTAAAAAAACAAGAACAAACTATACCCAAAGCTAGCAGAAGAAAATAAGTAGCAAAGATCAGAGCAGTACTAAGTAAAATTGAGACCAAATAAATAAATAAATAAATATTAAAAATTAAAATCAACAAAATGAAAAGTTTGTTCTTTAGAAAGAGAAACTAAATTGATAAACTACTAGCTAGACTAACCAAGAATAGAGAAGATCCAAATACACATAATCAGAAATTAAAAAGGAGACATTTCAACTACTACCACAGAAATGCAAGAGAGCATCAGAGACTTCTGTGAACAACTATATGCTTATAAACTAGAAAACCTAGAGGAAATGGATACATTCCTAAAACATACAACCTCTCAAGATTGAACCAGGAAGAAATAGAAACACTGAACAGACCAATAACAAAGCAGTGAGATAGAATCGATAATAAAATATCTTCCAACAAACAAAGCCCATAACCAGATGGCTTCATTACCAAATTCTACCAAAAGTATAAAGAAGAACTGATACCAATCCTACTGAAACTGTTCCAAAAAATCGAGGAAGAGGAAATCCTCCCTAGTTCATTCTACGAAGCCAGTATGACCCTTATATCAAAGCTAAACAAGGACAAAACAAAAAAACTTTAGATCAATATCCCTGATGATCATAGATGCAAAATCCTCAACAAAAACTAGCAAACCAGATCCCACAGTGCATTAAAAAGATAATACACCATGATCAAATAGGTTTCATTCCAGGGATGCAAGAATGGTTCAACACAGGCAAATCAGTAAATGTGATTCATCACATAAGCAGAATTAAAAAACAAAAACCATATGATTATACATGCAGAAAAAAAGCATTTGATAAAATTTAGCATCTCTTCATGATAGAAACCCTCAACAAACTAGGCATAGAAGGAACATACCTCAGAATAACAAAGGCCATATATGCCAACATCATACTAAATGGGGGAAAGTTGAAAGCAACCTCCCTACAATCTGGAATAAGACAAAAATGCCCACTTTTACCACTCCTATTTATCATAGTAGTGGATATCCTAGCTAGAGCATTCAGGCAAGAGAAAGAAATGAAATGCATCCAGATTGCAAAAGAAGAAATCAAATTATCTCTATTTGCCAACAATATGATCTTATATTTAGAAAACCCTAGAAACTCCTGCAAAACCTCTTAATTTTGATAAATGAATTTAGTAAAGTTTGAGGGTATAAAATCAATGTATAAAAATCAGCAGTATTTCTATACACCAATAACAATGAAGCTAAGAACCAAATCAAAAAGGCAGTTTCATTTACAGTAACTACAAAAATGAAATAAAATACCTAAATATATTTAATCAAGAAAGTGAAAGATCTCTACAAGGAAAACTACAAAACAGTGATGAAAGAAATTGTAGATGATACAAACAAATAGAAAAATATTCCATGCTTATAGATCAGAAGAATTGTTAAAATGAGCACCGTGCCCAAAACCGTCTACAGATTCAATGCAATCTCTGTCCAAATACAAGCATCATTTTTCACAGAATTAGACAAAAACCAACCGGAGATTCACATAGTACTAAAAAGGGGGCCTGAATAGCCAAAGCAACCCTAAGCCCAAAGAACAAAGCTGGAGGCATCACATTACCTGACCACAAATTATACTGCAAGGCTATAGTAACCAAAACAGCATGGTTCTGGTATCAAAATAGACACATAGATCAATGGAAGAGAATAGAGAACCGAGAAATAAACCGACATATCTACACCCAAGTGATTGTTGATAGAGTCAACAAAAATGTACACTGGGGAAAGGACACCCTGTTCAATAAATTGTGCTGGGAAAATTGGATTGCCATATGCAGAATAATGAAAATGGACCCCTACCTCTCACCATATACAAAAATCAACTCAAGATGGATTAAAGACCTAAATGTAAGGCCTGAAACTATAAAAATTACTAGAAGTAAAACAAGGGAAAGCTCTTCTGGACATTGGTCTAGGCAAATAACGACTAAGACCTGAAAAGCTTAAGCAACAAAAATAGACAAGTGGGATTTAATTAAACTGAAAAGCCCCTGCACAGCAAGAGAAACAATCAACTGAGTGAACAGACAACCTGCAGAATGGAAGAAAATATTTGCAAACAATGCATATGACAAAGGGCTAATATCCAGAATCTGTAAATAACTTGACAAGAAAAAAACCCCATTAAAAGGTGGGCAAAAGACATGAACAGATATCATTTAAAATAAGACATACAAATAGCCAGTAAGTATCTGGAAAAAATGCTCAACATCACTAATCATCAGAGAAGTGCAAATTAAAACCACACTGAGATATCATCTGATGCCGGTCAGAGTAGCTGTCATGAGAAAGACAAAAAATAACATGTTAGCAGGGATGCAGAGATAAGGGATTGCTTATACACTGTTGGTGAGAATATAAGCACAACCTCTGTGGAAAATAGTGTGGAGATGTTTCAAAGAACTAAAAATAGAACTACCATTCAATCCAGCAGTCGCACTACTAGGTATCTACCAAAAGGAGCAGATATCATTGTATCAGAAAGATACCAGCACTTGTATGTTTATTGCAACACTATTCACAATAGCAAAAATATGGAATTAACCTAAATGTCCATCAATGGATGATTGGATAAAATGTGATATACATGTACTATGGAATATTATTCAGCCGTAAAAAGAATGAAATCCTGTCATCTGCAGCAACATGGATGGAACTGGATACTATTGTCAGGTGAAGCAACTTAGAAACATAGTCAAATACAAAATAATATTGCACATGGACATAGAGTGTGGAATACCGGTCATTAGAGATTTGGGAGGGTAGAGAGGAGGAGATGAGAAATTACTTCTTGGGTACAAGTATGACTTGTGTCCTTATAAAAAGGGGAAATTTGAACATGGAGACAGACGTGGGAAGACAATGTGAAGAGGTGGGAAAAGTACCATCTGTAAGCCAAGAAATTCCTGAGATACCAGAACCTAGGTGAGAGGAATGGAAAAGAGTATCCCTTGCAGTCTTCCAAAGGAACCAACCCTGCTGACACCTTGATTTCAGACTTCTAGACTCCAGAACTCTGAGGCAATACAGTTTCATTGTTTAAGCCACGAGGTTATGATACCTTGTTGCAGCATCCATGCAAAATTAATACAGAAACTTAGAAGTCTTTGAGTTTTATTATATAAAATTTCCAAGTAATTGTAATAGAAATCTCAGGATAATGTTCTGTTCCATGAAACTTCCTCACACATTAGCATGAACACCAATGTGTATACACACACACACACACACACACTGTGGGCACTAGGGTAGGGAAAGAGAAAGGAGGGGGAGAGGTGAGAACAGAGGGCAGAAATAGGGATCTACTTTTATTTTGTCTGTAGCCACTCCAGGTGGGACCAGACCAGTTAGTGTTTCTGAAATGATTTGTTTTACACATAAGGCCTGCAAGCAATTCTTTAACATGTGTGTGGGGATCTTCTCTGTATTGTATAGTCTACTTATTTATTCTAAAGTTGTATTCTTATACAGTATCAGAAAGAAGATATCAGAAGAAGGGTGTTTACCTTCTCTTAATCCCAGGCAAAAGGTTTGATAGAAGAAGTTTGGGACTATTTTCTAGAGTCATATTTTATATAACTTTGAATTTTCAGGATTCAGTCTAGGATATGAGCTCTAGAATCAGACTCCCTGCGTCTAAGTCCTGGCTCTACCTCTGGTTACCCCTGTGTTTTTAGCCAAGTTATTTCACTTCTTTGATCTGTTTCATCATCTAAAAATAAGGATAATAGTATCTCACTCGAAGTGGCATTAGAAGAATCAAATGATTTAAACGTGTACAAGTCTTCGACCAGCATCTGGCACGTAGTAAGCACTCAGTAACAGCTAGAAAACAATATATTTTTATGATTGGTATGCTGGTAACAAAAGACATCTTTTCTTATTTTGCCCTATAAGAACTCTTCAGATCTATGAAACAAGATGGTTAGATTAAGAAAATGGTAATTTACTAGACTTAGTAAATATAGTTTTTCCCAGGTGTATGATTTGATGGTAGATATCCCTCTAGTTATAGGAAATAGAACTATAAGGGTTTAATTTCTATCACAAGGGGGAAATGTGTTTACATTTTAGTAATGTGTGTACTTTAAGTAGATTGTGGTCTACTTAAATCACCTATCCCCAGTAATGAAATGTAGTTGCCAAGAAAGTTAGTGCTTTCAAAAGTTAATGTTTAACTGTCTACACTCAGTACCTGCTTATTGAGTATCCACTGAGTCCACTGGTTATACTTCTATTTCTAAAAGCCCGATGCATACATGACCAAAGAGCAGTTTATGACCAAAATATTTGAGCATCCTGCTTCACAAAGTGTTACATATAGGCTTTTTTTTTTTTTTCAGTTAATGTGGGAAAATGGCATTTCTGATTTTGAATTACTCCTTGAACTGTGTAAATTGAACAAATTAAAAGGTGTCATTTTTTAGTGGCTGTTTAAAACCATGGAACTCCAAGGGGCTATGCAGGTAGCACTATTGCTGGCGACCTCAAATACTGTCTTTGAATTTAATAGAATTTGTAGTTAGTATAAACCAAGTAGGCTACTTCCAATGCTGGATAGTTGTGTTTTATGTAGACACAGCCTATGTGTGTTGAATCTTTTTATAATATACCAATGGCAGTCGAATTATATAAGCTAACATTTTGTGAGTGTCTGCTGTTTACAGATATACCAAGCTCTGATAATGCTGCCTGATATACTGAAAAGTCTTGATTAGGTTCAGATTTGAATCAGACAAAGAGGAAGACCATTAAGCCAATGCAATCCAGATTCCCCTCTTCCATTGCTTTTTTAATTTTGTTAATGTACAAACACAGGTTGTGTGTCTTGATTAGACATTAAGAGTATCATAGGTTTCTTCTTGTAATCCTTGAGAACTTATGTCAGAAGGACAAGTTGGAAATAGCCTGTAATGGGAAAGATTTTCTATAATAGGTGAAGGTATTTTTAGTAAAGAGGCAACTTACTAGCCTATGAACTGTTGAGGGAATTTTCCCCAGAAGTCTGAAAAGCCTATTAAGTCACAGTCCTATTTAATCAAACAGGCTTTGATGTTTTGCTAAAAGAACCAGGTTAGAATAGAAAAGCAGATCATAAGGTCAAAATGCTATTATCATTTAGATTATTACTAAATATACATCAAGGTTTTGTTTTGATACTTGAATTTATGGTAGTATTTAAGGCAGTCGTAGTCTTGGTTCTGATGGGGCAGAAGATGGAATGAAGCAGTAATAGAGGCACAGCTTTTCTGGTTGTTATCCAATATAATGACTTCGTGAGCATGTCATTAAGTCTTTAACTCAAAAAATATGAAAGGATAAAATTTTCAGTTTGTAAATATGAATAGATACAAGATCTAGGAGGAAAAAAATGATCCAACATACAAAGCAGATTATTTTTAAGAACAAGCACGTGTTGCTTCCATCAGAAAACAGAAACTGCTGTTTACAGCTCACTAAAAGATAAAGGATAAACTATAGTTTTGAAAACTGTATCTTCATGCTTATTCTAATAAACCTCATATTTGAAAAGTAAGCCAGCACCTCTTTAAGGTTCTGTTACTTTGTCTAGACGGAATTGTGATAAAGCACTAGTATCATTTATGGGGCTTTATTATTCGCAAACAAGGCAGGCTTGAGGAGAAACAAAAAAGTACTGTATGATAATACAAAACACAAATTTGCATCAAAACATAATAGCATCTGTGAGACTACATCCATGTTTTAACAGATACGAGTGATTCTTGTGAACATAAACATGTTGCTGCTTCATTTGGTCATATAATGGTTTCATAAGTATGCATGTAATTTATTGTGAAGATTTTTGCCTTATGGTATCTTGTAGAAAAATAGGAAAATATTATTCCCTATTCAAATAAGATAAATGATGGCTTTTTGTTTTAAAGAAAAGCTTTAAAGTTGCTCAATACATGTATATACTCTTCCCAGTGGGTTTTTCTTTTTTATTGGTTGAAGACCTTTTATTTATTTGTAAACCAGTTAACTACAATGCTGTTTATACTGCAAAATAACTGGCCTTTTTCAGTTTCTTGTGAATTAATCCATTCAATTTCAAGGTCTTCTCTCTTTACACATGATATTTTCTGGAAAAAATGTATGGAGTTTAAAAAGTGGTGTCTAGCTTGCCATTTTTAAAAGTCATGATGAGTGACTTTCTGCCTAGTATAATTTTCATCAGTCTCTCATTATAAGACCTTAATGGACACATTTCTCATTACAGCAAGGAGTGCTATTTAAAAAGATTTAATTGTACCAAATTGTCTAAATTATAAGGTATTATATTATACAACAGGAAAAATTAGTTTATCTACTTAATATTGCTCTTCATAAGTAACCTCATTTTGAGAGCTGTATATGCATATATTCTCTCATATGAATCTTCATGGTGGACATAAAGTAGTGAACAAATGTGATTTAATGTGTGGTCACATCCCAGTGGACAATGACATTTGTTCACATTAGTGTCCTGCTTCTTTGCCAACTCCAAATGTTTTTCTCCCTGTCTTCAGCTTACATTCTCCTGCTTCTTATATCAACATCATATCAAGCATTGAGAAATGCTTCCACTTGAGCCAGTCTGGCTGCTTGCTACTCAGGATTCTCGGTTGCGTGAGAAACAGGAGAGCAGCAGATTTTACCCTTGATGGGAAAGAGGTCCTTTACTTTTTTCCATCAACTTTTACTCTGTCACTCAGTCCTCCGTAAACGGACAAACCAGGAACTAGTTGGATTAGGGTGTTAGTCACCAGTCAGCTACTTTGCTTTTGGTACAAAAGTGATTGAATCATTTTCTTACCAAATCTTCCCTTCCTCTTCTTACTCTCTTTTTCTCTATTTATTGAATCCTCACTTACCAGCCAGTTACACTGTTTGCAGAGTTGTCTTTGACTCTCTTTCTCTCAATCCTCTTATCCAGTAACTTGTGAATCTCTTCTTTGTCTCCCTTCTGCTCACCACTGTCCTAGTTCGACTTCCCGTTGATTGCCTGTATTGTTATATTCTCTTAAATGAACTCTGTGCATCCATTTCCTTCTTATGATGCTGCCAGTGCTGATATTATTCTTTGCCAAAAAACCCTTCCATGACATCTATTTGCTTACAAAAATTGTGCCCCACCTTCTTAGCATGGTTTCCAAGGCTCTCTGGAAAATGGTGCAAACCTTTCTTTCTTTCTCCCTTTTTTTTTTTTTTTTTTTTGTTTGTTTCTGGCTTGTGTTGTGTTTCCACCAACTTCTGTGCCCTCAACACACACTGACACATGCTCTGGTTGCCCTCTTGTGTGTTTCTTATTCCCTGCCTCCATCTGTGGAAATCTGAGAAATTATTCAGTACCCAACTTAAATGTTGATTCTTCTCTGAGTCTCCCTGTTAGAAATAGCCTTTCCTTGCTATACAATTTCACAGACTTCTATGCTTTTGTCAGAGTACACGTTACCTCTAGTCCTGTAGATGTGCTTATGCCATCTCCCTTTCTGCTACGTGAGGCATATGGAAAATAACTCAGAACTTCTGGTCAGATTGGTTTAAGTTCAAATCTCAGCTTTGCCATTTACTAGAATTTATTTGTTTTACATAGATAACCTAGCCTTACTCATCCTTTTTTTCTAATTTTCAAAAGATCTTAAAATAACTTCTTAGGGTCATGAGGATTAAATGGTTTGATTTATGTAAAGTATTTAATGCTCTGACAGCAAGTATTCAATAAGTATGCATTCATTTTTCTTTTTCTTTCTTTTTTGAAGTGTACATTTCCTATTTATTATGCTTGGCACTCAGGTATCTGTTAAAAAATTTAGTTCAGTTTGTCTAATTATTATCAATTCAAATCAATAAAAATTTATTTAAACCAACTGTGCAGAAGGCCTTAGAGTAGGTGCTATTATGGATACAAAAATGTATATACGGCATTATCCTGGTCCCTCAACCCCTAGGAGCCTACAGCCTTTAAATGTGGAGCCAAAGCATAAATTTTAAAAAGCTAAATAACTTTGTACATTGTTAAAATAGCAAATTCATGTGTACAAGGTGAAAACCCAGTAAATTGCTTTGTGCTTAAAAGGATCTGTATTAGTCTGTTTTCATACTGCTATGAAAAGAAAATACCTAAGACTAGGTAATTTATAGAGAGGAGGTTTAATTATTTATAAAGAAAGGAGGTTTAATTGACTCACAGTTCTGCATGGCTCGGGAGGCCCCAGGTAACTACTATCATGGCAGAAGGGGAAGCAAATACGTCCTACTTCACATGGTGGCAGGAGAGAGAAGTGCCGAGGGAAAGGGGGAAAAGCCCCTTATGAAACCATCAGATCTCAGGAGAATTCACTCACTATCACAAGAACAGTGGAGGGTAACCGCCCTCATAATCTAATCACTTCCCAGGAGGTCCTTACCTCAACACATGGGGATCACAATTCAGATTACGATTCAAAATGAGATTTTGGGTGGAGACACAGCCAAACCATTTCAGGTTCTACATGTAAAGGCTCTTCTCTTGCAACTCACCAGAGAGAGAGATTTCACAGGGTTCTTTCTATATATACATATACATATACTTATTTATTTATTTATTTATTTTGAGATGGGGTCTTAGTCTGTTGCCCACAAAATCACAGAGTTCTTTTTAAACATTAGCTTTACCCATCCATCTGGAAAAATAAAGCAGTGTAAAAGCCTACAAGCATCAGGAAGCAAAGAAGACTGGAAATACAGGCTTAACTAAGTATAGAACTTGAGAATATGACATACCTGTACCTGTGTACAAATCTGGCCAGGTGAAATAGAAAGGTGATTTTCTAGATAGGCTGCTGAGTATATGAAACTTGTGTTTTTCATGATCATACTCAAAGGCTAATTTGCTTTTCATCTTCATTACATTCTTTAATCAAGGCTGTGATTTATTGACCCCTCTGTCATAAATTGGGGAGAACATGTACATACATGTATTCAGCAACTTTAAAGGCTTTTCTTTAGAACAAAAAGCAATCATTTATCTTATTTCAAAGGGCATAATTATTCTTATTTTTTCCAACAACATACCACAATGCAATAAATCAAATGCATATTTATGAAAATAACTATATGACAAAAAGAGAATGAAGCATGGAATGAAGCAGCAGCATGTTTATGTTCACCAGAATCATTCATATCTGTTAAAACATACATGTAGCCTCAAAGATGCTACTGTGTTTTGATACAAATTTGTGCTTTGTAGTATTATACAGTACTTTTTCATTTCTCCTCAATTTCCCTACCTTGTTTACCAAGATGGTGTTCTTGGGGAGGCTAATACTGAGATAGAATTAGGAGGGCAAGGGCTTTTCGGAGGCAAGAAATCTAATGCCCATGAAAGATAAAAGGGGAGGAAGCAGGATTGAACAGGGAAGGCTTTCAGAGTGGGATGCTGATCTGACACTTGTGAAAGGAAAGGGAACAAGAGGCAGAATTGAGGAAGGAGAGCTTCAGACATGATGCAGATCTGACAAAATCTCAGTGCTCGCTCCCGACACTGGGGAGCTCAAAGCAAAGCTTACCCATTAGGAGAGACCCCAGCTATGCAGAAATAGTCACACACTCTCCGTGATCAACTGCCCAGGAAGAGTGTGGCCTTGGTGCACATGCTGTGGTAGTCCCAGTGGTCCTGCCCCTAGTGGGTGTCAGCTTATTTCATTCCTCACAAGTAAAGGGCCACTTCTTTCTTGATGGGATTACACCTCAGTGGCTGCAACACTACCTTTTCAATCATAAAATATCAAAATTGAAAGCCCATAAAAGCGTTAGTTAAAATTAGTTGTTTATTGGAGGAGTTGAGAAGTTCACTAAAATAACAAAACCTTTGGACAGGCTGGCCTTAGTGAGTGTTGGGTGGCTTACATCATTTGGAAATATAATATTTTTCATCTGTTAAATGTCAGTAATGACATCCATCTTCCCTATCTACCTCACAAAGTAATAAAAAAAAGTCTAAGAAAGGCGAGAAAACCATGTGCGAGTCAATATAGTGTAATAGAAAAATCTCTGTGTCAAGGTGAAGGGAAGCAGATAGGGCTGCCCCTTGTACTCATAGAGAGGAGAAATGATTGCTACATTCAGAAAAAGTGCATAAAAGGACAATCATTTGAAATGCATTAGGGAGGCTGGGCACAGCAGCTCACACATGTAACCCAGCACTTTGGGATGCTGAAGCAGGAGGATTGCTTGAGCCCAGGAGTTCAAGACCAGCTCAGGCAACAAAATGAGACCCTATCTCTATTTAAAAAAAAATAAAAATAAATGCATAGGGAGTAACTATTTATATATTCCTATGGCTAGTCATACTACAATGCAAATAATCACACCTCCCTGATCCGGGTATAAATCTTGAGTTCCCTAGACAGGCTTGTTTAAAACTAGGGGTATTACATATATTTACAATTAAAATGAAAAAATTAGCCAGTTGTTTTTGATTTCACAGAAAAAAAAAAAAGGTAATATGTTAAAAAAGTTAAACTGAAACAAGCTTTATTTTAGATTAGAGATTGGCAACTTTTTCTGTAAAGAGCCAGATAGCAAATATTTTAGGCTTTTATGAGTTCTGTGGGTCACATATGGTTCTCTGTTGCATTTTCTTCTCTTTTTCTTTCCCTTTACAATTCCATAAAATGTAAAAATTATTCTTAGCTTTAGGGTGTATAAAAATAGGACCTAGACTGTGACCCCTACTATAGACTTAGTTCTGCACAAACTCATTTTTGACTTCAACATAATTTCAGAAGTTGACAGAACCCTCAATTCTATATTGTATTTTTGAAAAAAGAGAATGGAATTTGGAAGTCATATCAGCCAGGATTCAAATCCTGCTTTCATCCTTTACTAGCTCTGTGACTTGGGCAAGTTATTTAAAATCTGCTGGGATGCTCAGCTTTCTTATATGTAAAATAAAACCAGTGCTACCAGGCTGGATTTGTTTGTCTGGATTTTATGAAATAATTTGAGAAAGGTACCTTGCCCAGTGATTATTAGATAATAGAACCTCAAAAGATATTACTTCATTTCTTCCTTTTCTTTACTTATTTGATAGTATTTTCTAGTGTTCACTCCCCCACACCTCTTTTGTTCTAGCAAAATTCTAGACTGTCTTTCTCTACTAAGTTATCTTAGTAGAACTCACAGTGTGACCTAATTGTAGTCTGTAGGGGTGGATAGAAAATTTGTCTTCCATTCTCTCCAAAGGGTCACTGAAATGAGCTGACAGTATAGTAACGGGGGAAAAAAAAAAGGCCTACAAATTTATTATGTACATGGACACGGGAGTCCTGAAAGAAGGTCCAGATGGTTGAAGCTTAAATACCCTCTTCATATGGAAGAGGGAAGTGGGGAAGTATATGCAATTTTAGAAGCAAATGACTTTTAGGGGAAGTGAATGAACCCAAACAACAGACTACTGGCCTCGGACAAAGTTGTTCTGAGCTCTGGGGTACATTGCAGCGCATTGTGGGAAGCTGAAGGGTGGAACCTCACTATGAACACAAGTTGTCTTAATATGTAGGTAGAGTCTCTTCGGTAATCTCTTGGAACTGCTCTCAGAAGACTAAAAGCCTGTCTGAGTGTAGTTATGACTTTTAGTCTTTTCTTTGGTGACTAATCTTTCCTGATTATTTGATGAGATTCCTAGGGAGGAGTTTTAAGACAACTGCGTTTCTAGGCCGGGCACAGTGGCTCATGCCTGTAATCCCAGCACTTTGGGAGGCCGAGGCAGGCGGATCACAAGTTCAGGAGTTCAAGACTAGGCTGGCCAACATGGTGAAACCCCATCTCTACTAAAAATACAAAAATTAGCCAGGCGTTGTGGCACACGGCTGTAATCCCAGCTCCTTAGGAGGCTGAGGCAGGAGAATCACTTGAACCCGGGAGGCGGAGGCTGCAGTGAGCTGAGGCTGTGCCACTGCCCTCCAGCCTGGGCAATGGGAGCGAAACTTCATCTCAAAAGAAAAAAAAAAAAAAAGTTGCGTTTCCTCTGGAAGAACTTCCCTTAATCAGATGATGGAACTTCAGAGAGAGCCCCTCCTGCTGCTTCTGGAAAGAAAGAGGACCATAGAGACAGCGAGCAGAAGTACAGACACAGACCTTGGTTCTGAGGCTTATTTCTGAGGCCTTTCAGTTTCCTTTAAATTCAAAGTTCTGGCTGGGCGCCATGGCTCACGCCTGTAATCCCAGCACTTTGGGAGGCCGAGGTGGGTGGATCACGTCAGGTCAGGAGTTCGACACCAGCCTGGCTAACATGGTGAAACCCCATCTCTACTAAAAATAAAAAAAAATAAGTAAAAAAATTAGGCGGGTGTGGGGCTGAGGCGGGAGAATCGCTGGAACCCAGGAGGCAGAGGTTGCAGTGAGCTGAGATCGCACCACTGCACACCAGCCTGGGTGACAAAGCAAGACTCCATCTCAAAATAAAATAAAATAA